>NC_064632.1:273607926-273916772 GCF_023864275.1 Schistocerca cancellata | reverse complement strand
GGATCACCAATTTAGTATTGGAGGGCAGCTTGGAGGGTAAAAATCGTAGGGGGAGACCAAGAGATGAATACACTAAGCAGATTCAGAAGGATGTAGGTTGCAGTATGTACTGGGAGATGAAGAAGCTTGCACAGGATAGAGTAGCATGGAGAGCTGCATCAAACCAGTCTCAGGACTGAAGACCACAACAACAACAACAACAACTCTGCTGACAATAATACTAACGCTGAACTGTGTACAGTAAATCAGTCTTCACCATTTCTTCCTATTCGTGACGAATCAAACTCCCGTTACTCCAGTTTCTGCTGCCGTTAATATGAAACTATCTCGGCTGACCAGAAATCCCCATTTTCTTTCCCATTCATTTCACTCATCGCTACTACATGTAGACGGAACCTTCACATTTCCTCTTTCAGATCTTGTCTCTACCACATTAAGACTTCTGCCATTCCTGACCCCGAGTCATAAAAGAGTACTGTTGCTTTGGTTGTTCAGACCTTTTTCCAATGGTCATATTCCCTTTGGCAGTCCCCTCCTGGACGTCCGAAAGGGAGACAAATCCAAAATATTTTGGCAATTTACGGATCATCAGGACCCCTTTTCAGAAACAAACCTCATGTCCTGTGGATGCATATTAAGTGCATTATTCTATATTTTGGTGCTTTTGATCGATGATGATTCTTCCGCCTTTTAGGGTCCGTTTCCCACCCCATGGGCGAGAGAAAGCCCCAAACCTCTGTACGCTCCTGCTCACTCTTTGACAAGGCCTTGGTCCCTTATACAGCAGTTTTGAAACTGCATTGTTGATTACTTTTATACAAAATTGAAACAGTCTATGGGATCAAACCCGCAACCAAGGATGTATTGATCACTTGCCGAAGACGCTGGCTCCATTTATTCCTATAAAGTGTCAAGTATTTTTATTTTTCTACGTCGAATTGTTGACTGCGAGGGCTGCCGTTTTTGATCCAATCGTGTTGTTATGCATAAATGTAGCATGAAATAAGGTAGGGGGTGAAACGCGTTGTCAGCACATAGCTCACTCCTCTCGTATAGTACAGAGGAGAAGGCCGAACTTATAATCATTATCTGATCTCAAAACGTTACATATCTCGATTTCAAGAGACTTTGCGGCATAGTTCTGTTATGAAAACAGACACCTACGCAACGTGTGGTTGTGAGGAGTGAAAGCAACAACCGTTAGTGCCTTTCGTGCAGTGGGAGAGGGGGGGGTACATAATACTGAAATACTGGTAACGAAAATCTGTATCACGTAACTATAGCGTGTGTTTTGATATCACGGCTATGGCAGCTGTTGTCTCTCTAGCGTGTTAATATCTTGGACAATCATGAAGCACAAACATGAAGAAATAAAATCACATATGCCACAGATATCTCACATGTAGCCAGTGAGTAGCACGTAGTGAGTGAAGGTCAAGACTACCATCCACAGTAGCTTACCCTCCACTTGCCAAAAGAAGGGAGAAAACCAGGATGTCAATGGTCATATGGCACAATGTCCTCATCCGATACTAAGTGGTCAAAGTCAACTCAGTACTTCCGCTCTCCTGCACAAAAACCCACATTTGTCCAATTCTTCCCACAATGTATGTTCCATTGTATCCCTCCATTTTACCTTGTATTTCTTTATGAATTTATTGATATATATTCTGCTGTTTTGTTATGTATATATGTTTATACAATAAATGTAGTAGTTCATGCTCACTGATAAAAAATTTGGGAGGGAAGGAACTTTAGGGTTTAACAGAGCCATTAGAGCTGGAGCACAGTTCCGGAATGTTGGAGAAAGAAATTGGCCGTTCCCTTTCAAAGGCATCTGCTCGGTACTTCGCTGGAGCTATTTAGGGAGATAACGAAAAACGTAAATCTGGATGGCGCGTCGCGGATTTGAACCCTCGACCTCCCGAATGCGAGTCCATTATGATAACCGCTGCGCTCTCACGCTGGATAATAAAGAGTTTAGCTTTCGTACTTCCAGTTACGGTAAATTATCATTAATATGTTATAAGAATGAAATTTTCAGTCTTCAGTGGAGTGTGCACTGATGTGAAACTTTCTGGAAGATTAAAACTGTGTGCCAGACCGAGACTCGAAGTAGGGAACTTTGACTTTCGCAACTGCTCTACCAACTCTTTTTTTTTTCCTTTAAGAGATAGTGGACCGGTGGGGGCTCAGGGGGCAAAGTGGGCAGGGGTCGAAACCCGAGGCCTGGCCGCAGTGTCCCCCTCATCACCACCGAGTCTGTGGTGCTTAGGGAAGTGGGAGACACAGGAATCAACAGAAGTGGAAGGCGTTGTTATTGTTTATTTATTTGCACTTTGTTTTTGTAATATTCACTATTATTATGATATTTTGTTTAACATATCAGCGACGGAGAAAAAAATACAATTTCCGGATAAAGAAAGAAAAGAAAAAGGAAAAGAAAAAAGAAATAAAATATGCGCAATCTACGATGCGCTCTCCCATCCGCCGAGGTCAGAAGTAGAATCGATCATAGGCGGCCTCAATTTAGACACCGCCAGAGGGGAGGGCTAGGTGTCCTCAGCTCCAGCCCCCCCCCCCCCCCCCCAAGTTAGTGGAGGTCTAACAAAGACCTCTCGAAGATAGTTAGCAAATAATGTATGGTAAAGTGGCGTGTTTTCGGGAGCTGTATAGTCTGTTCGTAAATAGGTCGGGAAGTCGAGGCGAGATTTAGGTCTCTCGCGAAAGAGATAAGCCACTGTCCACCCGTTGAGCCATGAAACTGCAAGACATTTGGCAGTGGGAAAATATTCGTCCTCGGGCTATAGAAACATTCGGGGTTCGATTGTGCCTGGTGGCACTCGGAGATAGCAGGCAATGATTTGCCGCATGAAGCGCCACACATTTTGTGAAGAGGTGCATGTCAGACGGTGGTCATCAGTGTCCAGTTGCTGGCAAAGGAGACAGAGTTGAATCTGACAAGCCAATGTTGTGCAGTCGCTATTTCGTGGCAAATTTCCTGTTAACTTTGTGATACCACAGTTCCCAGACGTCCGTAGGGAGGAAGGGCTGGCGAATGGTAGTCCACACTATGGGCCACTGGATGGAGGATCTTTGGTCACCATCACATTACGGGGAACATAGCGCAATAGTAGGCTGTAAAAATCCTTAGTCCTGGGTAGTCTCATATCTGGGAGACTGGTATGTGTGTAACTGTAGTCGACGAAAAAGGTCGAAATGTGAGACAAATGAGGCACGATGTGGCCGACTGACACCGGTGGTGACGTGGAAGCAGGCAGAAGGACCTCAAGCAAGCTGCGTGTTAGAGATGTGCCCCATCCAGTCCCCTGTCTTTTCATGGTACTCATATACAAGGCCGCAGCTCGCATACGAGCCTGAGCCTGAGGCTACATAACGGACGTTAAACATGGAATCAGCCGTGAGATAATAGCCAAAGAACGCCTGAAGGTTGTTTCCAATCCCCGTCAGCACAAGAAGAACTAGCGCTATGTGGACAAATTTTGACGCCACATAATGATTAAGAAGCTCAACGCGTTGAAGTGTGTCTTGGCGGCGCAGGAGGTTCTGGCGTACGTCGTTCCGGATGGCGTGTAACAGGCGACGGAAATTCGTTGCTGCTGTGCGTGAGACCGTGGGGGGTAAAGGTAATGCCCAGATACCATAAAGACCGGACAAGCTGCATATTTGCCACTTGATCTTCCTGGAGGCCTCGTCCAATGTGCATTGCAGAAGATTTGCCGATATTCATGGCACTGTCAGCGGCAGCCCCATTACGTGTGATCAATTTGAGAACTACTCGAATCTCACAGGCGGAGCGAATGAGGAGGAGGTGGAGGAGGGTGCCATCAGCATATACCCAATAGCGAAAATTGTGCTGGCGAAGGGTGAGGCCAGAGAGCTAGGTTGACAAGCCCCCAATGAGGGGCTCAAGGGCAATGGCACACAGGAGGATAGAGAGGGAGCATCCTTGCCGTATGGAACTGCAGATGGGTACCGACCCTGCTAAACGTCCATTGACTTGGACACATGAACTGGCACTGTTGCAAAGACGCTGGAGGACGTCGAGGAACGGAGGAGGAGGGGGGAGGGGGGGGATGCCTATGAGGGCCACCACCGAAAACAGGAAAAGATGGCGGACTTTGGCGAAGACGCTATCGATGTCTATAGCGACCGCCGCTGCACGGAGTCTGCAGGCCGCCGTCATCGCAATTAAGTCGCGGCATTCCCCTGTGGCTGTCTGTATGTTAACCTGTCCGCCAGGCGTCGTCTGCTCTGGGAAGAGCATATGAGGGAGTATTGTTTGGCGATGCATTGCCAGTAAGCGAGTTTTCTAACTCGGTTGTTGTACCACGGTGGCTCTTTTCCATTTCTTACGATCTTGCTTGGTACATACACATCTAACCCATATTACACCATGGTTTTGAACTTTGTCCACTGATCCTCAACACTATCTGTACTTGAGACAAAACTTTTGTGCTGAGCCGTCAGGTACTCTGTAATCTGCTATTTGTCACTTTTGCTAAACAGAAAAATCTTCCTACCTTTTTTAATATTTCTATTTACGGCTGAAATCATCGATGCAGTAACCACTTTATGATCGCTGATTCCCTGTTTGGCGTTAACTGTTTCAAATAGTTCAGGTCTGTTTGTCACCAGAAGGTATAATATGTTATCGCCACGAGTCGATTCTCTGTTTAACTGCTCAAGGTAGTTTTCAGATAAAGCACTTTAAAAAATTTCACTAGATTCTTTGTCCCTGCCACCCGTTACGAACGTTTGAGTCTCCCAGTCTATATGCGGCAGATTATAATCTCCACCCAGAACTATAACATGGTGGGGAATTCTACTCGAAATATTTTCCAAATTATCCTTCAGGTGCTCAGCCACAACAGCTGCTGAGCCAGGGTGCCTATAGAGACATCTTATTACCATGTCTGAGCCTGCTTTAACCGTGACCTTCACACAAATTATTTCACATTTCGGATCTCCGTCAATTTCCTTCGATACTATTGCATTTATTATCGTTATAAACATGCCTCCCCCTTCACTGTCCAGCCCGTCTCTGCGTTATACATTACAATCTGAGTTTAGAATTTCATTACTGTTTGCGTCTGGTTTCAGCCAACTTTCTGCCCCTAGTACTATGTGGGCACTGTGACCGTTTATTAATGAGGTTCTGTAGTGTTCAGGTCAGGACTCTGTGCAGGTCAGTCCATTACAGGGATGTTATCGTCGTTTAACCACTCCGTCACAGGCCGTGCATTATGAACAGGTGCTCGATCGTGTTGAAAGACGCAGTCGCCATCCCCGAATTTCTCTTCAACAGTGGGAAGCAAGAAGATGTTTAAAACATCAATGTAGGTCTGTGCTGTGGTAGTGTTAGCAAAACAACAAGGAGTGCAAGCCCCATCCATTAAAAACACGACCACACCATAACACCACTGCCACCGAATTTTACTGTTGGCAGATGGCGTTCAACGGGTATTCGCCATACACAAACCCTGTCACATTGTGAACCATAATTCGTCACTCCAAACGACGTTTTTCCACTGTTCAGTCGTCCAATGTTCGTGCTCTTACACCAAGCGAGGCGTCGTTTGTCATTTACCGGCGTGATGTGTGGTTGATGAGCAACAGGTCAACCATAAGATCCAAATTTTCTCACCTCGCAACTAGCTGTCGTAGTACTTGCAGTGGATCCTCATGCAGTTTGGAATTCCTGTGCGATGGTCTGGATAGATGTCTGCCTATTACACATTACAACCGTGTTCAGCTGTCGGCGGTCTGTCAGTCAACGCTTTTGTGCGATACGTGTCCCTTCACATTTCCACTTTACTATCACATCGGAAACAGTGGACCTAGGGATGTTTAGGAGTGGGAAAATCACGAATACAGACGTATGACACAAGTGACAGCCAGTCACCTGACCACATTCGAAGTGCATGAGTTCTACGGAGTGGCCCATTCTGCTCTCTCACAATGTTTCATGACTACCTGGCAGTAAGTGGCAGCACAATGCACCTAATATCCGGCCGGTGTGGCCGAGTGGTCCTAGGCGCTTCACTCTGGAACCGCACGACCGCTACTGTCGCAGGTTTGAATCCTGCCTCGGGCATAGATCTGTGTGATGTCCTTCGGTTAGTTAGGTTTAAGTAGTTCTAAGTTCTAGGGGACTGATGACCTCAGGTCTTAAGTCCCATATTGCTCAGAGCCATTTGAACCTCTTTTTTTTTTTTTTTTTTTTTTTTTTTGAAGCACCTAATATGAGAAATGTATGTTCTTTGGTTGTGTCTGGATACTTTTGATCACATAATGTAAATGGAAAAGGTGTCACAAAGTTCTGTATTCATTGTAGAATTTCTGTAACAGCATACACCTCCGTCAGACATAGATAGTCTTCGTGCAAACACGTTTCCACTACTGGCATTCATCGCAACCCAGAACATGACACACGGTAGAACACCCTAGGAGGATCTCAAGGCCCTCAGTCCCTTTGGTCGAAAACAAATCAGCACCGCCAGTGATGTAAAACTGCTTCAGTAACCATGGAACGAGGTTGCTGCAGTGTGTATATCAATTAATGGAAACTGATGATAGCAGACTTCCATAAAGTATTGGAAAGACCAGGATCGCGATGTACTGAAAGCAAAATACAGTAGGGAGAAATGAGAGTGCCAAATGAACAGGGTACTTTCAACCTAACCCTGATTGTCTGCAGGCATTGTACATAGATCTGACGCACTCGATGCACACCCACTCTGAGTATGGATTGTGACACGGCAACCTGCGAACCCGGCCGTACGTCTGATCTGCTATTGTGTGACAGCCCCGCGCGAGTGCTGCAATCAGCAGGGAGCAGAAACGAAATTAGGCGGCCTCTCCTGGAGCTCCCCCGTCAGCAGCATCAGCGGCGGCACACCCGCCGCCTGCCGCCTGCTGCCGTGATTGCGCGCAGCGACCTGGAGACGAGGCCGCCCCCGCCGGCCGCTGCTGAGTCAGAGGGCGCCACAGCACGCGCCGCACCTCGCCGCGTGTCGCCCTCGCCCCTCTACTCGCCGGCTAGGCGGCGGCCGCGGGGTGCGCACGTGGGGTGGGCTCCGGTCTGCTCCGCTGAGTCCGAGCGACGGCCCGCAGCGCCTCCACCGGCCATCAAATTACACGTGAAATACAGGCATGGCGGCCGGAATAGAACGAACGCACGGTGCTAAATCACCGCCCGCGCCGACTTTAATATTGCCGAGGAGGCCAAGTGTGAAGCGCCGACGCCTGTGCGGGATGCCTCCAGAAAATTAATGCGTGTCTATGGGAGGGGAGGAGGACCTCCCACCACTACCGGCCAGCAATCGAAGGGGGGGGGGGGAGTTTCACGTTGGAAGCGCAATGTCAGTAGTGACAACACCAAATTTTTTCTTGAAATAATGTATGCTGCCAGTCATTTGTTACTAACACTGTTTCAGCATGACACGTTTCGGCACCATGCTGCCACCGTCAGGTGCCTTTACAGTTACTTTTAGACTATAATTAATATGAAATGATGTTAGTTTCCTTTGCTGTGTGTGCCCGCATGGCAAAGGAACCTAACCTCACTTCATGTTAATTGAAATGTAAAAGTAACTGTAAAAGTACCTGATGATAGCAGTATGTTGCCGAAACAAGTCATGCTAATACAGTATTAGTAACAAGTGCATCATCATCATCATTCAACAATTCCAGTTTCCTGGGTACTGGTAGTGAGCCTCTTCCACTTCGTCGTGTCCAGATGCACCTGCTCACCGAGAACTGCATCCCCTGTCCGTCCTCTGCTCACTACGTCAGCCTTGATGAAGTCCATCCATGGGGTATGAGGTCTTCCTTGATGTCTTTTCCTATCCGCTTGTCTTTAGAAATTTATTTTGGCTGTTCTAGTTGACTCCATTCTCATCACATGCCTGTACCATCGAAGTTTAGATGCGCCAATTCGATCTAATAGCGATGTCTTTACTCCAGCTTCTTTCCTCACATCCTGATTCCATCTTGCTCTTCTGGATGGTGGATCTAAGAAATTTCATCTCTGCTGCTTGCAGCCGTGTTGATCCTCTTTTTGTGAGGGTGCATGTTTCAATACCATAGGTCAATATCGGTATGAAATAGCTATTAAACACCATCAGTTTGGCCGGTTTCCACACCCGTGTGGAGTTCGCTGGTCTCCCATCGGGCACCTCCCCAGGTGGCGGATGAGGGAATGTTCACCAGATATGACGGTTATTGAGGAAATAAAAGCCCGGGATGGACCAAAACCAGCATCAGCTGCTGCCTTGTAGTATGATACTGGCTTATCAAAGGCTCAGGGAGTAAACCATGAAAGAAAATTCTCATTTACGTTGGCCTAGCAAGTCAGTAAAGGTCATATTTCCAGTTGCTTTCAGGCGTCTATGGTTGCCGAGCGGTTCTAGGCGCTTCAGTCCGGAACCGCGTGACTGCTACAGTCGCAGGTTCGAATCCTACCTCGGGCATGGATGTGTGTGATGTTCTTAGGTTAGTTATGTTTAAGTAGCTCTAAGTTCTAGGGGACTGATGACCTCAGATGTTAAGTCCCATAGTGCTCCGAACCATTTGAACCATTTTGTAGTTGCTTTCAAGACACAGAAGAGCCTCGGAACGCGATCAGCTCGATTAAGATACCAGCATGAGCAGACCCATGTTAGGGAAGATGGTCTATGGCCTGATGATAGACAGTGCTTTGCAAAAATGAAAAAAAAACGGAGAAGACCGACACCAACTGGGACCATCAACTTACTCAGGCTCACGGGAAAATGTGAAGAACTAGTGGACCTTATGGAGCGGAGAAAATTAATGATACTGTGGATTGAAACAAATTGGAAGGGGAAGGGCATAATGGAACTAAGGAAACAGTATACACTATACTGGAATTGAAACAAAAAGAGATGAAGAATAATGTCGGTTTCATCATAAATAAAGATCTAGAAGGAGTCACTGACATTTAGTACATTAGTGAGAGAATAATAAAGATGACTGTACATTTTGGGGAAAGAAAAACTAACTGTAGCACAGGTGTGTGCACCTCAAATTGGATGTTGCTCAGAAGATTAGAACCAATTTATTGAATGGTTTGGTTCAAATGGCTCTGAGCACTGTGGGACTTAACCTCTGAGGTCATCAGTCCCCTAGAACTTAGAACTACTTAAACCTAACTAACCTAAGGACATCACACATCCATGCCCGAGGCAGGATTCGAACCTGCGACCGTATCGGTCGCGCGGTTCCAGACTGAAGCGCCTAGAACGGCTCGGCCACACTTGGCGGCCGAGTTTCTTGAAGATTTGGGAAAAGTCATTAGTAAAGAGAGAGTGATCATCATAGGAGAACTAAATGCACAGATTGAGACAGATGGAACAGGATAAGAGAATGTAATGGGACTCCATGGATATGGTAGAAGAAATATAGAAGGTGAGCATATCCTTGACTTATGTACGATGAATGGGCTGGTGGTGTAAAACAGTTGGCTTAAGAAAAGACAGAGCCATAAGATAACACGATGCAGCTGGGATGGATTACAGAAGACTGTAATTGATTATGTCATCACAGATGAAGACAGCAGTTGCATGGTAACTGATGACAGAGTACTCCTTAGCGATAGCCTGGACAGTGATCACCGTCTATTAGTAGCAGACATGAGAAACTTTCATGTGCCAAAAGTACAGAACAAGAAAATGCCAAAAATCAAGGTATGGGAACTCCAGAAAACAGAAGAGAGCTGAATATCAGAACTGGATAAAATTCTTGTTACCAATAGATGAAAAGAAAAATGGAGAGGCAGAATGGAGTATACTAAGGGACACATTGCTAAAAAAAGCCACCGAAGTTCGTAGAAAGACAATTATGGTAAGAGAGAAGGAAACATCTTGGTAGAATGAAAGTGTGAGAGCAGTAACCAGCGAAAGAAATCTCTTCAGGAAAGCGGTGGAACTGGAGAACAATACACCGCAACTTATTAGAGATGAGGCAAGATCAGAAACTTTGAACAAATGTATCACATCAAGAAGCGGGAAGTTAAAAGAAATTGGAGTAGGACAGTAGAGGCAATAAGAAACTGTTGTATAGGGTTATCAGAGGTAAAAGGAAACCAATGAATACCCTAAAAGCATTTGAAAATGAAAATGGAAATCTGGTTAGGACAGAAAGTGAGATGAGAGAAGTCCTGAGAAACCATTTTGACCACATTTTAAATAAATCAGTTGAAGAACCAAATACAGAACTGGAAACTTACAATGAGGAAACTCCCATCACCTGGAGAGAAACAGAGGCAGCCTTAAAATCTATGCCTAAAGGAAAATCTTCAGGTGCAGACGAAGTGAATGCACACATGATAAAGGCAGCAGATATCCAAGCCATACGATGGCTGCACCGAGTACTCAATGCTATATGGGCAGATAAAAAAATACTTGAGGATTGCAGCAAGGTTGTAATAATTCCGCTGTTTAAGAAAGGTAGCAGGTGGAAAACCAACCATAGAGGAATAACCCTGTTGTCTCATGGGCTGCAAATACTTGAGAAGATCATAGGAAAGAGACTGAGAAATGTCATAGAACCATCGGTGGAGGAGGAACAATATGGTTTCAGAAGTAACAGATCACCAATAGATCAAATTTTTAGCACCCGCATGTTGATGCAAAAGTACTGGGAGAAAAGCAAGAACCTGGTCATTGTGTTTCTGGATTCGAAAAAAGACTATGACAGTGTTATAAGAGATAAGATCTTGGAATGCCTGAGGAAAAAGAATCTGCCCGAAGGACTAATAAAAAGAAAATCTGACGTTGTACAAAGACTACTAGCTGTGTACAAATTGAGGAAGGGCGATCGTCATGGTTTGAGACCAAGAGTAGAGTTCAGCAAGGAAGTGCGCTGTCCCCACCACTATTCATCACTGTTACGGATACCAAAATGAAGAACGTCAAGGAGAAATCATGTGAACTGAAGGCATTTGCCTTTGCTGATGACATCATGATTTAGGGTGAAACTGAAGAGGAAGTATAGATCAGACTTGATGAATGTGAAATCTCAGTTCCAGAAATATAACCTCAACATCAACAAGACCAAGACAGTGGTGATGGAAGTCAACAAAATTGGTTCAAATGACTCTGAGCACTATGGGACTTAACTTCTGAGGTCATCAGTCCCCTAGAACTGAGAACTACTTAAACCTAACTAACCTAAGAACAACACACACATCCATGCCCGAGCCAGGATTCGAACCTGCGACCGCAGCGGTCGCGCGGTTCCAGACTGTAGCGCCTAGAACCGCTCGGCCACCCTGGCCGGCAGAAATCAGAAATGGGCGACCAGCAAGTGTAAAAATAGAAGACCACCAACTAGAGGGTGTGGACAGTTTTCCTCACCTTGGACGGGTAATTTCCTTTGACAACTTGGTCATAAATGAAATCAACAACATAGTGAAAAAAGTGACAAGTGAATGTCCCCGTACATATTATTTCATAAAAGTCTTACAGTACACAGCCTTCTGATAACATCCATATAACATGGATAAACTTAAGTAAAACACTACGTCTACTGCTCGCACACCTACAGCTTGCGCTGCGCTTCTTTTTTACGCGGGTCCTGACAAGTAGTAACATCAACAGACTGGCCGGAGGGCACTGAGCATCGATGATTCCTTATCTTTGCAGCGTCCCAAGTTGGTCTACATCTACATAAAGACTCAGCAGACCACTGACATAATTACTTTAAGTCTCTGTATGTCCATTTTTTTAGGTTGCGGGACTAGGCTGTTTGATGTCAAACACCTTTCAGCCGTCCAGTTTCCAACCTTATTTTATTTGGCAACCAGTTTCAGCGTTTTACTACGCCATCTTCAGGCCCCTCACCGACTTCCAGGAAGAATCTACCTCGGTTGTGATCAATACAGAGGCCAGCAATACTGGTATTTGTAGATTTTTGGTATAGTGACCACTTCAATCATCACCTGCCGACTCGGCCCCTGTTTTCATCACTACCGATGCAGATTCATCCTACACGTCGGTCAGGGGCCTCAAGATGACGCAGCAAGACGCAGAAACTGGTTCCCAAATAAAATGAGAGTTTCTTCCTGCTCTGGTCACACGCGGAGCGCGGAAAGGACGACAAGCTCTTTGCTCGCTTAAGCCGGTCTCAAACGGGACGAGACAGATAAGGTTGACGTTGAGGCGGTCGGGAGATCCGACCTCACGGGACACGGGACGATCTGGTTAGCGTGATTTGCAGTCCCAGCTCCCTCCAGCGGCCGTTCGCGGCGCTATTTGGCTCGCATACCACTCAATTTCTTTACTAAAATGGACGTGCGTAGAACAGCTGCGTTAACTCTGTTAGGGATTGTCCAAAAAGGAAGTGGAGGAATTCGTGATGGAGGTTATGGGCTCATAGATCACTTGGACAACGAATTGCTAGTAGAAAAATACTACATAACACTGCACAGCGATCTGATATACATACTAGAAGAAGTTATTCTTAACTCAGTTGAATTTTTGTCCTATTTTCTGTTTTAAATTGATAATAGTTAAGGTACAGTTTCTAATATCTAATTGGCTCTGAGCACTATGGGACTTAACATCTAAGGTCATCAGTCCCCCTAATATCTAATTCCGCATGCGTATTACCCATACATAATATCGATACTCTCGATGTTGCATTGACTACTAACGTATTTCATCACATAGATTTCAGGATCGAGACCCGTTTCGTAATTTCATTCGAGTGGAAGGAGATTTTTTTTTTTTTCTGAGATGCTCACCATGACCAAAAATTATATTTACGGTAAGATACAATCATGAGCGGGTAAATGAACTCAGACATATATATTTTACAGAGAGTTTTATAGTAGCAGAACCTTCCAATGTGTAACTTTTGTTTACTTTCAGACATGAGCAGCATGTCGCGTTAATATTTCTGGCGAACGGGGAATTGACATTCCAATAGATGACTGAGTGAGCACGGCCCGAAAGACAATAAACGGGGAAAAGAATGTATTCTCAGATCGTTTTCAGACTTGTTAAGTACGTTTCCGAGGGACAGCTAGCGTAAATTTCAAGCCTCGTCCAGTGCAGCCTTTCCAGTAATTCCGCGTCGCTCTCCCGTGAATACAACAGACCTGCGAGCATTCGCACTAATTAGCGTTATACACACTCGAGATCCTCTGTCAGTCTATATCGAATAAGTGCTCACGCACTCGATAAATACGATAGGATGGGTACCAAGAGTGTTTCGGAAGCAGTATCTTTTCTAGTATCATTGCATTCTCTCAGTATCGTACTAGTGAACTGATCGACCACCTGCTTTACACGTACACTACTGGCCATTAAAATTGCTACACCACGAAGATGACGTGCTAAAGACGCGAAATTTAACCGACAGGAAGAAGATGCTGTGATATGCAAATGATTAGATTTTCAGAGCTTTCACACAAGGTTGGCGCCGGTGGTGACACCTACAACGTGCTGACATGAGGAAAGTGTCCAACCGATTTCTCATACACAAACACCAGCTGACCTGCGTTTCCTGGTGAAACGTTGTTGTGATGCCTCGTGTAAGGTGAAGAAATGCATACCATTGCTTTCCGACTTTGATAAAGGTCGGATTGTGGCCTATCGCGATTGCGGTATATCGCGTTGGTCGAGATCCAATGACTGTTAGCAGAATATGAAATCGGTGGCATCAGGAGGGTAATACGGAACGTCGTGTTGGATCACAACGGTCTCGTATCACTAGCAGTCGAGATGACAGGCATTTTATCCGCATGGCTGTAACGGGTCCTGCAACCACGTCTCGATCCCTGAGTCAAGAGATGGGGACGTTTACAAGGCAACAATTATCTGCACGAACAGTTCGACGACGTTTGCAGCAGCATTGACTATTAGCTCGGAACCATGGCTGCGGTTACCCTTGACGCTGCATCACAGACAGGATCGCCTGCGCTGGTGTACTCAGCGACGAAGCTGGGCGCTCGCATGGCAAAACGTCATTTTTTCTGATGTATCCAGGTTCTGTTTACAGCATCATGATGGTTTCACCCGTGTTTGGCGACATCGCGGTGAACGCACATTGGAAGCGTGTATTCGTCATCGCCATACTGGCGTGTCACTTGGCGTGATGGTATGGGGTGCCATTGGTTACACGTCTCGGTCACCTCTTGTTCGCACTGACGGCACTTTGCACAGTGGACGTTACATTTCAGATGTGTTACGGCCCGTGGCCCTACCTTTCATTCGATCCCTGCGAAACCCTACATTTCAGCAGGATAATGCACGACCGCATGTTGCAGTTCCTGTACCGGCCTTTCTGGGTACAGAAAATGTTCGACTGCTGCCCTGGCCAGCACAACCTCCAGATCTCTCACCAACTGGAACGTCTGGTCAATGGTGGCCGAGCAAATGGCTCGTCACAATACGCCAGTCACTACTCTCGATGAACTGTGGTATCGTGTTGAAGCTGCATGGGCAGCTGTACCTGTACACACCATCAAAGCTCTGTTTGACTCAATGCCCAGGCGTATCAAGGCCGTTATTACGGCCAGAGGTGCTTGTTCTGGGTACTCATTTCTCAGGATCTGTGCACCCAAATTGCGTGAAAATGTAATCACATGTCAGTTCTAGTATAATATATTTGTCCAATGAATACCCGTTTATAGTCTGCATTTCTTCCTGGTGTAGCAATTTTAATGGCCAGTAGTGTTGTAGTGCCTATGTGATCATTCCGTTTCCTTAAGGGATTGGCGCAGGAGAGAAATTTGTGGCGAGCAACATGAGACACTGTGGACGAAGTTTCATCATATTCGACACACTGCTCTTGCAGTTGTAGTTATATTCACGATTTTCGTTTGATTTATGGAAAACAATGTGGACACACCGTCGTCAGGGTTCCGTCCAGGGAGTACGGCGCGGCATTTATTATTGGGAATGTTAATGGTGACGAGGGTGCGGCACGTCGCGTTAGCGGTGGAGTGGAGAGGAAAGCCGGGAGAGTGCGGAGCCAGCTGCGTCATTGTCCGCGCGGCGCCCTCGCACGCGACTGCCAAAGCCACCCTCTCGACCTCCACCCGGTTCCACCCCCTCTCCGTTCGACTCCCCTTTGTGGCGCCCGCTCTCAGAAAACTGATGGAGACGCACGGAATTAGGGAGGGGAAGCGGGCTGCTGCCGTGTCGACACAGCACAGGGGATTTATTCGCGACGCTAAATTAAATTGGAGTGGCCTCACAGGCGATGCCGGAGTTGCCAGAGCCGCTTAGTCCCGCGACACGGCGGATCTGTTGCGTGCGGTGCCGAGGGACAGGACCGCCACTGTTTGTCGACGCTCGGGTGGGTCGCGCCACGCCACGGTGGGCCGTGCCTTTGGCGAGACCCCGCTGCGCCGATCCCGCAGGAAATGAGATTTCCGCGATTAATGCCGACTACATTTTAATCGAAAGTGTATTAGTGCACGCGCCGCGGGGTCGCGACTGCGCCCGTATCGCCTTAACGGCAGACGGCCGGCGGGGGTCCGCGTGCGTTCGCCGTCACGGTGGCGGCGGCCGTGATTTGGGACCGGCGCTGCGGCCGCACAGTGAGCAGTGAGTCACGTCTCCGGAGAGGGTGCGCGCTGCGTCCCCGCTTATGCGTGTTGAGCTCCACCCGCGCGGATGCGTGGGAAACGGAGCGTCTTTCTCACGCTGCGCGAGTCCAATTCCATCTCGGCCGCACCCCTCGGTTCCTCCACCCTATATACGATGTGTTCACGGCCAAATGCCCAAATGCACTGCAGTGTAAGCGTATTAGGGAACTGTGCGATGGAACGACGAAGCCAGCCGGAGTGACCAAGCGGTTCTAGGCGCTACAGTCTGGAACCGCGCTACCGCTACGGTCGCTGGTTCGAATACTGCCTCGGGCATGGATGTGTGTGATGTCCTTAGGTTAGTTAAGTTTAAGTAGTTCTAAGTTCTAGGGGACTGAGGACCTCAGCAGTTAAGTCCCATAGTGCTCAGAGCCAATTGACCATTCTTTTTTATTTTTATTTTTATTTATTTATTTTATTTTATTTATTTATTTATTTATTTATTTTTTGAACGGCGAACGACCTGCTGTTGATTACGGATGAAATGCTGGGAATAAACAAAGTGCAAAGCAAATTTATTCAACCGATGTTGTCGTCGTTATGGTTGTTGCTCTTGTTCTGATGTTGCTACACTTTGATCCGGGCAGAACAGGAGTGACTGCGTGCAATTTACACTCAAGAGCCAAATAAACTGAAACGCCTGCCTAATATTGTCTAGGGCCGCAACACTATGTCGCATGGACTCGACTAATGTCTGCCGGAGGAAACTGACACCGTGAATCCTGCATGGCTATCTGTAAATCTGTAAGGGTACGAGGGGTGGAGATCTCTTCTGAACAGCACGTTGCAAGTTGTAAGGTGCCTCTTACGTGAGGAAGACATTTTAACCAGTTTTAATAAATTACTGTCTCTTATTTATGTATTCACGATAGTTTGGAAGTGCTGTAGTCCGTAGCCGGCCATGAATCGGAGAGCATTTCCCACGCTGGCTGGCTAAGTGACGAAGCGACCATATGTCGCGCGTAGTGGGGTGCGGCTCGGCGCTGGACCGTACCAGCAAGCGTCAGCCTGGGAAATATTCATGATGGGAAGTACCGCCATCTTGGCGCCAAAGTCACCGATTTTGTTGATTTATATTTAATAATTACAGTCATTTATGATAACATGAATACTAGGAGGAGCCTCTGGATGTTTAAAACTATCTATCATAATTTTGTCTCGTTAAAATTCACACCCGTTCATTAACAAATGCATATCTTATTAACTTGATCGGAAGTCCACGAACTGTGACGAAACAGCAGAAGATACGGAGTGCGCGCCAAAGTCCGCAGTCGGCGTTAAGAGCTCTTCCTGCCTTGTTCGATGGTAACCATGCACTCGGTTACGAATAGTTGGTGACATGAGTGTTTCATTATTCATCTAATAGGAATAAAAGTAATACTACGGCATTCTGAATGTTAATGTCAAGTAAATAGATACCCCAAAGTTGATCGAGAGCAATTTCAGATAATTGTTTTCCACCGACTGAGGCATCCAATGCGCCAATGAAGAATCTGCACGGGACGACATTTACGAGAGCTGCACCGCGCACAGGAAGGAGAAAATCCGACGACAGGACGCACCAAGGCGGATCAAGAAATGTCCGACTTACATTCGCAAATTCCGCGTGCAAATGCTGACCAGTTACACTGTAAGTCACATATACCATCCTCTACGGACTCACGGCTAAGCTGAGTAATAACAGCATCAGTTTAGAAGCGAGGGGCTCTTGCAAAGTCATCCCAGACATGCTCAGTGATGTTCATGTCTTGGGAATTTGGTGGCAAACGGAAGTGTGTAAACTCGGCTGGAATTGTCCAAGTGCGTCGGATTGCACAATGATCATGAATGGGTGCAGGTGATCAGACAGGATGCTTACGTACGTGTCACCAGTCAGTCGTATCTAGACGTATCAGGGGTCCCATATCACTCAAACTGCACACGCCCCAAACTATTACAGAGCCTCCAACAGCTTGAACAGTACCCTGCTGACAAGCAGGGTCCATGGGTTCATGAGATTGTCTCCATACCCGTAAACGTCCATCCGCTCGATACAATTTGAAACGAGACTCGTTCAACCAGACAAAATGTCTCGAGTCCTCAACAGTCCAGTGTCGGTGTTGACGGGCCCAGGCGAGGCGTAATGTTGTGTGTCATGTTGTCATCAAGGTTACACAAGTGGGCCTTCGGCTCCGACAGCCCATATCGATGTTTCGTTGAATGGCTCGCACTCTGATACTTTTTGATGGCCCATCATTGAAATCTGCAGTAATTTGCAGAAGGTCTGCAGTTGTGTGACGTTGAACGATTCTCTTCAGTCGTCGTTGGTCCCGTTTTTGCACGATCTTTTTCCGGCCGCAGCAATGTTGGAGATCTGATGCTTTACCGGATTCCTGACATTCACGATTCATCCGTCAAATGGTCGTACGGGAAAATCCCCACTTCATCGCTGTCTCGGAGATGCTGTGTCCCATCGCTCGTACGCCAACTGTAACACCACGTTGAAACTCTCATAGATCTTGATAGCCTGCCTTTGTAGCAGCAGTAACCGATATAAACCTCTGTATTTCAATACGTATGCCTGCCAGTTTCTTAGGCACTTCAGTGTATTTTACAATGTTCAGAGAATTTACGGGAATGGAGACTTCTAGGACACACACACACACACACACACACACACACACACACACACACACACACACACACACAGCTAAATGCAAAAACCTTCGTCTGTGGTGGTAAGGTCACTTGTTTAATACCAACTCTTTCCTTTATAATACTATACCAACAGCTGAAAGAGGGCACCAGAATCTCTGTATTGTTTTTTTTTTCTTAGTTTGGCTGGCATCGATGTTCAGTAGCAGATTTCGAAGGCTGCTGTAAGCGAGTTTGACGTTTGTGATCAATAAACTGCTCCTTTAGAGTGCTATTCCTCTGACCAATGTGTTATGGCCGTTTGCTACTTGTTAGCAGCAGAGACAGTGGCTGCGCCAAAGACTGAGATGGCGTGGAGTTTTACGATTATTTATTGAACTTTCTTTACAATTTCTCCCTCGTCGTCGCTGCCCAGCCCTGCGGATCCCTCCGCCTGGCTGCTGCTGTGTAGATTGTCCGACAATGGGTGTAACGCGCGCCGCTGATCGCACTCGGGAGCCTCTGGCCACCAGTGCTCCGCTGAAGCCAGGATGCTCTGTGGTTGCGATGAACTTGTCGCTGTGAGGTCAGATGCCGACGTCTGCTGCACCGGCGGCTGGGAAGCCGTCAGTCGCGATGGCCGCGAGGTCCCGTCATGGACGGACCACGCGCTGTGGGACCAGGTTGCCGTGAAGTCCGGGCGTCAGTCTCTGGCGGAGCCTGTGACCAAGACAGCGCTGCGGCCGGTCTAGATGAAAGTTATCGCTGTAGTTAGTCAGCCATGGGGCCGACCGAACTCGGGCCGACCCCTAGAGCTGAAATTGACATCTGGCGGCGAACAGATGACTCCTGCGACCTGGAACAGACTTCCGAAATCGTAACCCTCAAAGACTGAACATTCAGAAACGGACCACGTCCGTCCTCAGATCCGAACTGCTTCCCAATGGCTTTTGTCTGTTGCTACCTGCGCTCCACTATTTACACTCCTGGAAATTGAAATAAGAACACCGTGAATTCATTGTCCCAGGAAGGGGAAACTTTGACACATTCCTGGGGTCAGATACATCACATGATCACACTGACAGAACCACAGGCACATAGACACAGGCAACAGAGCATGCACAATGTCGGCACTAGTACAGTGTATATCCACCTTTCGCAGCAATGCAGGCTGCTATTCTCCCATGGAGACGATCGTAGAGATGCTGGATGTAGTCCTGTGGAACGGCTTGCCATGCCATTTCCACCTGGCGCCTCAGTTGGACCAGCGTTTGTGCTGGACGTGCAGACAGCGTGAGACGACGCTTCATCCAGTCCCAAACATGCTCAATGGGGGACAGATCCGGAGATCTTGCTGGCCAGGGTAGTTGACTTACACCTTCTAGAGCACGTTGGGTGGCACGGGATACATGCGGACGTGCATTGTCCTGTTGGAACAGCAAGTTCCCTTGCCGGTCTAGGAATGGTAGAACGATGGGTTCGATGACGGTTTGGATGTACCGTGCACTATTCAGTGTCCCCTCGACGATCACCAGTGGTGTACGGCCAGTGTAGGAGATCGCTCCCCACACCATGATGCCGGGTGTTGGCCCTGTGTGCCTCGGTCGTATGCAGTCCTGATTGTGGCGCTCACCTGCACGGCGCCAAACACGCATACGACCATCATTGGCACCAAGGCAGAAGCGACTCTCATCGCTGAAGACGACACGTCTCCATTCGTCCCTCCATTCACGCCTGTCGCGACGCCACTGGAGGCGGGCTGCACGATGTTAGGGCGTGAGCGGAAGACGGCCTAACGGTGTGCGGGACCGTAGCCCAGCTTCATGGAGACGGTTGCGAATGGTCCTCGTCGATACCCCAGGAGCAACAGTGTTCCTAATTTGCTGGGAAGTGGCGGTGCGGTCCCCTACGGCACTGCGTAGGATCCTACGGTTTTGGCGTGCATCCGTGCGTCGCTGCGGTCCGGTCCCAGGTCGACGGGCACGTGCACCTTCCGCCGACCACTGGCGACAACATCGATGTACTGTGGAGACCTCACGCCCCACGTGTTGAGCAATTCGGCGGTACGTCCACCCGGCCTCCCGCATGCCCACTATACGCCCTCGCTCGAAGTCCGTCAACTGCACATACGGTTCACGTCCACGCTGTCGCGGCATGCTACCAGTGTTAAAGACTGCGATGGAGCTCCGTATGCCACGGCAAACTGGCTGACACTGACGGCGGCGGTGCACAAATGCTGCGCAGCTAGCGCCATTCGACGGCCAACACCGCGGTTCCTGGTGTGTCCGCTGTGCCGTGCGTGTGATCATTGCTTGTACAGCCCTCTCGCAGTGTTCGGAGCAAGTATGGTGGGTCTGACACACCGGTGTCAATGTGTTCTTTTTTCCATTTCCAGGAGTGTATATCTGGCAGGAGGACGTTTTTTTTTACCCACGGTGGTAGCTTTTTGCTATTGCTCCCGCAGTATATTGCAGCGTAACTTAGCGTGTTGGCCTCACTTCCCCTTACTCAGCAGTCTCCAGGCTTCGCTCGGCACTCGGTCTGTGTGCGTCTTTGCGTCAGCCGGTTGGTAGATTGCTGCTGTCAGCAAGGCTAGCTGTGCGTGCTTTACTTCGCAACGTCTCGGTCGCCAGCGTGCCTCTGTTTCGCCATTCTCCACTGCGTGAAGCAACGCTTACTACATGTGGCCGCAACAAATGCATGACATACCTTCGTGGTCTGGCCAGTGTGTGATATAAGAGCACTGCAAAACCTACAGCAGACACCTGCCTTCTGCAAACCATTCGTTGGATGGATTTAAAGTTGTTGAGTCCTAAGAGCCTGATCATCAGTGCCCTTTCTCAACTTCGTCCTACTCGTGGTTGAGTAGTAACTCTCTTGAAAACAAAAAACAAAGAAATTTTCGTCTACAATCTCCAGTAAAGATCATCCTCTGCACACACTAGCGAGGGCTTAGTGTATTGTTGTACCTGAGTCTTTAAAATGACGATTTCCATTACTTGAAATAATGGAAGTGGTCGCAGAAGTCTCCTGGCTCCATTCCCGCAAATTATTTGAACATGTTACATCGGGAGAAAGCGAAGTTTCATATTTTACAAGTGTTTATTCAACTTTGGATACTATAATAAAAACTTCCGACCAGAACTATCAGGAATGTCCACGAGATGTCACGAGGAGCGGACCCATCAATGTGGGAAAGACGGAGAGTATCGTGTTGTCAGAATAGAAGCAGTAACAACAGGACTGTTCGATCAGGAGAGCTCAGTGACTCCAAACATGAACTAGTCACTGGATGTCACCTGAGTAACGGATCCACCACGAACATTTCAATCCTTCTAAAGCTGGCCAAGTCCATTGTAGCTGATGTGATCGTGAAGTGAGAACGCGAAGGAGCGACCACAGATAAACCAAAACCCAGACTTCATGCCTTGACGGGCAGGGACCGGGGACCATTGCTCAAAATCATTGAAAAAATCGCCTGAAATAAATGGACAGAATGATTTGTCACTTCCAAAGAGCTACCAGCAGTCCAGCTAGCACAATGATTTTGCATAATGAGTTAAAAGGAATGAGGTTTAATGATGAGCAGCTCCTTGTGAGATACACATGTGGGGTGTGAGACGGTGTACAGAGCGACATCACAGGACAATGGATGACTCGAAACGAGCCCTACCCAGTGATCAGTCACGCTATACCGTTTGGCAATGTGATGGAAGTGTCTGGGTCTGGCGAGTTCCTGGGGATCGTTACCTACCAACATGTTTAGTACCAACAGTGAAGTATGGAGATGGTGGTGTTACGGTATAGGTATTGTGTACTGCAGAAAATGGTGGAACAGTTCTGAGACTTTGCTTGTTCATATCAGCATGAGATTGCTCCCTGCCATAAAGAAGCATCTGTGAGGCTGTTGTTTCAGGAGGACAACATTCTTGAAATGGACTAGCCTGCCAACAGTCGTGACCTGAACCCTGTGGAACACCTTTTTTGTCTGTACTTGGGTTTCAGCTCTACACCCAAGAGGCGTCGACAATAATCAATGTCTACACACAGAGGCTGAATCACCTAGTCAATATACGTAGATACATACACACATATCCAGTGATCATAGGCCATACAGACTACGCACTGCACCCACCAAATGCCGCCATTCATTCCTGCTTTGTGCTGTGTTTCTCCAGATGTCTTCAGTCCCCATGGCTGCCAAGTCCAGACGACCCAGCGCTGCCTTGGCCGTCCGACAAAGCGTCTGGTGTTTGGTTTCTCCTCAAGTACCTTCTTCACCTGTCTTTCTTCAGGCATACAGGCTACATGACCTGTCCGCTGCATTATTCTGTACTTCAGGTTCTTCTGTAGGATTGTTGGTTGTTACATCAGGCGGTAGATTTCTTTGTTCTTTCTCCTCCTCCGTTCTCCATTATCTAAGACCGATCACCATATCTTCCTCATCAACAGGTCTTCCTTTTCTCATTCACTCATGCTCCGTTTTTCTGAACCATACATGACTGCTGGGCATATCACTGCGTTGTAGATACCCACCTAAGTGTTCACTGATATTGATTTTGAGCTGCGCGTCTCCCTGAGGAATACATGCGTGTCATTTCCACTGCTGTTCTTTCCTTGGCGTTCTTTTCTATAGTGTTGGCACTGGTATACCAAGATCTCAAGTAATTGTACTGCTGAACTCTCTTGAACTTCATGCCCAAGAAATTATTGCTGGTATTGTCTTCTTTTTAATTGCACGAATTCTCTTTTGTCTTGATTCAGCTTTAGCCCAATCTTCTATGCATAGCTGTGCATATTCTGGCACATTTATTCAACTCATGGCTTGATTCACTTAGTAATATTAAATCATCTGCATATGTGAGACAATTGAAATTAACTTCCATCTTCACTCCGGCTCACTGTTGTTGTGTGCGTGTCAAAAACGTACGTGACCGACCTGTGGGGCCAACGAGATACCTGCAAATGTGAAGCAAATCTCGCACGATTGCCAGCAGTTAACGTCTCACCGCATCAGTGATTTTCGCACATCGTCTGGATGAAACTGCTTCAGATGTTCACCAACGACTTCAGTACGTTTTGGATAAATGTCGAGGGCTAATAGCCTCATATTAGACGTCATAAATGTACACACCACACAAACAGATTTCATAACCTCATAAAGCTCAAAATGACAGCGCAATAAAAATTCGTTAGGGGTAACAATACAACGCAATAAAATAAGTAATGGTCATTTTTGGCGCCTAGCTGCTTGCTACTCTTTGTGCCATCCTGTTTTGAGCATTACCACTCATCACCCATGGCTAGAACATATTTAATCAATGAGTATTCATATTTATAACCTACATAGTCTCTTATTAAGAACAGATATTTGTGTGTTGATACAGGAAACTACAAAGTTGCCTGAGTGTGCGTGTAAGGGGTCGCATGTAGCAAAGTAAACGTGGTGGTATGAACCAAGCAGGAGTTCACCACTGTATAAGAGCCCGTGAAGTCATTTAATTGTTTTTGAACAACTCGGCATATCGGACGCTGGTGATAGGCGATAATGCTCAGAACTGATCACGAAAAAATATTGTAATTAATAAATGGAGATTAATACAAGGAGCTTATGTCATTACATATTTGTCAGATCTGATCATCATCGCGTATCTCAAATCTACACTGTAACTAAGATTCAAAGCCATATAACTCTTTTCCCCCATTCCTATACTCTTTTTCCCTTATGATTTTTCTCTGCATAATCTTAACAACAATCCTAATATTTTGTTTTTGCATTTACGGACACCAATGACATAAAATTTGTTTCGTGTCTGTGGTGGCCACTTAGTGTCTGCAATATTCCAGTCGATATAGTTAGGTAAATTCGGAACACCGTTACTATGACCTATCCGTAACTGTGCAAAATAAACGGATAGTGTAACTGATGTTTCACGAACACGATGTACAGAGCTTCAAATTCTTACTGTATTTTTAAAGCGAGAAAGCCTGTTTTTACGATGATATGTATACATGTCGGACGATTCTAAAGTCTGACATGTGCTGAATCAAAATCTTTTTGCAGTACCTCTTGAAAACGGCCCAAACGTCGAAACTGCAATTGTGAAGATAATAATTCCTACAGTGAATGGCGAATTCGACGCCCTTTATAAAAACGTCGATACGTAGTTTCAGTTCGACCGCGACCTAATGCGACGGCGTCGTTAGGGCAGGTCATCCTGCAGCGATGTCCAGAAACAAGTTTGTCGACCGTCCAGTCAATTTACGTGTCGAACTATTCTATCTGCGTAGTGACAAAAAAGCTCGTTCTTCAACACAGCGCTATTCTAATTGCTATAAATAGGAGAAATCTCAGTTTAGAGCATCTTAGTTGATTCGCTTTGGCCCATCGCTCTAAAGTATTGCAGAGAACCAACTCAGCAATTTCACATACTTCATTTTCATTCAACGTCTTAAGCGACTATCGACTAAGGTAACGCATATCAAAGAAAGAGCTATTGCAAAGCAGAAACGCTTTCGATATGAATTATATGCGGTTCCTAGTGTACAATGTTTCGGCACACAGTTTCAATCTCCCAGGAAGTTACTAGTGTGTACCTATGCACCGGTTCATATTGCAGGTTTTGGTGTAATGGCATTTATAGTAATTTCAGAAATTTACTTAGTACCGACCCCCGTCTCAGATGATGCAGTCGCTGAACACTTCAATGGACACCTCATTGTCACTACAAACAGTTCCCACACTCATAAAAGTATAGTCGGTTGTGACTTCAATCTACCCTCGATAGTTTTGCGAAAATACATGTTTAAATCGGTGGTATGCATAAAACGTAGTCTAAAATCGTACTGAATGCCTTCTCAGAAAATTATTTTGATCAACTGCTTCAGGATCCCACTCGAAGTGTAAAATGTTGAGGAAACATGTTCAAATGTGTGTGAATTCCTAGGTAATCGGTCCCTAGATTTACACACTACGCAAACTAACTTAAACTAACTTATGCTAAGAATAGCACACACACCCATGCCCTAGGCAGGACCCGAACCTCTGCGCGACTGCGAAAACATACTTGACCCCTTAGCAACAATCTATCCTGATCAAATAAGAAGCATCATGACAGAATGGTGACCACAAGGTGGTTTTAGCTAGACTGAATATCGTAACATCCAGACTAACCAAAAATAAACGCAAAATGCATCTATTTAAAAAAGCTGATAGAAATCGCTTGACACCTTCCAAAGAAACAGTCTCCACTCTTTCCTGTCCGACTACGTAAGCGTAGACCAGGTATAGTATAAATTCATAGAAATAGTATCTACAGCAGTTGAGAGATATATCCAAAATAATTAATAAAAGATGGTACTGTTCTCCCATGATAGCCCACACAAAACTGGTCAGAACACTATTGCAGAAGCAACGAAAAATGCATATCTAATTTAAAAAAGAATGTAAAATTCAGATTTTTGGCGAAGTTTTACAGAAGCTCGAAATTTACCGCCAACTTCAATAAAGGTGCTTTTAATAGTTTCCATAGCATAACTTCGTTTCGAAATGTGGCAGAAAACTCGGAGGTTCTAGTCATATATAATGTACACCAGTGGCAAGACGCAGTCAGTACCTTCACTGCGCGATAGCAGTGATGATGTTACTGATGACAGTGCCAGTAAAGCAGATTACTGAATACGGTTTTCCGAAATATCGTCACCATAGAAGATGAGGTAAATATTCCAGAATTCAACTCAAGAACAACTGCCAATGCGAGGAACTTAGGAGCAGATATCCTTGGCGTAGCGAAGCAGCTTAAAACACTTACGAAAGGCAAAGTTTCCGGTCCAGATTATATGCCAGTCCTTTCAGAGTATGCTGATACAATAGCTCTATAATTAGCAATCACATGCAGCAGCTCGCTGACAGAAAGAGCCGTACCTAAAGAATGGAAAGTTGCACAAGTTCCACCAATATCCAAGAAAAGAAACGGGAGTAATCATCTGAATTGCAGACCCATATCACTAACGTCGATTGGCAGCAGGATTTTGGAACACACAAACTGCGCTCGAACATACTAAATCACCTCGAAGAAAACGATTTATAGACAAATAGCCAAAACGGATTCAGAAAATATTCTTGTGAAACACAGCTAGCTCTTTATATTCACAATGTAATGAGTGATATTGACAGTGGGCGTCCAGAAGGCTTTTGACACTGTTCCTCACAAGCGACTTCTAATCAAATTGCGTGCCTGTGGAGGCCTCTGCTGTATGAATGGATGTGTGATTTCCCACCAGAAGAGTCACAGTTCGTATTAACTGACGGAAAGTCGTCGAATAAAACAGAAGTAAGATCTGACGTTCCTCAAGGAAGTGTTATAGGCCCTCTGCCGTTCCTTACCTATACAAACGGCATAGGGGCAGTCTCAGTAGTCCTCTTAGATTGTTTGCTGATGACGCTGCCATCTACCGCCATGTAAAGTCATCAGATGATCAAACCGAATAACAATATGATTTAGACAACATATCTGTATCGTGCAAAAAGTGGCAATTCACTGCAAATAAGAAAAGTGTGAAGTCATCCACACGTGCACAAAAAAAACCGCTAAATTTCAGTTACACTACAAATCACACAAATCTAAAGGCTGTAAAGGCTGTAAACTCAACCAAATAGTTAGGATTACAATTACGAATAACTTATATTAGTACGATCACTAAGATCATGTGGAGAAAGCAAACCAAAGACTGTGATTTTTTTAACAGAACACTTAGAAAATTTAACAGGTTTACTAGAGTGTCTGTTTACACTAGGCTTATCCGCCCTCTATTGGACTGTTGCTATGAGGTGTGGCGTCCGCGTCAGATAGTATTGACGAAGGACTTCAAAAAATTTCAAGGAAGGGCTTCTCGTTTTGCATTTTTGTGAAACAGAAGAGAGGGTGCCATGGATATGACTTAAGAACTGCGGTGGCCGTCGTTAAAACAAAAGCGTTTTGCAGTACGGTAGGACCTTCTCATGAAATTTCAATCATGGACTTTCTCCTCAGAGTGTGAAAATGTTTTGTGGGCGCCCACCTACATAGGTAGAAAAGATCAGCAAAGTAAAAGAAGAGAAATTAAAGTTCGCACGGAAAGAGTTGCGTGGTTCGGTTTCCCCGCGCCGTTCGAGAGTGGAGCGGCAGGGAAATAACATAAAGATGGTTCGATGAACCATCTGCGAGCCACTTAGTTGTGAATTGCAGAGCAATCACGTCGATGTAGATATGTTGAGACGATACGTTCATGGTTTTCTAAGATGGGTGACCTCCAAAACATGATACAAAATCGAGTTTACATTAATCTGTCTGAATAGTAAGGCATTTGAATTCATTATACTCCTGAACAGTTAGCTTCTCTCAGAACTTTCTGACGCATGTGGACTTGTGTCCAGTTTAAGCTTATAATAATATAAACTGTTATAACTTGGGTCGCAATTCAGTTATTTATTGGCGATTTGCTTCTACAAGTATAGTAACTGAGAATCTTTTCTCTGTTTGCTTGCGGCATTTGATGCTGTATGCTCGTAAGCTTAATTTTTCGGGACTTGTCCAGACAACCATCTCAACAGCTGACGTCAGTTACGACGATACGAACGTGAGGACGGCGAACACTCAATCTCCGAGCGGAGAAAATCTCCGATGCTGCCGGGAATCGAACCCGGACCCCTTTGGTTTGCAATCCGCCGCGCTGACCGCACAAAACTGACGATGTTCCCATTTGTGCAACAATCAAGAAATGGGACAAGTGACTTCCGGAAACTGGGAGTTTGCTTTCGATGTCGGGCCACGACGCCAAACACGCAGTTCCAGAGGTTTCCTTTCCTTTCCATGGAGCCCTCGTAAGCCAATCCGACAAGCAAGTAGTCAGTTACACTTACCTCGTTCGACGATAGACGAAGTCATCCAGAGAAGGGTGTGCCTACAGGGCAGACAAACTGCAGCTTCGTCAGAAAATCAAGCCCGAGAACAGGCTGCGACAGAATGTATCAGCGGAGACAATTCTGGCAAAAATGGGTGAAAACGAGACATTCTTCGATTTTGTCTGTTTCTCGGACGAGGCTACATTCCACATTTCTGGCAGGGAAAACACACACGGTTACCGCATATGGAGAACGGAACCCCTCCCCTACCCCTCCCCACGTAGTAATAGACTGCGAACGTGACTCTCTGAATGTGAATGTGTGGTGTGGATTGTTGAAGGACATGTTTATACATCCATTCTTCTCCGCGGAGCCTGCAGTTGCTGCAACAACGTACGCAGACATGTTGGACCGGTATGCTGCGCCACAGCTTTCTCATGACGCGGCCTTTCAACAAGATGGCGCATCATTTTTGGATGAAGTGGTCTCACATCGCTGGATTGGCAAAGGTAGACCGTAGATAGTTTGTCCCCTAGAAGCCCAGACATTACGGCATTTGATTTATTTCTGTGGTAGATTATCAGGACTCAAGTGTACCAGACAAAAGTTTGTGATCCCCCAGATTTGCATCATCGCATTCGTACAGCTATCGCACGTGTTACGCCTGCAATGCTTGAAGAGGAGTAGAATACAGATTAGATGTCTTTCATGCCACTCATGGTGCGCATATCGAGGCGTGTTAGGCGTGTATAAGAACATTTGAGTTACCATACTCGTTACCATACTCGTTACCATACTCGTTACCATACTCGTTACCATACTCGTTACCATACTCGTTACCATACTCGTTACCATACTCGTTACCATACTCGTTACCATACTCGTTACCATACTCGTTACCATACTTGTAGAATCATTCTGTCAATAAATTACTCCTCAAGGTCTTAAATTTTATAATATCATATGTTTAATCCAGACACTGTATTTCGCATATAGTGATTCATCGTACCACATATTTCATGCGCATTTTCTGAGTGTATTATGATGTCTATAATTATGCTTGAAATGCAACTACATATTTTTCTTTTCAAAGAAAGTGAAGTTGTTCGTGTTTCCTTGTCGTTAATATAAATTCCGATGTCTTCATGGCCGAGCGTCACTTCGGAAGGAACATCGCGCTATCTCAAGTAGTTATCATTCTGCCTTCAGCAGTGATACATACGAGGGTTGGAACTTTAATAGTGGAAACAGCTCGTACAGAATAAATACGAGTTTCAAAGTTTTACTGATCTTCAAAGCAGTCAACAGCATTGCGTGTAGCCCGTTACCAGCGATGTGGGAGTCATAGGATAATCTTAGCAGTGCTAGTTGTGTTGACAGTTTGAGCGGCGTGGTCTATTGCCCGACGTTTGTAGCAATTCTGAAGCGAATGCCGTGAAGTGTTTCCTTCACTTTAGAAATCGAGTTGAACTTACGAGGGCTTAAGTCAAGAGGGTGTAGTAGGTGGTATAGCACTTAGCAGCCCCATCAGTCAGACAAATCAGTAACAGCTTACACTGTACGTGCTTGAGCATTGTCCTGCAAAATGATGGTCAGGTCCTGTAGAAAGTGTCATCACTTCTGTCTCGATGCTGTTCATTTTTGGAACACAACCTACGACCAGCTTAGAGACAGAAGTGTTGACACTTTGTGCAGGACCTGACCAACATTTTGCAGGACAATCCTCAAGCACGTACAGTGCAAGCTGTTACTGATTTGTCTGACTGATGGGGCTGCTAAGTGCTATACCACCTACTGCATTCTCCTAACTTAAGCCGTCGTGAGTAATAGACCGCGCCGCTCGAACTGTCAACACAAGTGGCACTGCTAAGAGTATCCTACAACTTCCACATCGCTGGCAACGGGTTATACACAATGCTGGTGACTACTTTGAAGGTCAGTAAAACTTTGAAACTCGTATCTATTTTGTACGAGCTGTAAATAAATAGTTGCCACTATTAAAGTTCCAACACTCGTATATAACTGCCGTAACAGTATGCTTCGTCTATTTTCTTCGCGTGATTTTAAATAAGGTAAGTCAGCAGTAGGATTTGTAGAAGGTGCTAGAAGTTCATCACTTTATATGTAACGTGACTATTTTGTGTCCTCGAATATTCAGATTTTTTCTAATAGAAAGATAAGGCTAAGCTACCGTGTCAATCATGTCCACTGCACATAACTTGCCTTTAAGCTGAGTTACCTACACATCGCAAGAGTTACGCCATGTGCTTATCAGAACTTAACATCTTCATGGAACAGTCAGGTATCAATTTATGCTTACTATTACCACGCACTAAATAAGCTACCGCTGTTCTCCATTTATTAAATTCCTACAATCGTAATCAGATACTGTGATCATACTATTCATGGGCCTCAACATTACATATGAAAGGGTATTTGATTTCGTGGTATGTTTGAGGATACGTAGTTGCATGTAATCCGATCTCGAAGCAAAAGATCGGTGTCAGCGCACAACATGTATCTGTAAAGTAGCTCAGCTGTGATCTAAATGATATTCCTGTCTTGTGCTCCTTTTATTCATGCGCTTTTTTCAGCCTCGGTATCCGAGAGACAAGTGTAAGGTAATATCCTTCGACAGCGCAGGAATGGGCTGTGAGGAGCGGCGTGTCAAGAACGACGGTGAACGTGCCCGCCGCCCACTGCGGGTGTGGTCTCGAGGAAGAGCAATCGATTTCCGCCTTCAGAGCGCCTACCTAGACATTTCTTCTCATATTTAATATTCGTCGACGACAGCCATATTTCGGATCGCTTAATAACGCCGGTCTGCCCCCCCCCCCCCCCCGCACGCTGCACGCCCGTCTCTTGCTTGACTTTCCCGCCCATGATCTGCAAAAAATTTAAGCGGGAGATTTTTACCCTGATCTCAAACCTCCAGCAAACGCTCTGAAGGAGACCTCTCTTTCTGGAGAAATGGACAATTCGCGCCTACAGGTTCTCTGCGTCTTTTGTTTCCTCTCCCGTCTAAGAGATCTGTTTAGTGAACACTCAAAGCCGAATCTAGATACAAATTTTTCTTCTGAAGTGTCCTGGTGTCCTGTATTCCTACAAAATACTCACTGGTTTCAACTGCAAGGACACTGATCCGCGTAGCAAGAGGAATTTTTATGTTTCATTTCAACTCCTTTGTGAAATTTTCAGTACCTGACTCTGATCTAAAAGTAAAAAGATTTAGAAAGTTTATTATGTATGCATTTAGAGGGAGAAAGTTTCCTCTCTTCCATTTACCTCACTTTCATTAGCGTCAGCGTGCTGTATACCACATTGTACAGGCTGCTGAAAAAAGGTTTGAATATTGTGAGAGGTATTCACAGAAGTATGAAAAAAGAAGTTTAGTAAACATCGGTACATTAACGCATACTTTCTGAGATATGAACGCTGAAAGATGTTTGCTTGTCGATATGAGCACAATCGTTGTGCTGTCGCTGAATCAGTAGTGTTTAGATGTATTTGTCTATCATAATATTCTACACTATTGGCCATTAAAATTGCTACACCACGAAGATGACGTGCTAAAGACGCGAAATTTAACCGACAGGAAGAAGATGCTGTGACATGCAAATGATTAGCTTTTCAGAGCATTCACACAAGGTTGGCGCCGGTGGCGACACCTACAACGTGCTGACACGAGGAAAGGTCCCAATCGATTTCTCATACACAAACAGCAGTTGACCGGCGTTCCTGGGTGAAACGTTGTTGTGATGCCTCGTGTAAGGAGAAAAAATGCGTACCATCACGGTTCCGACTTTGATAAAGGTCGGACTCTAGTCTACCGCGATTGCGATTTATCGTATCGCGACATTGCTGCTCACGTTGGTCGAGATCCAATGACCATTAGCAGAATATGGAATCAGTGGGATCAGGAGGGTAATACGGAATGCTGTGATGGATCCCAACGGCCTCCTATCACTAGCAGTCGAGATGACAGGCATCTTATCCGCATGGCTGTAACGGATCGTGCAGCCACGTCTCGATCCCTGAGTCAACAAACAGATGCGGACGTTTGCAAGACAACAACCATCTGCACGAACAGTTCGACGTCGTTTGCAGCAGTATGGACTATCAGCTCGGAGACCATGGCTGCGGCTACCCTTGACGCTGCGTCACAGACAGGATCGCCTGCGATGGTATACTCAACGACGAACCTGGGTGCACGAATGGAAAAGCGTAATTTTTTCGGATGAATCCAGGTTATCTTTACAGCATCATGATGGTCGCATCCGTGTTTGGCGACATCGCGGTGAACGAACATTGGAAGCCTGTATTCGTCATCGCCATCCTGGTGTATCACCCGGCGTGATGGTATGGGGTGCCATTGGTTACACGTCCCGGTCACCTTTTGTTCGCATTGACGGCACTTTGAACAATGGACGTTACATTTCAGATGTGTTACGACTCGTGGCTCTATCCTTCATTCGATCCCTGCGAAGCCCTACATTTCAGCAGAATAATGCACGACCGCATGTTGCATGTCCTGTACGGGCCTTTTTGGATACAGAAAATTTCGACTGCCGCCCTGGCCAGCACATTCTCCAGATCTCTGACCAATTGAAAACGTTTGGTCAATGGTGGCCGAGCAACTGGCTTGTCACAATACGTCAGTCACTACTCTTGAGGAACTGTGGTGTCGTGTTGAAGCTGCATGGGCAGCTTCACCTGTACACGCCATCCAAGCTCTGTTTGACTCAATGCCCAGGCGTATTAATGCCGTTATTACGGCCAGAGGTGCTTGTTCTGGGTACTGATTTCTCGGGATCTATGCACCCAAATTGCGTGAAAATGTAATAACATGTCAGTTCTGGTATAATATATTTGTCCAATGAATACCCGTTTATCATCTGCATTTCTTCATGGTGTAGCAATTTTAATGGCCTGTAGTGTCGGTACGGAGCTGTAGAGCATTAGGTCTGTCTACAGTCGTTTGATTCCAGCTGTGTTGTATTCCAGTTTCATTCACGTTAATATGTATTATTCTATAGTAAATTACTCACAAATCAGGGTATGTTACATAGTGTGTTAGTCTTCCTCAAATGATTTCAGTTATGAGTCCACACATAATGTGATACCTGAAGATACTCGTAAGAGTCGTCCATTGCATCTTCATTTCCCTTTCCCACCACTTACTAACAATGAACGTCTACAACTCAGTAAGTGATATTATGGAAGTGATTTCTACTGTGGTTTGGTGTACGGAAGTAGCATGCATGCTCTTGCCTTCTGTATTGAAAAATGTTCACGTCACAGAGCGCCATCTGTTAGTGGCTGGGTCGATGTTACCAGCGTCTGAAGGATATACGTACGCTTGCGCTACCAGAGGTTAACAGACGAAATCCTCGCTAAGTCTGCACGCAGAGTTTGTCAATTTCATGCTCCATAGACCATTTTGCAGGATAAATCCTAATGAAATGGAACGAGTTATTTTATATTCTTACCGCAAATTGATTTGTGAATATGGTTACCTGGTCAACACTTCTAGATTTCTAAGCCTTTCCTTTTTATTCTTTTCGAGTATACAGTTTTGAGTTAGTAATTCCTATCCACCATATTTTACACTTTAATACAACAGGAAATCTTCTACAGGACAGAACGAGTTACCAAGGAGAAACTTGTTTAGTTTGTTTTCAGATTTTACTTTTCTGTGTCTCACACGTTTTATATCACTTGGAAAGTGATCAAAAATTTTTGTTGCAGCATTGTGCACAGCTTTTTGTGCAGAAGATAACCTTAATGCGGAACACTAAATGTAATTTTTTACCTCCAGTATGCTAATTATGCACATAATCGTGCCTTTTGAACTGTAGAGAACTATTTACAGCAAGCATCAAGAGGGAATAAATATAATGTGAAGCAGTAGTCAGAACACCCAACTCATTAAACAGATGTCTACAAGATGATCGTGGGTGAGCAGCAAATATTATTCTTGCAGCACGTTTTTTTTACAATGATGCCTTTGTCTTAAAGATGAATTACGTCAGAATGGCTGAAGTTAGTTGTTTCAGGAGTTCCAACATACGATTTTTCAAAAATGGCTCTAAAGGACTATGGGACTTAACTTCTAAGGTCATCAGTACCCTAGAACTTAGAACTACTTAAACCTAACTAATCTAAGGACATCACACACATCCATGCCCGAGGCAGGATTCGAACCTGCGACCGTAGCGGCCGCGCGGTTCCAGACTGTAGGCGATTTTTCCAGCTTAAACTCACACCAATATGGACGCCTCAGAATTTTCTCAAATTTCCTCTCTATTTGTTATGTTCTATACTTATCATTAGTGTAGTACCCCTGGATGTACAGAAGTGAATATGTTGCGTCTTTTTTAAAATTGATTGTGATGCCATTGGCAGAAAACCAGTCAATGAGACTTGTTTTTACTTTTTCTTCTGTTTCCATTGAAAGGTCTCTGTTGGATTCCCTTCATGTTAATTTCTTCAATCTGTTGTCATTTACGGCATAACATTCCACTACTGAATTTACTTTGGTGTTTCTGACTCTATCTGTGAGGAGACTGAGCAGTGGAACGTGTTACTTTTACACACAAACAAGAACGATCTGTCACACTACTACTCTTTAAAACACAGTTCATATGTAATTCATGTCACACAGTCTCATACGGAACCTACATACGCTTTATTTTATATAGTGTATACGATAAGATACTGTCATCCCCCTTCCCTTCTGTGTGAAAGAATGAATGAGCAAATGTATTTCTAGTTGCATGCTTGATGGTAGCAGACAAGCCTGTCTGCTAGAGAACAGTAGGACCAGCGTCATAACGGGTAGCAACACTTTCTAAAAGCAAAGAGGTTTCTATTTTTAGTATGGTCCTTTCTGTCCCTTGTCATGTTGGTGTAGGAAGCTGCCTCTCTGGTCACTTCTGTTTGTATCTGTTAAGCACCCTCGGTAGGGGCCCAGGGCAGTCTGTCCGCGGCGAGCGTCTGAAGTGGTAAGATCTCCCACTTCTCGCATCTCTGCTAAGTCCATAGGACAATGGATTTCTAAAGTTCAGCCTAACTGAAAATTTAATCACCTTTATTTCAGGTTTAGATCTAAAATATCTAATGTTATCTTAAATTGCAACACAGTGTAATTCGAGTGTGAAGTTCAGAAAATCTTCCAGTAGTTGCTTTGTCACTACTTTATGAGTAAAGTGGAACCACGTGCTGATCAGTAACTCTAAGTTCATCAATCTTAAATGCGAATGTGGGTGAGACTATAACGTCTCGTCTTGATAATATTTTTCAATATAGCAACTTTTCTTTATGTTCAACCCACGTGGGGTGTACCTTGTGTGACCAGTACCATGTGCTTATACAATTGTTTGACCCATCAGGTTAATAGTAAGACGATAGTAACCAGTTCGAGGTTTTACTTTGTAAATTGCGTTTCGATGTAATTTATTTTAAGTATCAAAATTATTGTGGAGTTACACTCTTTGTGTAAACCAAGTTGACCACGTGAAGCATGTGGTGTAATCATCAAAGTAGCCCTCAGCTATTTTTTTCGGGAAGATTTCACAGAGAGCTAGTACGAATTTGGTACCAGTGTGTGGTAATTTCATGATGGACAGGTTTGCGCTATCAACGTAACTTCCTTGGGTGAAAATTGAATCGGTTGGTTGTGGTTAATTTCCTCTTGCATATGTTTCAACGTCCTTCGTGTGTTATTTTATGAATGCAGTGTTGTATGCAGTCTCCCAATCTTGGCTCCATATTTGATGTGTTCCGTAAGATTACAAACTCACATTTTCACAATCCTAAATAATGCACCAGTTTAGTTATGAATCAAGTTTAATATGCTGAAATTTTAACGGAACAATGATCAATGTTAAAATAAATGTCCAAATATAAACTGATTTATTTCTTTTTATTTAAATTCTCTTTTTATATATATATATATCACCGGTTGTCGTAAGATGACTATTAAAAGATTATAATTAATGTTAGTCTGATTGGGAATTTGGTAAGCTAGACTGGATACCAAGTGAAACAGTTACTCAGTAATGCAAGGTTAGCTTCCCCAGATAGCTCTCAGCTTTTAACCCGCTTTTATTGTCTTGAATATCAGCACCGCTTTCAGAACAACTTAATGCATCAACATCACACCATGTCTGTGCTTGGACTGATTGGAGGTTCAAATGGTTCAAATGGCTCTGAGCACTGTGGGACTTAACATCTTAGGTCATCAGTTCCCTAGAACTTAGAACTACTTAAACCTAACTAACCTAAGGACATCACACACATCCATGCCCGAGGCAGGATTCGAACCTGCAACCGTAGCTGTCCGGCGGCTCCGGACTGCAGCACCTAGAAACGCACAGCCACCGCGGCCGGCCACTGATTGGAGGAGTCGACAAAAAGTACAGAACAACAAAACTCAAACCATGCAACCGGCCGCATACCACGTAATGCACACACTAATGTGTAAAAAGGGTAATTTGATAGAGAAAACCATCAAACCACTCTGTCGACCCATATGCCACGTGAATGCTGTGGTGATTTGCGCAACCACACGTCTTCGATTTCCTGCTGTGGACAAATACTCGCATCCCAGAAACTAAGCGTTACCAGACGTAAGTTTATTCGGCTTAGTTTTTGTTGCCTAAAAATATATCTTCTTTTAACAAACTGTATTTTTTATTCAGCTGTTTGTTGTTCAGTCTCACACACTGAAGCGCCAAAGAAACTGCTATAGGCATGCGTAGTCAAATACAGATGTATGTAAGCAGGCAGAATAAGGCGCTGTGGTCGGCAACGCCTATATAAGACAACAAGTGTCTGGCGAAGTTTTAGATCGGCCACTTCTGCTACAATGGCAGTTGATCAAGATTTAAGTGACATTTAACGTGGTGTTATACTTCACGCACAAGCGATGGCGGACAGCATCTACGAGGTAGTGATGAACTGGGGATTTTCCGGTACGACCATTTCACGAGTATACTGTGATCATCATGAATCCGGTAAAACATCGAATCTCCGACATCGCTGCGGCCAGAGAAAGATCCAGCAAGAACGGGACCAACGACGACTGAAGAGAATCGTTCAACGTGACGGAAATGCAACTCCTGCAGATTTCAATGCTAGGTCACCAACAAGTGTCTGCGTGCGAGCCATTCAACAAAACGTCATCGATATTGGCTCGGAGCCGAAGGCCCACACTCGTGTACCCTTGATGACTGCACGACAGAAAGCTTTACGCCTCGCCTGGGACCGTCAACACCGACATAGGACCGTTGATGACTGGAAAAATGTTGCCTAGTCGGACGAATCTCTTTTCAAATTGTATCGAGCGGAAAGACGTGTACGGTTATGCTGACAACCTCATGAATCCAAGGATCCTACATGTTGGCTGGGGAGTGTTCAAGCTGGTGGAGACTCTGTAATGGTGTGGGGCGGGTGCAGTTGGAGTGATATGAGACCCCTGATACGTCTAGATACGCGTCTGACAGGTGACGCGGATGTATGCGTCCTGTCTGATCAGCTGCATCTATTCACGTCCATTGTGCAATCCGACGAACTTGGGCAATGCCAGCAGGACAATGTGACGTCCAGAATTACTATAGTGTGTCTCCAGGAATATTCTTCTGAGTTTAAACACTCCCGCTGCAAACGAACTCCCCAGACATGAACATTATTTTGTGTGCTGTTCAGAAGAGATCTCGATTCTCTCGTACCTTTACAGATTTATGGACAGCTCTGCAGGATTCATTGTATCAATTCCCTCCAGCACTACTTCAGACATTAGTCAAGTCCATGCCGAGTCGTGTTGCGCCAATTCTGCGTGCTTGCTAGAGCCCTACACGATATTAGGCAGGTGTACCAGTTTCTTTGGCTTTTCAGTGTACATGTCTCACATGTCATCAGAAAAAACGGTACGTTTTGTAATTTATGGAATAGCTAATACAGATGTAAGACTAGAAGCACGGCATCACCAGGATTAATCTACCAGTAACATGTACCACGGTCATGGATCGCTCCTCGCACAGCCTTGTTGGCAACAGTTAGCCAGGTGGAACAACCCTGAGGCCTAATCACTCAGTGGTCTATAGGCTTCTAAAATTCAACACTAGCCCACCCGAAACAATTACACTTCTAGTTATGTTTTACCTTCCTTGGTACGGGACCACAAACGCTACATTTAATCACACTTCTACTTGAAACAGCACACACAAATGCTAGGAACGTGTCTTTATTTGTTCTTGCTTCTTGCCTCCTTCATAAAGTACACAATGAAAACTGTCTCATTGGTGACTTCATGTTTCCGAAAGTCAACCAGATCGTCATGTAACAGCCCCTCGATCATCTTCTCCATTTTTCTCTGACTTATCCTTGTCGGCAACTTGTCTGCGTGAAGCGTTAAAATGTTTGAGTATCCGTTTCGTTGACACTTCCAGCAATGATTTCAGAATTTCGAAGGAATGTTATCTAACGCTTCCGTCGTATTTGATACCAAGTATTTCAAAGCTCTATTAAGCTCTGACACTAATACTAGATCTCCTATGTCTTGCACCTCGATTCCTATTTCTACTTCTATCATGTCCTCATACACGTTTTCCCCATCGTAGAGGCATTTAGTCTATTCTTTTCACCTATCCGTTCTCTCTTGAGATACATCGCTACTGAGAGAGCGACTCCTACTATCAAGCCCATGTTCTCCCGTAACTCCTTCGTCTATTCTTTCCCGTACTACTATGTTCCAGACTCCCATGACGGTTAGCTTACCGTCTCTGCTGATGTCTGGAATTGAAGTCTGTACATTCAGTACCTCCTGTTCGTGCATAGTGAGGTCGTATGAATAGTAAATGCAGCACCGTAGGTTGTAAGTCTCATGTTCGTTTCACATCCCCAATGTTGGCATATTTCACAATAAAATTCTTAAATTCTTAATATCACCAAATGCAAATAAGTAGCGCTTGTGGATCCATCTTTCGAAGAGATGTACTGCTTTCCACAACGTGTTGCTGAAGAAAAGTTGAAGGGGAAACTTGGAGCTTGATTGTAAAGAGATCCATGATTTCAGAATCTGTAATAGTAGCTTGACATCTAAACCATTTGTATTGCTGTAAGGCCAGCCATATGCAAAGAATTGTAATACGTGATGGTTGGCAACTTATAAGGAGTTGTCATTCAAAGAGAAACATTCAACCAGCAGGCTTCATTGCGAATGGTCAGAATGTCTACTTTTTGGGGAACTTCCTGACGTATTAAAACTGTCTGCCGGATAAGGACTTGAACCCAGAACCTTGTACTTACGGCTAAGTGTCATCAACGGAGCTATTCTATAACGAGGCGGCATTCAAAGAAAGACGTTCTTCAGCTGTGATACTGCGTGGCTTCGTTGTGAAATACTATAATATTTTACTTCTTAACTTCCTGACAGATTAAAATTGTGTGCTGAAGCGAGACTTGAACTGGGAACTTTTCATTTGGCAGGCAGTGCACAGAACTACCCATAAACATATACGTTCAAAGAAAAGGGCGATATTTCACCTGTGACACTTGGGAATTCATTAACCACAGACATCTTTGAGATTATATATTTGTGTGTGTGTGTGTGTGTGTGTGTGTGTGTGTGTGTGTGTGTGTGTGACTGGACATCTTGAAAATTTTATATATCATGACGAAATTATTTCCGGATTAATTCCATTTTACGATGGTAATGAAGTTCAGAAACCAGTAATGTAAATTAGGCAATCTTGGCGTAATAAATAGTTATATAAACATGTATAAGGTTGCATACTTCTGTATGTCAATACGTCAGTTCTTAAAATTAGCTATGACACTGGCTTTGTTGTGAACCACCATAAAGTTAATTTTATAGTAGATTAAAACTACGTGCTGGACCAGACTCGAAACCGGAACCTTGCATTGCCGGGAAATGTTCTTACCAGTTGAGCTGTCCTGTAAGGAGAAGGTAGTCAAAGAGGCCGTCCGTTAACTGTGACACTGACTGGCTTTATTGTGAATCATCATAATGATAACATTCATTGAATTTCTCTGAAATATTAATACTGGGTGTCAAACCGAGGTTCGACCCATGAACGTTTAAGGAAAACGCTCTTTTTGCTAGGGGTGAACCACGATGCGCTCCTATAGGTTCAGCTTGTCATCGGATCAGTGGCAGACTGCCAGACTACTAATCCAACGGCCTTTGCTTCGATCCCCAGTCAGTCCTAAGATTGTGGCTATTTGGGCTCCACTGTAACTGGATGAGTGACTCAGTGCAAAAGTTGAAGGAAGGCACCGGCATACGTCCTCCAACAGGACCTCGACTAGTAAAGCAGTGTGATGTTCAAATCAATCTCCGCATTGATGACAGGTGTACTTTTACTTTACAACTTCCCAAACTTCACAGTTCTCTTAACCTTTCTGGATTTGCACACCTGAAAGAAAGGATATTGTGGAGATACTCCTTCTTCAGATTGAGCTTGTAATCTACCTCTAAAACCTCAACATCAATACAGTATATCGGAACATGTAATCGCACAATAAAAGCTAAAGTTCTGCTGTCGATTTTAGTTGACCTGACATATACAGGACATCTGCATCTACCTCTACAAACAGTCTCACGATGTGTGGTGTAGCGTACTTCGCATGCCTCCCTCTACTGTTCCACTTGATTATGGTGCAAGGGAAGAACGATTGTTGGTAAGCCTTCGCGTAAGCTCAAAAATTTCTATTTTCATGGACTTCTCGCGAGATATACGCAGGAAGAAGTAGTATAATGGCTGACTCTTTTTCGGAACGCGCGCTTTCTGAACTTTGACAGTAAATCACACAAGGATGCACTAAAAGTTTGTAGTAGCGTCTGCCCCTAGAAACTATTGATCATCTCTGTTACGCTTTCGTGCTTGCTGTACGACCCTGTAACAAAAGGCTCTACTCTTCTTTGCATCTACTCTATTTTCTCTACCAGTCCTATCTGGTACGGATCCCATACTCAGGAGGAACATTCAAGTATTGATCGAACGAGGTTTGTTAAGTACTTCCCTTGTAGGTGGAATATGCTTCTTCTATGAAATCTCAATCAGTCGTCTTCTGTATTTCGTAAGATTACTTGTATCGTGTCATTTCGATGCAGATCTCTCCATAAATATTACGGAAGAGGTAAAAATATGAAACAGGTGTAGTAATATGAAATGCCATGGATTTCTCTTTGAAAGTGCTGTACTCTGTCAAGCTACCTGAAAACTACGTTCATCAACTGTAAGCTGCTTTGGGATGCATCCATATTGCAGTTGGCAGTCACTGCGAGTGAATAAAGCTGTTTCAACGAATTCACTTGGAGGAATAACCGTTGCAGGTTGCTGGTTTTCAGTTTCATTTTTGTCCTAATACGTAAATTATTAATATATTTTCTAAACAGACGTTTAGCTAAAACATTAAGCTGTAAAATGGTGCGTTTGTTGCCTATTTAAATTTGATTTGCGTTTCTGAATTTCAAGATGGTTGTGTCGCAAATATGGAAAATTAGTATAACATTTTCGTACCATACTCTTACTACCAGTTTCATTTATAGGTGTTGCTTCAGCAATGCCTTCACGAGCTCGAAACCAGTGGTATGAGTCTGCTATGCAAACAGCAACTAAAAGGGTCAGAGAAAAGATGATGATCTACTTGAAGGCAGCAAAAACGTTCCAAGTTCCCAGGGGCATTTTATGTTAGGCTAGTAAAATCAGATTTACCACCTGATTTAGCCACAAAGACACAACTTCGGGGAAAAACTGTTCTATCTAACGAACAAGATCAACAGATGACTGAATATAGCATGAAAATGGAAACAAAAATTTTTGGACTTATCCGAAAGGATCTCCAACAGATGGCATTTCAGTTTGCCAAAGCCATCAATATCCAGAATCCATTTTTGGGTGAACAGAGTGGAAGATAGTGTTACTCCTTTTCTTGAAGCGGCACAGAAAGGATATTTCGATTCGAGAACCCACAGCAACCTCATGTAATAGGTCTCCAGGTTTCGCAAGAGAAAATGTGACAATATTTAGTAACTGAAAATGGTATGTTTCGTGTTTTTCTATGGTGTTATTATGTTCTATAGTATTTACTTTGACAATGAATTATTAGAGTCTCCATTATTTGTTTTAGCTATAATAAACTTGAAATGAATGGACTATTCCACATTTGTACCCAAAATCTAAAGAGCCAAAACTATCAAACTTTGTGTTAGACCTAATTTTGAAATGTTCCTAACGTAGTATATATTCAAGAATGCAGGAAGTGTTAACGTACATCCCACAGTATGAGATACAGGTATTTTGTTTCCATAATGTGAAAAATTGAGCAATTAGTGAACGAAAAACAAAATGGTATTCCATATTTGTATCACTTCCTCCGCGGCTAGATATTTACGTGATGTGACAGTTCAGGCATCATGCATCCGTATAGTAACGGGGTTTTCTGCCTATTTACACGCAATACGTTACGTTTGTTTACGTTGGGAGGCAACATCCAGTCCCTTCACAAAACATCGAACCTCTGCTTGTCTTTATGCATTTCGCTAGGTGTGCAAACTATATTTCTAAATAGTTGTCCAACTGCCTCACAGAGGTTCCAAAGCTATCCAGTATGCCCTTTATATACAGAATTATTCTGATAAATGGGGAAGCAGAAAATATCATGAGGTCGTATGAGCGGAAAAGCGTTTCATCGACTTGAATGTGGCAATAAAAGTTATTGGACACTATTGAATACGGCCCTCCTCTCAGTACTGGTAGGTGGCCCGCCAGCAGTGCGTAAGCCAGACGAACAGTGTGGGACACTGTGCGCGACAATTCCCACTACATTATCGGTATTATCTGGAACGCACGACACACGGAATCGTAATTGATACAGACTTGCCTCTGCGACGATGGGTTCGTCGTTTGGTCGTTAGGCAGGCCAGCACAGTGCTGGGATCTCTATCATCCATCCTGTTCACACATGAGGCTACATTTACGAGAGGCGGTATCGCCAACTTCCATTATACTTACTACAGAAAACACAGTGTGGAAGCACCGAACCATAGCACCAATTCAGTCTGTGTGTGGGCGAAGACTCTAGCCGATCGTGTCTTAAGCGTGGAGCTAGAACACTCGTACAGACTAGTACAGTGTTCTCATTTATGGTTTCAATCGCTGAAATTTATATACGTTCACAGGTGCAGTGTTTACCCGCAAATAATTATTAAAATTCATGGTGAAATCTTAAAAAAAAATGGCTCTGAGCACTATGGGACTTACCATCTGATGTCATCAGTCCTCTATAACTTACAACTACTTAAATCTAACTAACATAAGGACATCACACACACATCCATTCCCGAGGCAGGATTCGAACCTGCGACCGTAGCGGTCGCGCGGTTCCAGACTGAAGCGCCTAGAACAGCTCGGCCACAATGGCCGGCGTGAAATCTTCAGCTGTCTTTTATTTTGCACATTTTGCTTCTAGTTTCGGTCAAAGAACATTATGAAGCTTAGCTAATTGCACATTGGTGTCGATGTGGACTTGCTTCTTCACGAAAACTATGGTACACAGTTATTATTGTGAGAAATTTTTTACCTGCTTGCTACGGTGGGCTTAAATGAACAAATTACTTATCTTTTCTGCTGTTTATGACAGCTAAACCTGATAATGGTCACTGACCGAAACTAGTCGCGAATTGTGCAAAATACAGGGTGATCAACAAGTCAGTATCCCCCCAGGGGGTCCACAACTCTTCTGTGGATACGTGCGTAGCGAGCACGGGACCCCGAGATAATGTGGCCTTCCTTCCTTTCCGGGCTGCATACCTTCCCTTTCCGCATCCTTCCCCATCCCCCATCTTCGCTCCCCCCCCCCTCACCCCCGCCTCTTTCCTTCCCTTTCTCCCCCTCTGGGAGTATGTTTTGTGCCTAAGTCTGGAGACGGACGCTCGAAAATCTAACACATTCTTTGCTTTCTCTGCTTGCAAGTCTTCATCTTTCCTTTTTCCTTCTCTTTTCCTTACCTCTTCTCTTTGCCCTTTTCTCCGCTGCGGCGTTGGAGACCTCTCTTCTTTCCTTTCCCTTTGTTTTTTCCCTTTCTCTTTTTTCTTCCCTGTGCGTGTCTGAAGGCCGACCCACGCATTTCCATGTGTAGCCGGTGACGGGGTAACGCATAATTCCCCACCCCGGGTAGACAGATAGGACACGTACGTACCCCCTGGCAACGGCCAGGCCCAGGGAGGGATGATTACCCGAACTGATACCTTCGGAAAGTGCCGATTGGTCCCTCCGTCCCTTTCTTGGGAGGTGTGACGTGAGGTGTGAACAATCACCTAAGGCGGGAGTGCCCTCATAGAGGGCCCCCACAAGGAAGGAGCGCGCCATCGGAGACGCCGGTAATCATGGGGGATACTTTCGCAATGGTTTCCTCATCTTCTACTATGTCTGCTCACAAGCGTAAGTTCAATGAGTCTCAGCCACAGACAGTCCTTCCATCGTTGCCACAGTTCCTTGTTGTTTCTCAGTCTGACGAAGGTCACGACTTCTCCACAGTCAACCCTTTCATTATTCAGAAAGATGTCGACGCAATTGCAGGTCCTGTAAAGTCTTGTTCCAGATTACGAAATGGCACCTTGTTGTTAGAAACAGTCAGTGCCCTCCGGGCACAAAACTTCCTGCATACTTCACTGCTACACACCTTCCCTGTCCGGGTGGAAGTGCACCGCACTTTAAATTCATCACATGGGGTCGTTTATATGCGCTCCCTCGACGGATTGTCCGACGAGGAAATTCAACACTACCTGCCTAACCAGGGCGTAACTGCTGTTCATAGTCATGAAAAGGGTTGACACGAACATCATTCCAACCCGTACTGTTTTCTTGACGTTTGACAAAGTTCAACTCCCATCGAAAATCAAAGCGGGCTATGAGATAATTTCCGTTCGCCCTTACATCCCAAACCCTACGCGTTGCTATCGGTGTCAGCGGTTCAATCACACCAGCCAGGCCTGTTCCAATCCGGCCAAATGTGTTACGTGTGGAAAGGATGCCCATGAGGGTGCTTTTCCACCTCCATCCCCTCGTTGCATCAACTGTATGGGTGACCACGCTGCTTCCTCTCGAGATTTCCCCATTTTTAAAGACGAAAAGCTCATTCAGGAAATCAGAGTGAAGGAAAACGTGTCGACCTTTGCAGCTCGAAAATTATTCGCCAGTTGAAAACCCACTGTGCCTCAGACAGGAAAATTGAGCACTGTCCTTGCCTCTCCTCGGCCAACAAAGGAGGCGGCCACGCAGACTTGTGATCTCACCTTTAGTGCCACGGTCGTCAGATCGGCCAGCGCAAAGATCGCCCGTTCAACATCCCCACTTTCGCCTGCTCACTCTATGGCTCACCCTTCATCGGGTTCTGCTAAATCTCGGGCCCAAAAGTCAGACACGAAAACTTCGAAAAAATATCATACCTGTGCAGATTTTTTACGTACCCCAACTTCACAACCATCGGTTCCTCCTTCATCTAAACATCATGTTTCCTAGAAGGCTAATAAGAAACCCAGTTCCTCTCCTCCGCCAAGGCGTGTCTCATCTACAGCACCACCTGGCGATAACCGCCCTCGGCCGTCTTCTGTGTCGCCGAGGCGCACTGTTGTCGGCCGATCAACCGGCCGATCGCTGGTGGCAGGAGCTGCTCCTGAACAACCTATGAATCAGGATCTTCTGCCTTCGGCTGAATGCCGTTCCATGCTGTCGGTCGCAAGCTCTGAGCAGTCGTTGAGTTGACGGCAAACTTGGTCACATTCCGCAATTTTCTGTTCATTCTATGTCCATTATCCACTGGAATATTAGCGGCATTCGAGCCAATCGGGATGAATTGTCGATCCTCTTACGATCCTGCTCGCCGGTATTCTTCTGTCTTCAGGAAACAAAGCTGCTTCCCCACGACCGCTTTGTTCTCCCCCATTTTCAGTCCATCCGATTTGATCTCCCCTCTGTTGAAGGCACTCCAGCACATGGAGGACTTATGATTCTTCTCCATGATACTCTCCATTATCACCGAATCCCCTTAAACACTTCCTTCCAAGCTGTCGCTGTCCGTCTTTCCCTTTCTGGATACACCTTCTCTCTTTGCACTGCATACATTGAATCGTCCACACCAATGGCACGAGCTGATCTCCTTCATCTTCTTGGGCAGCTTCCACCCCCCCCCCCACCCTATTTGCTGGTTGAGGACTTCAATGCCCACCACCCGCTTTGGTGTTCTCCACATCCTTGTCCACGTGGCTCACTATTGATAGACGCCTTCCACCAAGCGGATCTTGTTTGCCGCAACACTGGGGACACTACATTTTTGTCTGTCTCCACGACAAATTTATCTCATTTGGACCTTTCAGTCGGTACTGTTCCGCTAGCTCAGCGCTTCGAATGTTTTGCCCTTGATGATATACACTCGGGTGGCCACTTTCCATGTGTCCTTAGACTGCAGCCTCCACTGCCATATATGCGCCTGCGACGCTGGAAGTTTGCCCAAGCCGATTGGACACTTTTTTCGTCTCTAGCGACATTCGATGACCGTCACTTTCCTAGCGTCGACGATGAGGTCACTCATATTACAGACGTTATTCTTACAGCTGCGGAATGTTCAATACCACGCACCTCCGAATTGCCCCGGCACCCCCCAGTTCCTTGGTGGAACGAGGCATGCCGTGACGCAATACGTGAGCGGCGACGTGCTCTTCGCGTTTTCCGCCACCATCGTACTTTGGCCAACTGTGTCCGCTATAAGCAGTTCCGTGCGCGATGCCGTCGCGTCATCCGCGATAGCAAGAAGGCAAGCTGGAACTTCTTTACTAGCTCATTTAACACCTTCACTCCCTCCTCGGAAGTTTGGAGTCGGATTCGACGTTTATCTGGCGCGCCTGGTTTCTCCCCGGTCTCTGGGCTCACTGTCGCGCATGATACGTTAGTGGACCCAGTCGCAATTTCTAGCTCCTTGGGTCAACACTTTGCTGTGGTTTCGAGCTCTTCAAATTACTCGCCAGTGTTTCTCCCGGAGAAACGTGCAGCGGAAGTGCAACCTCTTGCTTTCTCCTCTCAAAATCACGAAAGCTATAATACTGTTTTCTCCATTCGGGAACTCCAACATGCACTCTCTTCTTCTCGCTCCTCCGCCCCAGGACCGGATGGCATCCACATCCAAATGTTGCTGCATTTATCAATCCATAGTCTGCGTTTTCCTTCGCCTTTATAATCGAATTTGGACCGACAGTACTTTTCCCAGACGATGGCGGGAAGCTATCGTCGTTGCTGTTACGAAACCTGGAAAGGACAAACATCTCCCCTCTAGCTATAGCCCCATTTCTCACACGAATAGTGTATGTAAGGTTTTGGAGCGTATGGTGAATTGCCGTTTAGCTTGGTGGCTGGAGTCCCGCAATCTTTTAACACCTGCCCAATGCGGTTTCCGAAAGCATCGCTCTGCAGTTGACCATCTTGTTGCTCTCTCCACTTATATTATGAACAATTTTCTCCGGAAACGCCAAACAGTAGCAGTATATTTTGATCTGGAGAGAGCATACGATACCTGTTGGAGGACAGGCATCCTCCGCACACTGTTCTCTTGGGGCTTTCGAGGTCGGCTGCCCCTTTTTCTTCGCGAATTTATGGCAGAGCGCATATTTAGGGTGCGGGTGAACACTGCTCTCTCCCGTACTTCCTCCCAAGAAAACGGGCTCCGTGCTGAGTGTTGTACTGTTTGCCATTGCCATCAATCCAATTATGGATTGTCTCCTTCCTGATGTCTCGGGCTCCCTCTTTGTGGACGATTTTGCGATCTACTAGAGCTCTCAACGGACCAGCCTTCTAGAACGACGTCTTCAAGGATATCTCGATCGCCTCCACTCTTGGAGCATCGAACCCGGCTTCCGCTTTTCTCCCGGTATGACGATGTGTTACTTTTTGGCGTCGTAAGGAGTTTGTTCCACCTTCCTTACATCTAGGACCTGTCAACCTTCCTTTTTCGGACGTCGCTAAATTCTTTGGTCTTATGTTTGACAGAAAACTATGCTGGTCCTCCCACGTTTCCTACCTTTTGGCTCGCTGTCTGCGATCCCTCAACACCCTCCGTGTCCTGAATGGCACCTCCTGGGGAGCGGACCGAGTGGTCCTTCTCCGCCTCTATCGCGCCTTAGTGCGCTCGAAATTGGACTATGGAAGCATAGTTTACTCCTCTGCTCTGCCGTCTATTCTTCGGCGTCTCGACTCTGTCCACCACCGTGGCTTACGTTTAGTGTCTGGAGCGTTTTACACCAGCCCTGTGGAAAGCCTTTATGCTGAGACTGCTGAACCTCCGCTGTCCAGTCGGCGAGCAGTCCTCCTGAGTCGTTATGTTAGCCATCTGTCTTCCATGCCTGTTAATCCGGCCCATGACCTTTTTTTCGACGCCTCCTTGGATGTAGGGTATGCATATGCAGGCCGCCCTTCCTCCCTACTACTACCGGGAGTCAGCTTCTGTCAACTGCTCCATTCTCTTTCCTTCCGCTTTCCTAAAACCTTCTTGACAACTTGGGGTACAGCACCGCCTTGGTTCCGTCCCCGGACCTGCCTGCTCCGTGACCTTTGTCAATTTCCCAAGGATGGTACCCCTTCACTTGTTCATCGTCGGGCATTTGCTGCTCTATGTGCACAAATGTCGTAAGCCACATTTATATACACTGATGGCTCGAAAACATTGTCAGGTTTAGGGAGTGCGTATATTGTTGGTGACAGAGCAAATCGATTTCGGCTTCCCGACCGGTGTTCGGTTTATACTGCGGAGCTTTACGCTGTTCTCCAGGCTGACCAATACATCCGTCCCCATCAACGGATACAGTATGTTACCTGTTCACATTCTCTCAGCTCTCTCCCTAGTCTCCAAGCTCTTTACCCTGTCCACCCTCTGGTCCACCGGATTCAGGACGGCCTCCACTTGCTCCACTTGGGGGGCGTCTCAGTGGCGTTCCTCTGGATTCCAGGACACGTTGGTATCTGTGGAAATGAGGCGGCCGATATAGCGGCCAAGGCTGCAGTCTCTCTTCGTCAGCCAGCTATTCGCACGATTCCCTTCGCCGATCTACGGAGTGTTTTATGTCGTCGTGTTACTCTTTTATGGCACGCACATTGGTCGACACTTCCCCATAATAAATTGCGGGACGTGAAAGCTCTTCCCTGTGCTTGGACCTCTTTCTCCAGACCGCGTCGTCGGGAAGAGGTAATTTTAACTTGACTCCGGATAGGGCACTGTCTTTTTGGCCATCGACATCTTTTAAGTGGTGATCCTCCCCAACTCTCTCTACTGCTCTCAGCTGTGGACGGTAAGATACCTTTTACTTGAGCGCCCCTATTTTACTCCGTTACGCGTCCGTCTACAGCTGTCGCCTGATATATCTTCCATTTTAGCAGATGACACGCGCTCAGCCGATCGCGTTCTCGAGTTTATTAGTACCAGTGAGATAACGTCAGTCATTTGAAGCTCTTTTTGGGGACAACCACCCCCTTCTATAGTGGTTTTTTAAGCTTTCCTTCTATTTTTAGTTTCTCCAATTTTTTGAGTTTCGTTCCCATTTCTGCCTTTTCCTAAGTCACAGACTGGGCGCTAATGACCGTAGCAGTTTTGCACCCTAAAACCATAAAAAAAAGCAAGTCAGTATAAATTTGAAAAGTTAATAAACCACGGAATAATGTAGATAGAGGTAAAAATTGACACACATGCTTGGTATGACATGGAGTTTTACTAGAACAAAACAAAATCAAAGTTAACAAAATGTCCGACAGATGGCGCTGGACAGCAAAACTGCTACCGTGACGGGTGAGAGGTACGCCGATATATTACAGAATCGCATCATCCCCAGCCTGGCTGATAAACACCTGCTGGAGCGTACGATGTTTATGCAGGATGGCGCTCCACCCCATATTGCTAGATGCGTCGTTTGGTGATGATCGTGTGCTCAGTCGCCATTTTCGTCACGCTTGGCCTCCCAGGTCCCCAGACCTCAGTCCGTGCGATTATTGGCTTCGGGGTTACCTGAAGTCGCAAGTGTATCGTGATCGACCGACATCTCTAGGGATGCTGAAAGACAACATCCGACGCCAATGCCTCACCATAACTCCGGACGTGCTTTACAGTGCTGTTCACAACATTATTCCTCGACTACAGGTATTGTTGAGGAATGATGGTGGACATATTGAGCATTTCCTGTAAAGAACATCATCTTTGCTTTGTCTTACTTTGTTATGCTAATTATTATTATTCTGATCAGATAAAGCGTCATCTGTCGGGCATTCTTTGAACGTTTGTATATTTTTGGTTCTAATAAAACCCTATGTCATTCCAAGCATGTGTGTCAATTTGTACCTTTCTATCTGCATTATTCCGTGATTTATTCAGTTTTCCAATTTTTACTGACTTTTTGATTACCCGGTAAATGACAGCTGGTAGTTTCACCATGTATTTTAACACTGAAATTTACACTGTCAAAGATTTTTTTATCTCCAGCTTAAAGCATGCGAAGGCCTACCTCGCTTCGAACGCATTTCCGCTATATGTCAATGTGAACCTTTTGCTGCTTATTCCCTCAGAGACAGTTTCCAGCACATCGTGTTCATTCAACGAAGTCATCCTGTAGATTTTGTAACGTAATGTTCCTGTAAGACGCTTTTTATACAAACTGGAAGTTACTTCTTAGTTCGTAAATTTCCCTCCGTTAAGAGGCATACCACAAGTAATGACATTCGTACTTGTGACCATAATAGGCACCTATAGGGCATCAAGAATTTTACAAAGACGTCAGCGACATCTCTTTCGACTCTGACATTCACTCCTGAACAAATCGGGGCTGACGGCTGCGTCGGGAATGGAGACGGCGCCGCCGCTGCCGCCGCCTGTGACATTCCCGAAGACTGCGTCAGCTCCGGCGACAATGGCGCGACGCCCTTCTATCGGAAGCGGCGACGCGGTAAGGCGCCCCTCGCGTTCCTCCGGCTCTTCTTCCCAATTACGCTGGCCGGCGGCCGCATACGTCACCGGATAATTTGATCGAGCGGGCGACTCAATCCGGGCTTTTAAGGGCGACAGTCGGGGGCTGAAGGGTGTTTGTGGGCTGTTTGAAGGCCCGCGGGGGCCGCCGTGATGGATGGGCCACTAATGCAATCGCCGGGGCGTCTGCAGCCCCAGCCAGCGCCATTCAGGGGCGCGGGGAGGGCCCCACCCCCTCAACTGGCACTACCGCTCGCTACCGCGCAAGTAGATGGCCCCTGCAGGCACTCAAAACACCTGCTACCTGCTTCCGTTACGTCAACTCACCTCTGCCGCTTTTAAACAAGCTCTTAAGAAACTGATTCAAACAATAATGCCTAACATCAGTACAATCAGACAGATATACATCAAAGCAATCTGTTGAACCTGTAAATCGAGAGTCTCAACCAGTCCTGTGAACCAGTCTCCACACGTCAGAAAATACACGTTTCCAGATGTGACGGTACGTCACATAAATATTGACATTTTTATCGGTCGTAAACCGCAGTTAACGTATTTTATGAATATAATTAGTGTAAAAGATATAGTTAATGTTCTTGAAACAACTGACGTTGTTGTTATGGTCTTCAGTCCTGAGACTGGTTTGATGCAGCTCTCCATGCTACTCTATCCTGTGCAAGCTTCATCTCCCAGTACCTACTGCAACCTACATCCTTCTGAATCTGCTTAGTGTATTCATCTCTTGGTCTCCCTCTACGATTTTTACCATCCACGCTGCCCTCCAATACTAAATTGGTGATCCCTTGATGCCTCAGAACATGTCCTACCAACCGATCCCTTCTTAGAGTCAAGTTGTGCCACAAACTTCTCCCCAATCCTATTCAATACCTCCTCATTAGTTATGTCATCTACCCATCTAATCTTCAGCATTCTTCTGTAGCGCCACATTTCGAAAGCTTCTATTCTCTTCTTGTCCAAACTAATTATCGTCCATGTTTCACTTCCATACATGGCTACACTCCATACAAATACTTTCAGAAACGACTTCCTGACACTTAAATCTATATTGGATGTTAACAAATTTCACTTCTTCAGAAACGCTTTCCTTGCCATTGCCAGTCTACATTTTATATCCTCTCTACTTCGGCCATCATCAGTTATTTTGCTCCCCAAATAGCAAAACTCCTTTACTACTTTGTCTCATTTCCTAATCTAATTGCCTCAGCATCACCCGACTTAATTTGACCACATTCCATTATCCTCGTTTTGCTTTTGTTGATGTTCATCTTATATCCTCCTTTCAAGACACTATCCCTTCCGTTCAACTGCTCTTCCATGTCCTTTGCTGTCTCTGAGAGAATTGCAGTGTCATCGGAAAACCTCAAAGTTTTTATTTCTTCTCCATGGATTTTAATACCTACTCCGAATTTTTCTTTTGTTTCCTTTACAATATACAGATTGAATAACATCGGGGAGAGGCTACAACCCTGTCTCGCTCCCTTCCCAACCACTGCTTCCGTTTCATGCCCCTCAACTCTTATAACTGCCATCTGGTTTCTGTACAAATTGTAAATAGCCTTTCGCTCCTGTATTTTACCCCTGCCACCTTCCGAATTTGAAAGATAATATTCCACTCCACATTGTCAAAAGCTTTCTCCAAGTCTACAAATGGTAGAAACGCAGGTTTGCCTTTCCTTAATCTAGCTTCTAAGAGAAGTCGTAGGGTCAGTATTGCCTCACGTGTTCCAATATTTCTAAGGAATCCAAACTCATCTTCCCAGAGGCCTGCTTCTACTAGTTTTTCCATTCGTCTGTACAGAATTCACGTTAGAATTTTGCAGCTGTGGCTTGTCAAACGGATTGTTCGGTAATTTTCGCATCTGTCAGCACCTGCTTTCTGCATCAACTGATATGTAGCAATAATTTAAGAGTAGCATCTTTATTTAATGTCTATGAAAATAAAAAAGGATCGAAAGAGACGCGATTGTATGGCCGAGGAGGAAGGACATATTTGATGGGACACACACTGTTTTATTTCGCTATACGGAAGGCAGCCATTGCGCGGCTACACATATTACATGTAAGTTCTTCGTATTTCTGCTAAAATAAAATTGTTACTATTATCACAAAATGAATTTCTTTATAACAGTTCTCACCTCAAATGCTCGCAGTGGCTAACTATTTTGAATAAGCATTTTTTCAGCAATTTGCGCTGCGAGAAGCTCACCTTCCGATGCAGCCTCTGGTCGGCCATTACGCGCCGAAGTATATATTTATTTTTCAAAGTGTTAACAGTAACTCTAAACGCGAGAGATTTCGTTATAAGACGTTTTTAAATTGCAGCAGATAATTAATTTACGTTAAAGTTCATGTTTTTAAATTATACAGGTTCCATAGTTCATTAAGTTTTATCTTGGCCGCTCCACGGCAACAACCTAAATTCTCTCAAGCCTTGCTTTGCAATCAATAAATAGAAATTAACAAAATTACATTCAATTCAGTTAACGGCAACTATATTTTAGTCACCACGTTCAAAATCTTAAGTTGGTACATGAATAACAGCGGCCCTTCAAGAATCCGTTTCATATTTTTTTATGCACGTAAGTAAAAGTGATAAGAAAAGACAATGTCCCTGAGAGAAAGAATCATGCTGATAAATTAAAAATAAAAATATATAAAATATATATGTAATTTCTTTTGTAAATAACGCAACGAATGCCACAGACGTCACACAGAATTATTTTACTGTATTTTCTTGATACGAAATTCTCGGGGATCGTGAAACTCTTCTACAGAAATCAAGGTGGATTTCGCAAAAAGAGATCTTGCGAAACTAACCTCGCTTTGCTAGTCTTTAACGCAGAGTGAAGTAAGAACGGCGCCCAAGTTGATGCCGTCCACCTGGTCGTCCGGAAGCGCTTCTATGCAGTTCCGCAGTATCGTTTATTGAACCAGTTACGACCCCCTGCGGGTTCGGGGGTTAGAATAGGCCCGCGTTATTCCTGCCTGTCGTAAGAGGCGACTAAAAGGAGTCTCAAACTTTTCGGCCTTATGTGATGGTCCCCTGCTGGGTTTGACCTCCATCTCTCTAAATTTTCCGAAGAGCTAGCCGATTGTGGAAGGGCGCCTTACTTGGTGCATTGTGTCCATCTTGCGATCAGACCTTTCGCCAGCTTATTCGCCGTTGAATAGCAATCCTGCCCACTCTCCATCTCTTGGGCATAACTACGTTCCTGCGTGCAGATTACACCTTGCACTGTGCAGTGCCTGCGACCATGGACCACATGTTACCTAACATCCAGCACGGTAGCCAGTCCGTTGTGGTGGGCCGCCATGTACCATGTTGGTTGTAGCCCCCTGACAACACAGGGATCGCTCTACTGATGCCTGCGCCGTTAACTCCCCACGTATGCCAAGGAGTAGATGCCCATCTCCCTGGGGCATCGGGACTCCCGGCAATGGCCATCCTGCCAGGTGGCCTTTGCTGTGGCTGGGTGGCGCCCGTGGGGAGGGCCCTTGGTCGGAGTAAGTGGCATCAGGGCGGATGACCCGCAATGAAGCGTGGTACATCGTCTCTCGCTGCTGGCCAGCCACCAGCAGTCTCTAAGCGTTCGAGGGCTCATTTTAAAGGTAACGTTTATGACCCTACATCATTCCCCTCCCTGGCCACACCGTGGGAGGAACGAAAGGCAATGAATGACAGTGACACGTATTCGCCCAGGTATCTCGTTTGTACCAGAGCTGATTGGGAATCCTTTGTATCTGTGAAGCCTCAGTTCTTTGTAGAGCATTTACAGGACAAGTTTGTGGAGGTGGAGGGTTTGTCCAAAATGCGCTCTGGATCAGTTTTGATAAAAACGGCATCCTCCACCCAGCTACGCAGGTTACTTGCTTGTGACAAGTTGGGGGATGTTAACGTTATCATCACACTACATAAGAGTTTAAATATGGTCCAGGGTGTTATTTTCCATAGGGACCTACTTTTGCAGTCTGCGCGCCAGCTTACAGCGTAGAGGTGTTCATTTTGTCCGGCGCGTTCATCGGGGTCCGAGGGACAATCAGGTTGCTACCAGTGCCTTCATCTTGGCCTTTGAGGGTGATACATTACCGGAGAAGGTCAAGGTGATGGTCTACCGTTGTGACGTCAAGCCCTATATCCCTCCCCCGATGCTGTGCTTTAAGTGCTGGAAGTTCGGCCATATGTCTTCCCGCTGCACTTCCAGCCTCACAGGTCGAGATTGTGGACGCCCATCTCATATCGATACTCCATGTGCTCCACCTAACATCTGTGTCAACTGTGGAGAGCCTCATTCACCTTGCTCGCCAGACTGCAGGATCTTACAGAAAGAACGCAAAATCATGGAATATAAGACCCTGGACCGACTGACTTACACTGAGGCTAAGCGGAAATTTGAACGGCTACATTCCGTGCGCATGACGGCATCTTATGCCTCAACTGTCACTCCTGCTCCAGCTCCTGTAGCTGCACCACAGACAGTCAGCTCTCAGAGTCAGAGGACCTCACCTGCCCCCTTGACGATGGGGGCCCCTTCCCTCGCTGTTGCTCCCACACCATCTACCTCGGGAGCAGCACCCACTAAACCACCGAGGACACCAGTCACCACTTCTAAGCTGGAGAAGCGTAAGTCTTCTTCGGCTTCTCTCACTCGGAAGGGATCCCTTGGGTCACTCCCTTCCCAGGTTCCTACCAGCGGTACAGCAGACACCAACTAGTGGCTGAAGAAGCCACAGGTCGCTGGTCGTCGAGCTTCGCGATCATCTATGGTCCCGGAGACTGAATCCAATAAGCCCTCTCAACAACGACAACCAAAGGAACAGCGAGAGAAAACGACTTTGAAGACCCGTAAGACCAAGACACCTGCGGTGGAACCTACTCCACCGCTACCTACAAGCTCTGCGTCTGAGGATGCGGTGGAGATTCTTGCGTTCGCTGAGGACCTCGATCTCGCCGGTCTCTCAGACGCAATGGTAGCACTTGCACGGGTGCTCCATCGGAGGCACCAGGTGACCCAGAGGCGTAATCTGCCTTCCCAGTCCCGTCACGCCTTTCTCAGCCATGGACAATTCCATCCTCCAGTGGAACTGCAGCGATTTCTTCCACCATCTAGCTGAGCTCCGACAACTTATCAGCCTTCACCCTTTCTTCTGCATTGCTCTTCAGGAAACTTGGTTTCCAGCAATGTGAACCCCTGCCCTCCGTGGCTATCGGGGTTATAATAAGAACTGGGCAGCTTATGAAAGGGTGTCTGTGACGTCTGCATATATGTCCTTAATTCTCTTCACAGCGAGTCTATCCCTCTACAAACAGCTTTAGAGGCTGTCGCTGTTCGTGTGTGGACGCCACAGGCTGTTACCATCTGCAGTCTCTACATTCCACCGGATGGTGATGTTGCGCAGCATGTCCTGGCTGCGCTGATAGCCCAATTGCCGCCACCTTTCTTATTACTGGGAGACTTCAACGCCCATAACCCTGTGTGGGGTGGGTCAGTGGCGACAGGTCGAGGCGCCACCATTGAGCATTTATTGGCACAACTCGATCTTTCGCTGTTAAATGATGGTTCCTTCACACACTTCAGTGTGGCGCATGGCACGTACTCCGCCATTGACCTTTCGATCTGCAGCCCTAGCCTCTTACCATCTGTCCAATGGAGAGTGCATGACGACCTGCGTGTTAGTGACCACTTTCCGATCTTTCTGTCACTGCCACAGCGTCAGTCTTCTGGGCGCCCTTGCAGGTGGGCAATGAATAAGGCTGACTGGGACATGTTTTCCTCCATAGCCGCTATTGAGCCTCTCTCTAATGATGGCATTGATGCGGTGGTTCAATCGGTCACCACGGGCATCGTTACTGCCGCCGAATCTTCCATTCCCAGTTCTTCTGGGTCCCCTCGGCGGCGGACTGTGTCTTGGTGGTCGCCTGAGATCGCTGAAGCGATTAAAGATCGCCGGCGGGCGCTCCAGCGTCACAAGCGACATCCCTGCATTGAACACCTCATTACCTACAAACGTCTGCGTGCGCGGGCCCGCCGCCTTATCCGCCAAAGCAAGCAGGAGTGCTGGGAGCGGTATGTGTCCACCATTGGCCTCCATGTCTCTCCATCGCAGGTCTGGGCCAAGATCCGACGCCTCTATGGCTATCGGACCCCTGTCAGCGTCCCTGCGCTCTCACTGAAAGGAGCAGTTTGTACAGACTCCGACGAAACTGCCAACCGCTTGGCAGAGCATTTTGCTCTGAGTTCCGCTTCTTCCAATTACCCCCTGGCCTTCCGCTCCATTATAGAGCGGATGGAACGTCGGAGCCTTTCTTTTCGCACCCACAATTCTGAATCCTACAATGCTTCATTCAGTGAGTGGGAATTTCACAGTGCCCTTGCCGCTTGCCCTGATACCGCTCCTGGGCCAGATCGCATCCACTGTCAGATGCTGAAACACCTTTCAGTGGACTGCAAGCGACGCCTCCTCGACCTTTACAACCGTCTCTGGGTCGAGGGTGAGTTTCAGTCGCAATGGCGGGAAAGCATTGTCATCCCCGTTTTGAAACCGGGCAAGAGCCCTTTGGAGGTGGACTGCTACCGCCCCATTAGCCTCACCAACGTTCTTTGCAAGCTTCTCGAACGGATGGTGAACTGGCGCTTGAATTGGGTACTGGAGTCTTGGGGCCTTCTGGCTCCGTCTCAGGGTGGGTTCCGTAAAGGCCGCTCCGCCACCGACAATCTGGTGAGTCTGGAGTCGGCCATCCGTACTGCCTTTGCCCGCCGTCAGCACCTGGTCGCTGTCTTTTTCGACATGCGGAAGGCGTACGATACGACATGGCGTCATCACATACTTTCTACGCTTCATGGATGGGGCCTTTGGGGCCCTCTGCCGATCTTTATCCGAAATTTTCTGTCGTATCGTACCTTCCGCGTGCAAGTCGCGGCCTCCCATAGTTCCTCCCGAGTCCAGGAGAACGAGATACCACAAGGATCTGTCCTTAGTGTCTGCCTGTTTTTAATCGCAATAAACGGGCTTGCTGCGGCGGTGGGAAATTCTGTCTCCACTTCCCTGTATGCTGACGACTTCTGCCTTTACTACCGCTCTCTTGGCATTGCAGCTGTTGAACGTCAGCTACAGGACGCTATCCGCAAGGCGCAGTCTTGGGCTGTAGCGCATGGTTTTCAGTTTTCGGCTGCCAAGACCCACGTTATGCATTTCTGCCGGCGCCGAACAGTCCATCCTGAGCAGCGGCTTTATCTTGCCGACGAACTCCTTGCTGTGGTGGAGACCCACAGGTTTTTGGGTGTAGTTTTTGATGCCCAGCTGACTTGGCTGCCTCATATTCGGCAGCTTAAACAGGCGTGTTGGCGGCATCTAAATGCTCTGAGATGCTTGAGCCACACCCGCTGGGGCGCCGACCGATCTACCCTGTTACGGCTCTACCAGGCGTTAATCCAGTCTCGTCTGGATTATGGGAGCCTGGCTTATGGCTCAGCATCCCCATTTGCGCTGCGGGTACTGGACTCAATCCTACACAGTGGAATACGCCTTGCCACTAGTGCTTTCCGGACCAGCCCAGTGGACAGTATACTTGGGGAGGCAGGTGTCTCTCCATTGCGGTTCAGGCGCCAAAATTTACTGGCCGCTTATGCTGCCCATGTTTTTAGCTTGCCTGGGCATCCAAACTATCGTCTCCTGTTCCCGCGATCGGTCGTCCATCTGCCAGAACGTCGGCCCCGGTTAGGTTGTACGATCGCGGTCCGCGTCAAAGAGCTTCTCTCCGGGCTTAGGGTTTTCACTGTTCCACCTCCTTTTCGGGCCACTTTGCGTACACCCCCATGGTGTGTTCCTCGCCCTTGCCTTTGGCTCGACTTGGCATAGGTCCCGAAGGACTCAGTCCCTCCAGAGGCCTTCCGCCGCCGCTTTTATTCCATCCTGGCCACGTATCAGGGCTCTGACGTTGTTTACACTGACGGTTCGATGGTTGTTGGTCGTGTCGGTTATGCGCTAACTCTAGGGGACCATTCAGAACAAATTTCCTTGCCGGCTGGCTGCAGCGTTTACACTGCTGAGCTGGTCGCCATCTTTCGAGTCCTAGAGTATATCCGCTCCTGCTTAGGTGAGTCCTTCGTGATCTGTAGCGATTTCCTGAGCGGTTTACGAGCTCTCGACCAGTATTTCCCTCGTTCTCGTCTGGTGATGGTTATACAGGAGTCCCTGCATACTCTTGCCCGTTGCGGCCGCTCTGTGGTCTTTGTGTGGACCCCCGGTCATGTCGGTATCCCGGGCAATGAACATGTTGATCGCCTGGCGAAAGAGGCCACCAGGCAACCATCTCTGGATGTCGGCCTCCCAGAGACTGATTTGCGAGCGGTCCTCCGCCGAAAACTTTTTGCGCTTTGGGACGCTGAATGGCGCGATCGGATCACGCCCAATAAACTCCATGCCATTAAGGAGACGACGACTGTGTGGCGGTCATCCATGCGAGCCAACCGCAGGGACTCAGTCGTCCTTCGTCGGCTCCGCATTGGCCACTCCCGGCTGACACACAGTTACTTACTGCGTCGGGAGGACCCTCCTCTGTGTCGCTGCGGGGCGGCTTTGACAGTGGCCCACATTTTGTTGCCCTGCCCCCTTTTAGCTGTGGGCAGGTGGACATTTGCGCTGCCTGATACGCTCCCTGCCCTTTTAACTGATGATCCTTCTCTGGCTGGCTTAGTTTTACGTTTTATTTGGGCAGGGAGTTTTTATCATTTAATATGAGTGTTTGTGTTTTATTTTATTGTTTTGTGTTGATTCTGGCCTTTGGCCTACGGTTTTAAACTGAATTTTTAATGTGTTCTCGGTGGTTGACTTTTACCTTTTTATTCTATGGTCGGCCAACCACTGCCACACTCCGTGTGATTTTAATTTGTTATGTCTGTTCTTTGTCTGAGTTTTTCTTGTCCTGTCTGTTGTCTCTATTATCGGTTTTTTACTCTGTGTGGTAGTTTTAAGTTTTGGAACAAGGGACCGATGACCGTTGCAGTCTGGTCCCTTTAATCCCACAAACCAACCAACCAACCAGTTACGAGCTTACAGAGTATCGGGCCGGATGTGTTATTAGACTCAGAACTTCCTCGCACATAGAACTCAATCCGTTCTCACTTGAATAAAATGGATAAATCTCTAGATAATTTCGGGCATGTTACAGAAATGTCGCTGATTGCAATATGCGATAACGATATAGTAGATAACACCGGACATGAAATTTGGCTATTTGCTGACGATGCTGTGAATTGGAAGGCTGCAACGTCAGAAGACGGTAGTGATATACAGGAATCCCTGCAGGGGATCGAAGACTGGTGCTGGGACTCGCGGTTGACTCTCAATGTAAGTAATTACGTATGAGAAATTGCGGATAAACAAGCAACGAGAGCCATTGACGTTCGACTGCATTATTTCTGACAGACCAGTGAAAATAGTAACTATCGTCATATTCCTAAGAGTAGGCATCTGGAGCCACATGAAGTGGAATGAGCACATACAACAAACAGTAGGAAAAGCAGATGTCAGTCAGTGATTCATTGCGTCAATCTTGAGGAAAGGACGGAGAAATTGGTCACTTCTTTTTATTCCCTTGACGATTGCTCAAGCCTATTGGCGAGAATGTAAAAGAATGCAAAGTGTATACTTTGGAAACTTCGTGGCAGATTAAAACTGTGAGCCGGACCGAGACTCGAACTCGGGACGTTCGCCTTTCTGCAGGTTCGCAGGAGAGCTTCTGTAAAGTTTGGAAGGTAGGAGAGGAGGTACTGGCAGAAGTAAAGCTGTGAGGACGGGGCGTGAGTCGTGCTTGGGTAGCTCAGTTGGTAGAGTACTTGCCCGCGAAAGGCAAAGGTCCCGAGTTCGAGTCTCGGTCCGGCACACAGTTTTAACCTGCCAGGAAGTTTCATATCAGCGCACACTCCGCTGCAGAGTGAAAATCTCATTCTGTATACTTTGGCTTTGTCTCCGAGTTTACTGGCTATACTTAGGCGCGCTCTCGCTACGTCTGCCGTAAGACAAGTGACCTCTTCATTCGTATGCATTCAATAATATATCGTGACGTTTAATTCAAATGTTTTTTATTCCAGTCTTTGATTACAATATCAATTCTTTTGACGATGACCGGTTTCAGTCGGTAATGACCGTCCTCAGATCTTCACCATGTCCTAAAGTGATAAGGCCATAATGGCATCGTCAGAACATATAAATATAATCAGCAGAGAATCGTCACATAGATCTAAGATAAGGTGATTATGCTGTGCTGATTATATGTTTTGCCGTCCTTAGTGGCCGTGCGGTTCTAGGCGCTTCAGTCTGGCACCGCAAGACCGGTACGCTCGCAGTTCGAATCCTGCCTCAGGCATGGATGTGTATGATGTCCTTAGGTTAGTTAGGTTTAACTAGTTCTAAGTTATAGGGGACAAATGAACTCAGAAGTTGAGTCCCATAGTCCTCAGAGCCATTTGAAACGTTTGATTATATGTTTTGACGATGCAATTATGGCCTTATAACTTTCGGACATGGTGTAGAAAAGATCTGAGGATGGTCATTACTGACTGAGAACGGTCATCGTCACAAAAATTGATATTGTGATCGAAGACTGGAATAAAAAACATTTGGCAGTATTGGATCACTGTTCATATACGCGACTGTGTCGCAGCTGGTGACATTTAATTGCTGCAGTCCTGGTAAAACGCTGTACTTCAGCCTTCCAAACCACGTGTTTATTAATGGCCAAGATTGTGTAATTTCGTATTCACACAACGAAGTGGAAACGTGAAGGAAAGAACACTGTTGAACTGAGACCAGGCATGACTCATGTCCTGAATCAGGATTAGGCAGAGCACTTGTATTGACAGGCAGCGACCATCGGGCACTGTGGAGGATGAGTTGAAAAAAAAGTCGCACAAAATCAGCGGAAAGAATTAGTCGTGAATGCCAAAACGCTACCAGCAGTTTAGATAGCACAAGAACTTTTCGTAGGCTGTTAAAAAGAATGGTGTAAAATAGTCGAGGAGGTCCTGATGAGCTGCACATTCGTTAGTGAAAGCTAAACGACGCTTGATTTAGTATAAATATTGGATGACTGGGAACGAATGATTTCTTGTGGTGGATCACGCTATGCCATGTGGTAATCGATGGAGGAGTTTAGGTTTAGAGACAGCTTGGAGAATGTTGTCTGCCTTAACGTGTACTACTAACACTGAAGTAAAGAAAAGGTGCCTTTGTGGTATTAAGAGAAGGCTAAATGCGGAAGGATGTTAACACGCTTTACAGTATTGTGTACTGCATACAGTAGATCAACGGTTTCTTATCATCATCATAATGCACCTAATCATAAAACAGCTTCTGTGAAGCAGCGCCTTGTGAATAATACACTACTGGCCATTAAAATTTCTACACCAAGAAGAAATGCAGATGGGAAACGGGTATTCATTGGACAAATATATTATACTAGAACTGACATGTGATTACATTTTCACGCAATTTGGGTGCGTAGATCCTGAGAAATCAGTACCCAGAACAACCATCTCCGGCCATAACAACGGCCTTGATACGCCTGGGCATTGAGTCAAACAAAGCTTGGGTGTTGGGTACAGGCACAGCTGCCTATGCAGCTTCAACACGATACCACAGTTCGTCAAGAGTAGTTACTGCAGTATTGTGAAGAGCCAGTTGCTCTGCCACCATTGACCAGACATTTTCAGTTGGTGAGAGATCTGGAACATTTTCTGTATCCTGAAGGGCCCGTACAGGACCTGCAACATGCGGTCGTGCATTATCCTGCTGAAATGTAGGGTTTCGCACGGATCGAATGAAGGGTACAGCCACGGTTCGTAACACATCTGAAATATAACGTCAACTGTTCAAAGTGCCGTCAATGCGAACAAGAGGTGACAGAGACGTGTAACCAGTGGCTCCCCGTACCATCACGCCGGGTGATAGGCCAGTATGGCGATCACGAATACACGCTTCCAATGTGCGTTCACCGCGATGTCGCCAAACACGGCTGCTACCATCATGATGCTGTAAACAGAACCTGGATTCATCCGAAAAAATGACGTTTTGCCATTCGTGTACCCAGGTTCGTCGTTAAGTACACCATTGCAGGCGCTCCTGTCTGTGATGCAGCGTCAAGGGTAACCGAAGCCATGGTCTCCGCGCTGATAGTCCATGCTGCTGCAAACGTCGTCCAACTGTTCGTGCAGATGGTTGTTGTCTTGCAAACGTCCCCATCTGTTGACTCAGGGATCGAGACTTGGCTGCACGATCCGTTACAGTTATACGGATAAGATGCCTGTCATCTCGTCTGCCAGTGATACGAGGCCGTTGGGATCCAGCACGGCGTTCCGTATTACCCTCCTGCACCCACCGATTCCATATTCTGCTAACAGTCATTGGATCTCGACCAACGCGAGGAGCAATGTCGCGATACGATAAACCGCAATAATCTTGATGGTACGCATTTCTCCTCCTCAGACGAGGCATCACAACAACGTTTCACCAGGCAACGCCGGTCAATTGCTGTTTGTGTTTGAGAAATCTGTTGGAAACTTTCCTCATGTCAACACGTTTTAGGTGTCGCCACCGGCGCCACCGTTGTGTGAAAGCTCTGAAAAGATAATCATTTAAATATCGTAGCATCTTCTTCCTGTCGGTTAAATTTCGCGTCTGTTGCAAGTCATATTCGTGGTGTAGCAATTTTAATGGCCAGTAGTGTAATATTTCTGAAACGTACTGTCCTGTCCATAGGCACGATCTGAAACCAATAGCGCACGCCTGTGTTGAGTAACGACGTCAGATTCTCTCCAGATGCCAGCGTCCAAACTCACTACCTACTGTGGTTTTCGCTCTTGAAGAAGAACGTACTGCCTTTCCTCCACAGTCACCCAGGCACCGCATTGAAAGTGTCCCCAGCAGAATTAAGGCAGCGATAAATGGGGGGGAGGGGGGTGGCTCACCCATATTAATGTTAATGAACAAGTGTCCAGGTAATACTGGTCAGTTACTGTATCTGGGATTATTTGGCTTCGACTGAGATACTCAGAGAAGCGCCAAAGAAACTGTTATAGGCATGCATATTCAAATACAGAGTCATGCAGAAAGGTTGAATACGGCGCTGCAGTCGGCAACGCCCATACAAGACAACAAGCATCTGGCGCAGTTGTTAAATCGCTTACTGCCTTTACAATGGCTGTTTAGCAAGATCTAAGTTAGTTTGAACGCGTTGTTATAGTCGGTGCACGAGCGATGGGACACAGCATCTCCGAGGAAGTGATGAATTGAGGATTTTCCCATACAACCATTACACGAGTGTACCATGAACATCAGAAATCCAGCAAAACATCAAATCTGCATTTCACAATGGCGTCTCAAGGTGTGAACAGCGTTTCGGGCGCACAGGGTTTTTATGATGGTGAACATAGACAGTTCATATTTAGAGATGTTGCGTTTGTAGCTTACACAGAAGATGCAGGAATAATAGAGACACTCTCAGCAAACATTGCATCACCTAAGTCTTTCAAGTATGTGAAGTGCTAAGATATGGAAGAGTGCAAAGTGGTCAACATGTTTCTACCATTGAATTCATTGGGCTGTTCCTGGCATACCCTATAAAGACAAGGTGACGTCGCTCCAATTATTCGACCACACAGATACCATCATCTACATGAAGGGAAAGAGAAGATCTCATGGATGGGTCGAATCTTTAAATTTGCTGCTATTCAAGACCTGGAATTCTAAGGGTGTCCTTGCCTCTATCGCCTCAAGAATAAGAAGAAGAAGAAGCTGTTTGAAACTAGTGTTGCTGTGTCTGCTTATGAAAATGTAAAATTACTTTTAAGTTGGATGAGAAATAAATGAATTTTTGCCTCACAACCGCTGTGTGTTCTTGTTTTCAACCATGTTCCCGATTTCACAGTGTACAGTTTTCACCAAATGCTATATCTGTGGTTTTCTTAAAGCACATGATATATATATATATATATATATATATATATATATATATATATATATATATATATATATATATATATATATATATATATAGGGGGAATGACTCCTAGATATAGGTGGTACCGAGGAAATGAAATACTCGGAGCGGACCAAAACTACTAGTAGCGTCTGTTCCCACAGTGGGCGGCTACAAAAGGCGTTTCACATGTCAGATGCGGCCTCAACCAACCTTCTGATCTGGAAAGTCAGGTTTTAGTCGGCAGCATGCCATACATCCAACTACTAAACATCATGATGGTACAACGAGAAAAATCTCATTACCCCGGGCCCCAGTCAATAGACTGGGATCGTCGTGAGCATCGGATTCCGGGGGCTCACAGACATGAGAAGAATCGGAGCTTCTCAAACTCCCTCAAGACCAAACGCAAACACTACATCGGCACACTCAACGTGAACACACTGATGAAGACAGGAAAGATGAAACAACAGACAGACACTCTCGAAAAATTTCAAATCAAAATATCAAAATATGTGCACTGCAAGAAAAACGATTCACAGACGAAGACCATTTCAAAAAAAAAAATGGTTCAAATGGCTCTGAGCACTATGGGACTTAACATCTGTGGTCATCAGTCCCCTAGAACTTAGAACTACTTAAACCTAACTAACCTAAGGACATCACACACATCCATGCCCGAGGCAGGATTCGAACCTGCGACCGTAGTAGTCGCGCGGTTCCGGACTGAGCGCCTGAACCGCTAGACCACCGCGGCCGGCACCATTTCAACAAGGACAATTTCAGAATATACAAAAGAAAACCATAGAGACAACTGAAAAACCTAAGGCTTTTTGGCACAGGATTTGCAGTACACAGGTCCATCATGGACAGCATAATCGTCTTTTCGTCACCAAAAGAAAGAATCAGCACCATCACAGTGAAATCAGCCAATAAATCCTACACAATAATCAACGCACATGCACCGACTAATGACTACAACAGGAAAAACCCGGACGAAATTGATGACTTCTGGACGACAATGGAAGAAACTATCAGAAAAATTCCTGCACATAGTCAAAATAATACTGGGAGACTTCAACGCTAAACTCGGAAAAGAAAAGATATACAGACATATCACAGGAAAACATACTCCACACGAGGACACCAACAAAAACGGAAAACATCTGATAGACTTTTGCAAAAGCCACGACCTCGCCATTATGTCAACAAAATTCAAGAAACCAACACGAAAACTTAACACATGGAAATTCCCCAGCGGAAAGCAAGAACTACAAATCGACCACGTAATAGTCCAGAAAGACACACAAAAAGAAATTTTGAACACAGACACCCGTAAAGGCTACTTCGACTCAGACCACCACCTACTACAGATCAGGATTCGTCTTTTGCCCAAGAAAAAGCTCCAAAAGAACAAAATTGTTAGACCAGATCCAGAATACGTTACTTTAAACCAGATACAAATATTACACAAAATTAAAATGTAGAAAACGACAGACTGGACACAACTTTCACGAAGAATCCGAGAGGCCATGAAACTAGCACAAGCACCACGCACACGGAAACACCGTTGGTGGAACCACACATGTGATCAAGCTATTGACCAACGAATCAGTGCATGGAAAAAATTTAGTAGCCATAAATCCCAAGAGAATTGGATGAACTTCTTGAAAACACAGAAGCAATCAAGCAAAATCATTCGCAGTGAAAAACGACAGTATGACAAACGGCGACTGACAGATCGGATCGGACTTCATGAAGAACAATACAAGAAACTTCTACAGAAAGTTCAGGGAAAATATGACTGGATATCAACCACCCAACTTGTGCTTCAGAAGACCGGATGGAACGCTATAAACCAATACCAAAAACAATTGTGACATTCTGGCAAAGTACTTTGAAAAACTGCTCAACACGGACCCCCCCATGGAAGAAATGATGACAGAAACGAGCACATACAATACAGATAGTGAACCACCACCTCTAGAAGAAGTTAAAGAAATAATCAAGTCACTCAAGAATCGTAGAGCACCGGGAGAAGATGGCATCATCGCGGAAATCTGGAAATTACAAGACCCAGAACTCACCAAAGACATCCACAGGATCTTGGAAGACATCTGGAAGACCATGAAAATTCCTGACGACTGGAAAACTGCCCTGATACACCCACTACACAAAAAAGGTGACAAGACTGACCCGACCAACTACAGAGGAATATCCCTACTACCGGTCACATACAAGATCCTCTCTAAAGCTTTAATGAACAGACTAGAATGCCAGACCGACCACGATTGGGGAATACCAAGCAGGCTTCCGTAAAGGGCGGTCTTGTGCGGAACAAATTTGGAACCTGAAAATGATTTTATAACACAAACAGAACCTGATCATTACCTTTGTTGACTTCAAAAAGGTGTACGACTCTATCGACAGGAAAACTCTCTTCAAAATTCTAGCAGAATACAAAGTAGACAAAAAAACACTGGCTATCATAGAGCAAACTTTAACCAACACGACCTCCAAAGTAAAGTTCTGTGGGGAACTATCAGAGCCCTTTGAAATTCGCACAGGTGTCCGACAAGGCAATGGCCTCTCACCTCTCCTTTTCAATCTGGTGTTAGATAAGGTCATAAAAGAATGGGAAACACCACAACAGGGGATAACCTTAGGAAACCTACAGATTAAATGCCTGTCTTTTGCAGACGATTTGGCGATTGTCACGAAAGGTATAAAGGAAACAAAAGACGCTATTGAAAAACTGCACGAAATCGCTTCCAAAACTGGACTATAGATCTCTTACGAAAAGACACAGTTTATGAGCACAAAGAAACTCTCATGTCTGAACACAAAGTATGGCACGATTTACAAAACGGCAAACTTCAAATACCTCGGTGAAACACTACAAATGAGAGGACATAACAGAGACTCAAACGAAGAAAGAAAGACTAAACTGGACAAGGCATACAAAGTAGTGTGGAATCATTACAACAAGAAGTCTATCTCACAAAAAGCCAAATTACGCCATTACGACACGGTGGTGCTCCCCGAGGCACTATATGCAGCAGAGACCACACAAATCCTAGGGCATACACGTATCAGACAATTAGAAAAAGTAGAACGGGAAATACTTAGGAAAATATTTGGCGCAAATAACAACAATGGAATATGGATCAAGAAACCTACAGAAGAACTGTACAAACATACGGAGACAATCACAGAAAAGATTAGAAAACGCAGACTACAATTCTATGGACACCTATACAGAATGCCATCACACAGGCTGACCAAACAGATCTTTGACTGGGTAACCACTAGAAACAACAAATGGGTGGCAGAGGTAGAAAACGACCTGAACCAACTCAACATAACAGCAGACACAATGAACGACAGAATAAAATTCAGAAACATCATTAAGAAAAGTAAACTACATGAGATACAATGTGACAAACGAACAGGCATAAAATGGACCGAAGAACGCAAGCAAGATCCTAGCCAGAAGATGAAATAAATATGGGCAACCAAAAAGGCAATCAAGGTGAAGCCGAAGACACAAAGCCGACAAGAAGCATGGACAGAGCACCGGAAACAGAAACACAGCGAGCGAATGAGGGAAGTTTGGGCAGCAAGGAAGGCAGCAAAAGGAACTGGCCATGTAGTTTAGTCCAAATGCGCTCTTTAAGGGCAAAACACGCAGACACAGTGACGTGCCGCCCGCTCCCATAACCCGACTCGCGCAGCGTGATATGATACGGGTGAAACCATTTACGTCTTCCTGGGGTGGGTGCCCGTCCACGACTAGCTGGCCTCTTTCTGGCTGACACGCACTCCTGTGGCCATGGACATGGGCTGCGTTTACAGTGGTAATTTCCACTGCCGCAGTTGCACTGCAGCACGGTGAGTATGTGGGACGTATTTGACGACTTTGTGGAGTTTAACTGTCAGTGCAATATGCCGATCTGTAGAAAGTGGATTTTTGACACTCAAAGTCACGTCTGGAGAAAAAAAAATCGGACATGTGCTCCCACACTGACACCAGCAGTTGCAGTTTGAAGGGGAAATTCAGTAACGAACGGGCTGACTCGTTAGGATCCCGAGAAAGAAAGCAGTCGGTGTTATTCTGGGCTATTTTAGTAAACAGGTCCTGTTAGGACAAGAATTTCCATACAGGCAACCTGAGACATCATGAAAGCTCCTACAAAAGCGATCTTTAACTATTTCTACGACCCTTTACAATTTCCGACAGTCGACATTGCGATTATTTAAACAGCCATGTGATGTCAGTGCCACATTGAGAACCTTTTAGATGGTGAGTCAGTACGCTAACATTTCGCGGCGATGCGTAAGCACACATGTCCCGTTAGGATCACAATGCACCATGAGTTATTCTGGGAAGCACTGGATCAGATTTCTGTAGCGCAGGACCCACAGCTCTGTGTCATCGCAACGGTGCCTAGGTGAACATGTATTTCGACAGGTGTTTCTCAGGTGTCATGTATCAAAGGGATGTTTTCTTGTCATCCTTGCGGGATCCGAACTGACACCTGCTCGTGGTTCGGCAGCTGACGGCCGCGTCATCACTTTGCTGGGGCTGCCATTGCATACCGACTCTTGTGAGTGTGTGCGGTGGCGTTCTGTGCAGTCCAGTGGACGGGGGGTGGGGGTGGGTGGTTGCGTGCTTCGCGATCTGCCGGTGTAATTACGTGTGTTACGTGTTTCATGACGGTATTCCTTGCTTAATCGCAATAAAAAAGAAAAGCGATCGATGTAATTACTCCTTACGAGGCCTACATCTCCCCAAACGGGAGAGAATGGTGAGCAACAGAAATTCAACGCCCGCAAACCGAATTTTTATAAATAAACAATATGCTCTTAAATTTCCTGTCTTCAGATCCTTCTTCTCCACCAGAGAGTATTTTATTTTCAGGAGGGAGGAGTTTATCAGAGGTGGGGTGGTTAATAGATTGATCAATTTAATTAAGTAGTTAATCGAATTGATAAGAGTGAGAGGGGCTATTCCAATAACTCAGACTGAAAGAGTATCTGCAGCAGTGAGGGGGGACGTTTTCTGAGCGGTGTAAGGGTGGTGGGGGGAGGGGGAGAGGGCAATGGCATAATAGGTGAAGTACCTGTCAAATAAAAAGGAAGGATCCTTTTAGCAGTACAATAGGCTAATTACCTGTCAATCGAAAGGAATTATCCTTTTGGCTGAACAATAGGTTAAGTACCTGTCAATCAAAGGAGAATAATTGGGTTGCCCCTGAGTGCATACGTGCCCCTGATGTAGGCAACCCAAACGGACAAAATGCGCCAGAACATAGCTTGTTCAACTATTACTGACATGGGCTTTCAGAGCCAAAGGCACACTCGTGTACCCTTGATGACTGCACGACACACAGCATTACGCCTCTGGTCAAATGAGTCTCGTTTCAAATTGTATCAAGTGGATGAATGTGTATGGGTATGGAGACAACCTCATGAATCCATGGACCCTGCATATCAGCAGAGGACTGTTCAAGCTGGTGGATGATCTGTAATGGTGTGGAGCTTGTGTAGTTGGATATGACTCTGACAGGTGACATGTACGTAACCATCCTGTCTGATTACCTGCATCCATTCATGTGCATTGCGCATTCTGGCTGACTTGGACAGTTCCAGCAGTACAATGCAACACGCCACAGCAGGTAACTGTTCTAGCAGCAGGAGTCCCTTTTTTGGTGAAGGGTGTGTGCAGTTGTGATATGGGACTCCTGATAAGTCTAGATATGATTCACGCAGGTGACATGCACATAAGCATCCTCTCTGATCACCTGCATGCGTTCATGTCCACTGTGCATTCCGAAGGACTTGGGTGATTCCTGGAGGACAATGCAACACTTCACACGTCCACAATTGCTACAGAGTGGCTCCAGAAACACTCTTCCGAGTTTAAAAACTTCCGCTGACCATCAAACTCTCCAGCCATGAACATTGAGCATATCTGGAGTGCCTTGCAACATGCTGTTCAGAAGAGATCTCCACCCCGTCATACTCTTGCGGATTTATCGACAGCCCTGCAGACTTTATGGTAGCCATTCCCTCCAGCACTACTTCATGCATTTTTTGAGTTCATGCCTTGTCATTTTGGAGCAATTCTGCGTTAACACGGGGGCCCTGTGCGATATTAGCCGGTGCACCAGTTTCTTCGGCTCTTCAGTGTAGTTTCAGAACAACTGTGGAAGTGACTTGTTAGGTTCAGTGGAAGCCACGAAGAGGGAAATCGTACTTTTTTTACCTGCTCGACCTTCGGAACAGTAAAGCAAAGGTCGTAACAGGCCGAAAAGCTATGTCTGGCGACCCTTGACGGAACGCGTGGTTCCTGATTTTTCGCTGCTGTGCGTCACGGTATGGAGGCAGCGTCAGATCTCTGTAGAACGGCAGTCGCTCCGGTAGCCAGCCGCCGTTGACAGTTCTCGGCAGAGAGTAGCTAGCGCTGGCGCCCCTCCTCCAGCCTGGAAGGAATTAAGCCTCCAGTCTCCCCTCCCACTCCCCCGACCCCACCGCCTGCCGGCGAGCGCGCGATCTCGAGTTACGTCTTCGGAGGCGGGATGGCGGTGACGTCTTTGGAGAACAATTAGTAGCGCATAAGAGGCAGCCGGGAATTGTGTCGCTGCTCAAAGCGGCACACTAATTGGTTATCGAGAAAGGCAGCCGCGGGCGTCTCGCTTAATTCACCCCCTCCCACTCCCATCCTCCCCCTCAGGACAGCGTATCAGCAGCAGTCAGAATCTGCAACCTCCCCTCCCATCTCATCTCCGACAGCTGTTCCCTCGCCCTCTTTGTGAATTTGTTTTTGTTCGTGCTCCGAGATAAGCCGCTGTTTATGCAAATTTTAAAACCTAGGAACGCCAAATCTGGGGGGAGGCGGGGAGAAAATCTATTAAGCAATTTAGTGGCAACCCAAAACAACTTTGCTCTTGGTACTGCACCAGACATTTCTGTCGAGCAGATTACAGGATACTGAAGAATCCAATACTAGCAGCCAGACATTGAACACAGCGCAGAACAGATAAAAGATTTGATACTCGCTGCTTTGACTTGATATTTATTACGTTTGTAATCTCTCCCTGACTGCATAAATTTTGAAAATGTGAAAGAATGTGTACTAAAGTTGCCCTCATATAACATGAAAGTTTACAGACGCGAAATTTTGTTAAATGTTATCTGATTGTATTTTTAAGAACAAATTCGCTGGAGAAAAGCTCACCTTATGGCCACGAATGAAAATTTTAATAAATATTAATTATCAAAATAAGTTCTCAACCTTCCTTACGAAACACGAGACTGCCTCATCTTATATATAAACGCATATGCAACGAAAATACGAGGTTCAGTCTGCCATTTTAAAATTTTTTCACACAAACTCTGAAATTATAATATACTAGAATAAACTTTGAATGGAGCCTGTGATATCATTTGCTGCTACGAAGGTCTGGGCGCATATTACTTTCAAAATCCTGAAAGATCACACAAGCAAACTAGAACTAATAGTGCTGCTGAATAAATAAATGTTTGCGAAAATAGCTCGCATGAATAAACACGTTTGCTGAAGGCAAATGATCGTAGTAGGTGTATCACAGCTTAATTGCAGAGTGCTCGAACGTATGGCGCGTTACGTTGAATCGTTATGCTTGAACTATCAGTTTAACAGTGGCAGGGAAATGTAAATAATTTCGGAGAAATTCTATTCAAGTTAGTGATTATTTCAGTTCAAAATGCAGCTCATGATACCAGGAAGAAAACAAATATTGAATAATAAAGCCTTTCAGAATACGAACATCATCAAATAGTCCACCATATCTAACCTTCACAAAAATAATTCCGATGTATGCAGATCAGTCCAAATCCAAAAACACTACAGAAACGTGTTTGGCACACAAAACAGATCTGTCACGGCTCAGTACTAGTGAAATCCTACAATAGTAAGGCCGAAAACCGGCGCATGCCACCACTTGTACCTGAACGTAATTTTAAAGAAATTCAGTGCAAACTATATTCTAACATCCCTCTTGTTTGCAGATGACACTGTCAAATTTTAGATCTGTGGCTGGTTTTGTTTGGCAGCCACAAGACACATACAATGTGAAATAAAAGGTCAAGAGCATAGTCTACACTATTTAAATACCAACAAAATCCGATGAAACATATTTCCTGGCCTAATCTGTATGTATGTAATTCAGAAAAATTAAAGAAAAAGCCCACTGAATGTGCCACAACTGGGGTGAAACATGCTTGGTTGTCAAATCAAAAAATTATTTCTGTACTTGCAATTTGGTGGACCCATGCTTAATTCGAAACTATTTTCTGCAAGCGCATCAACTGACGTGAAAGGTACAGTTCGAGATAATGATGTATGTGGTATTTTACAGCACTGCGTAATGAAGAATAAGTCACAAATTTTTCACGAGAAAAGAAACTATCATGAACGAAATGGATGAGAGTACGATTTACATGGCTGGCCCACAATTCAGGTGCACTATTGAGAAAACGATTTCTGAATCACTTGAATCGACACTGCGTATGGTAAATTCTTTCATTGGTAATCTGTCTTTAGAAACCAGAAATCTTTCCAATGAATTAATACTCAAGTTTGCACAGTACTGTGCTTTAGCCAATCTTAACTTGTAGCTCGTAACAAGAATATGCAGAAATCAGTGTCATGGCAAGTTTGCACATAAATGTCATCCACTAAGAACGTATCAGCACAGGGCTGCAAACAGAGATATATCCAACCACTGCCGGAAAGAAACCACAAGCAAGTCTTTGTCGTCTACCACCTGCCTTTGTGCTACTTGAACGCTATCCACGTGCTTCAGGTACAGGGCTATGTAGAGCCCTCATTGGCCGAGACTCAGCTCGCCAAAGAATGTGTCCCAAACTTCCCTTCACGAATGGCCAAAGACTCTCCTCACTTCAGTCGTAGATTACTGGACGCAGAATATGTTAACCATGTGCTCGTGAGTTAGGAAATGCGGAAAATAGTCAAGGCTGAAAGTTGTCATTGTGAAGAGCAACTTTCAAATTGCTTTGATCAGAATTCACAGCTTTTTGTGAAGAACATTTTAAACCCACGTTAAGTGGTGGGAAGTCAATCACATTGGAGTGAAAGTTAAGATTTTGTACTGGGCGAAGGCTGAAGGCACTAATTCAATATTTTTATACTGAGACTGCAATAGACCTTTCATCGATTAGGTGCGAAATTCCAAGATCAAAATGTCAGTAACAGCGTAACATACTATTTCTGGCCATGCCTGCGTGTTCACCCTTTAGCGATTCCGATCACCGAAACCAGGTTCCGTTGTCCAGGGAAAGGAAGCGTTGTTCAGCCTCGAAATTATGGGCCAATCGTGCTGTAACACTACTAAATGGTTTGTGGTCGGGACCAACCATGCCGCCTTAAGGGAGAGGTGGTGGGTGTTTCCCAGATTATACTGCAAATAAACTAAACTGAGGCTCTGTCTGCAACTATCACTTTGCCGAGAAGTGCTGTTAATGAGAGCAGAAAAATGCAAAATGAAAATGTCTGCATTCTGCTCCTGAGGTTCAGCGGCTGAAAAGCATGGATGTGGAAGAAATTCTTTTAGACCAGTCTAGGGAAACCATGAGTTGATGGATAGTCCTTGTGATACTAAATTTATTGTATTAGAGAATTAAGGTATAAACTAAAATTAAAAAGAAATCATGCTTCCTGGTTACCTGTGTCTCCCTCAGATAGTGAGATGGACATTACTTAACTTTATTCCCTCTGAATAGGAGTCATTTCAGGTCAGGTTAATTATAAGCCAGCGCCTTTCAGGCTGTGTCTAATGGCGGTAACCATGATAACCGTAACCAGAAGAAAAGCTCGTTGGTTTGAAGAAGGACGCCTGGAATGCAGGCATACATTCCTGGGGGAGTAGTTGGTGCCTCTCTGTAGTACAGCAGATAAAACAATCTGTTAAAGAGTAACACAAGTCTACTATGACCAACAAAAATTAGTCATGTAGGCAACAATTAAACAGAGGACAAGGCTACCTATGCACACATAAGTTCTATTTTCAGTAGCCAGAATCGCGCAGTCCTATTGGGCAGTGCTAAACGCTACTGGAGAGGTCATCTCCTGCAGGCAAAGAAGGTTAAACCTGATGAAATTCATCATACAGTTTGGGAACTACTAATGTCGGTATTCGTTATACTCACAGTAAGAGTTCCATCTGCTGATACAGTTCGTAAATCGATAAACACATCTTGGACGCCACATAGGGTTAAACACCTCACAAAGGGTGCAAAGTGATCATAGTAAATGTTAAGTTAGCGAAACAGCAAATTGCTTCCAATACTCCAGTTACTGTGATAAGTTTCGTTGAACGCCATGAAAATAAAGAATAATGAATGGAAATTAAGACTGCAAGAGACACAAATGGGGACGTCAGTCGTCAAAACTTCCAAGTACATCCCTTTGCTAAGTTCATTCAGATTAACTCCACTAAATGAAATGCCTTGGAATGACTAATACAAGGCACGATTCGTGAAAGTTATTACAATCAAGAGTAGCATCATTACATGGGCACTTACCACTTGTGGACAGAGCATGAACACAAGATCTAACACTGCTCACAAGCAAATTAAACTTCGCACAGAAATATCATCAGGGCGTAGTCAACTAACAACAGGACATGAAAGTGCTAACTCTTTCATGCATAACAATGGCCTAGCTCATTAAGTGTTTCCTAACATTGGTAGGCACTACTGGTGTAAGGTTGCCCAAGAGTGGATGGACTGGCTGCAATAACGACTGAACATAGTTTGTATCAAGATTTTTATCACCACTCCTCAGGAATAATAACTTTACCAATTAGGTAAACAGGACCTTATAATATTAAGACAAAACAATCCAGTTAGATAACACACTCTAAGAATGATTACTGATAATCGATAAAACAATTTCTTTAAGTACAAAACTCAGGAATACCTTAATATAACGCAATTTGTAACAAGTATAACATTTTAAGGAAAACAGTCTTCTTAACAGGCCAGTAATAAACGTCTCTCAAATGTGTCTGACTAAAATACGACAAATAGTTCAGATTTACCTAAAAGGAGGTCATTATAAGGGAAGATAAAGAATTCAAGCTGCTTGCTATGAAACCACCATGCATCGGTCAATGTGGCCCAGACAAACAGCCGTGAAATTACTTAGGGCAGGCCTGATATGCTCCTCCTTCTCTAATCAACCACTAGCCACATGAAGAAAAGCACAATCATACAATGATAGCCTGATGAACAGAGAACTAACTTTTAAGTAAAATGAGTAAAAGCTTAAGTCATCAGCTTACACTCTGGCAACATACTGAAAAGAGTGTATGCAAGTTGCTAAAAGATGATAAGGCAAATGCTCAGCCATAGGGCAAGGTCGCCATCAGCGCATTTTGTTAGTGTGGGTTGCCTACATCTAGGGCGTTTATGCAGTTAGGAGCAAACCTATTGTTCTCCTTTGTTTGACAGGTCATTAACACATTGTTTTCCTTTGATTGACAGGTTTTTCACCTATGGTTTTGTTGAAAGGATCTTTCCCTTTGATTGACAGGTCCTTAACGTATTGTCCCCACCCCCCACACCATCCTTCCCATCTCAGGAGGTGTAATGTATGGAAAGCATCTCAGAAAACCTCATTAAATTCTTAAGACAGACCTTACGATCGAGGTGGTATTTGACGGTGTTTACGATATGTGAAGTTGGCAAGTACGGATTCATTGTGATCAACAAAGTAGTTTTCCAACAAGTCACAGCCCGCCTAGCGACAAATTATGGGTTGCATGTTTGAAAGATGCTTCTGGCTAATGTAGTGGAAGGTCTGGTTTTGAATCTGACGGGAGAGATAACTGTCTGTGGCACGACATGGTGGTAAGATGTAATTGGCTGTGTGCAGGAAGAGTACTCTTGCAGTACATTTTTTTGATCATTCACACCTTGTGTCTAAACATTTTCTTGATTAGCATAATGAAGCTTAAGGTAGTCAATTTCAGTTAAGCTCTGATGAATTGGAAGCATGTTGCCAATGTGGATAATTTGTCTATGTCCCTTTGTAAGGGGAGTGGGTTTTGATACTTGGTATAGAATGGGTTTGTTACTAATTCGTCCAAATGGTATAACATTTAATTTCGTCACAATTCCTATCAACGATCCATCGTAAATTTTTGCTACTTGTATGCATTTTTCTTTGTTTAACTTTCTTCTGTGTTGGAACTCAGTCAATTTTTTCTGTTTATTAATGTTGCTACAAGCTATCTTTGTTTAATTACCTTTGGAGAAAATTATCTATATTTATATTCAAATATTCTTCAAATTAACTTATCCTTGCCATCACTTTGCTATTTAGACAATTTTATACCGAGTTACACTTAGCAGTTAGCATAAAATCACTTGGTGTGACATGTACTACTACACTTCAGCCATTGACAGAAATTTCGTGATTTAATGCTTAAATTAATATCATAATTAGAGTCAATCATTCTAAACATTATACTTCACATGGAAACTTCCTTGCAGTTTCAGATTGTGTGCCAGACGGAGACTCAAACTAGGAACCTTTGACTTTTCAGAGCAAGTGCTATATGGACATTCCAATTTTTTTTGTTTCTGACCACAATTTTGATACCACTTTTTTTGGTTGTATTCATTACTTTTATTTTTAGTGTATGTGACTTAAAAATAAAAGATAAACTTAGTTTCTGCAAAGGGACTCGAAACCACAATACCTCTTTTTTTTAGTGAAAAATTCATTTTAATATCTCAATGCTGTGAAACAAGTAAAGCATTAGCTTCTTTAACATATTACTAGAGTCACAGTCAGCTACAAGCTGGAGGAGACAAGATGGACATGGGTCGAACCCTGAGGTCTGGCCATGATGCCTACCCCATCTCATCTCATCACTGAGCTGCACCCTCACTGGCTCTTATTTTTGACATATATACCTTTGAAAAACAAATTAAATTTAGTCCACCCATCCAGAACACTGAAAACTCAACAAGGTGATAAGTACAAGGGGTAGGCATGTCATGTTTCATGCGGTATCAAGCAGGCACCTGCAATGCTGGGAACACGTTAACTTAGTGAGGTCATGGTAAAAATGATGTTAAGATAATTGACTAAATACACGTGATAATTGGAGCAGCGTGTAACCTATGCCTGTGCCATCTACAAGTACTACAAAAAGTCAAGATTCAAGGGATGAACATCTACACATTGATGTACCTTTATCCAAAGAACTGCCCAAGACTTTGTGGTAAGAAAATATTGATCCGCTGTCTAAAGAAAACACTGTGGATCAATGACATGTGGCTTCACTCCCAGAAAAATTATCTCTCTAACAATCAGATATCCACAATGGCAACACGGTTGAAGCAATGGTGAACATCTTTGATACTATGACAGACAGACTGGAGAGACATCTACATCTACATCTATACTCCGCGAGCCACCTTACGGTGTGTGGCGGAGGGTACTTATTGTACCACTATCTGATCCCCCCTTCCCTGTTCCATTCACGAATTGTGCGTGGGAAGAACGACTGCTTGTAAGTCTCCGTATTTGCTCTAATTTCTCGGATCTTTTCGTTGTGATCATTACGCGAGATATATGTGGGCGGTAGTAATATGTTGCCCATCTCTTCCCGGAATGTGCTCTCTCGTAATTTCGATAATAAACCTCTCCGTATTGCGTAACGCCTTTCTTGAAGTGTCCGCCACTGGAGCTTGTTCAGCATCTCCGTAACGCTCTCGCGCTGACTAAATGTCCCCATGACGAATCGCGCTGCTTTTCGCTGGATCATGTCTATCTCTTCTATTAATCCAACCTGGTAAGGGTCCCATACTGATGAGCAATACTCAAGAATCGGACGAACAAGCGTTTTGTAAGCTACTTCTTTCGTCGATGAGTCACATTTTCTTAGAATTCTTCCTATGAATCTCAACCTGGCGCCTGCTTTTCCCACTATTTGTTTTATGTGATCATTCCACTTCAGATCGCTCCGGATAGTAACTCCTAAGTATTTTACGGTCGTTACCGCTTCGAATGATTTACCACCTATGGCATAATCGTACTGGAATGGATTTCTGCCCCTATGTATGCGCATCATATTACATTTATCTACGTTTAGGGAAAGCTGCCAGCTGTCGCACCATGCATTAATCCTCTGCAGGTCTTCCTGGAGTACGTACGAGTCTTCTGATGTTGCTACTTTCTTGTAGACAACCGTGTCATCTGCAAATAGCCTCACGGAGCTACCGATGTTGTCAACTAAGTCATTTATGTATATTGTAAACAATAAAGGTCCTATCACGCTTCCTTGCGGTACTCCCGAAATTACCTCTACATCTGCAGATTTTGAACCGTTAAGAATGACATGTTGTGTTCTTTCTTCTAGGAAATCCTGAATCCAATCACAAACCTGGTCCGATATTCCGTAAGCTCGTATTTTTTTCACTAATCGTAAGTGCGGAACCGTATCAAATGCCTTCCTGAAGTCCAGGAATACGGCATCAATCTGCTCGCCAGTGTCTACGGCACTGTGGATTTCTTGGGCAAATAGGGCGAGCTGAGTTTCACATGATCTCTGTTTGCGGAATCCATGTTGGTTATGATGAAGGAGATTTGTATTATCTAAGAACGTCATAATACGAGAACACAAAACATGTTCCATTATTCTACAACAGATTGACGTAAGCGAAATAGGCCTATAATTATTCGCATCTGATTTATGACCCTTCTTGAAAATGGGAACGACCTGCGCTTTCTTCCAGTCGCTAGGTACTTTACGTTCTTCCAGCGATCTACGATAAATTGCTGATAGAAAGGGGGCAAGTTCTTTAGCGACTGTAGAATCTTAAGGGTATCTCGTCTGGTCCGGATGCTTTTCCGCTACTAAGTGATAGCAGTTGTTTTTCAATTCCGATATCGTTTATTTCAATATTTTCCATTTTGGCGTCCGTGCGACGGCTGAAGTCAGGGACCGTGTTACGATTTTCCGCAGTGAAACAGTTTCGGAACACTGAATTCAGTATTTCTGCCTTTCTTCGGTCGTCCTCTGTTTCGGTGCCATCGTGGTCAACGAGTGACTGAATAGGGGATTTAGATCCGCTTACCGATTTTACATATGACCAAAACTTTTTAGGGTTCTTGTTTAGATTGTTTGCCAATGTTTTATGTTCGAATTCGTTGAATGCTTCTCTCATTACTCTCTTTACGCTCTTTTTCGCTTCGTTCAGCTTTTCCTTATCAGCTATGATTCGACTACTCTTAAACCTATGATGCAGCTTTCTTTGTTTCTGTAGTACCTTTCGTACATGATTGTTATACCACGGTGGATCTTTCCCCTCGCTTTGGACCTTAGTCGGTACGAACTTATCTAAGGCGTACTGGACGATGTTTCTGAATTTTTTCCATTTTTGTTCCACATCCTCTTCCTCAGAAATGAACGTTAGATGGTGGTCACTCAGATATTCTGCGATTTGTGCCCTATCACTCTTGTTAAGCAAATATATTTTCCTTCCTTTTTTGGCATTTCTTATTACACTTGTAGTCATTGATGCAACCACTGACTTATGATCACTGATACCCTCTTCTACATTCACGGAGTCGAAAAGTTCCGGTCTATTTGTTGCTATGAGGTCTAAAACGTTAGCTTCACGAGTTGGTTCTCTAACTATCTGCTCGAAGTAATTCTCGGACAAGGCAGTCAGGATAATGTCACAAGAGTCTCTGTCCCTGGCTCCAGTTCTGATTGTGTGACTGTCCCATTCTATACCTGGTAGATTGAAGTCTCCCCCTATTACAATAGTATGATCACGAAACTTCTTCACGACGTTCTGCAGGTTTTCTCTGAGGCGCTCAACTACTACGGTTGCTGATGCAGGTGGTCTATAGAATCATCCGACTATCATATCTGACCCACCTTTGATACTTAGCTTAACCCAGATTATTTCACATTCGCATTCGCTAATAACTTCACTGGATATTATTGAATTCTTTACTGCTATAAATACTCCTCCACCATTGGCGTTTATCCTATCCTTGCGGTATATATTCCATTCTGTGTCTAGGATTTCGTTACTGTTCACTTCCGGTTTTAACCAACTTTCCGTTCCTAATACTATATGCGCACTATTTCCTTCAATAAGAGATACTAATTCAGGAACCTTGCCCTGGATACTCCTGCAGTTTACCAATATTACGTTAACTTTTCCTGTTTTTGGTCTCTGAGGACGGACGTTCTTTATCAACGATGATAATGTCCTCTCTGGTAAGCCGTCAGGTATTTTATCGTTTCGCCCAAGGGGGGGTCTCTCTAACCTAAAAAACCCCGTGTGCACGCCACACGTACTCTGCTACCCTAGTAGCTGCTTCCGGTGTGTAGTGCACGCCTGACCTGTCTAGGGGGGCCCTACAGTTCTCCACCCAATAACGGAGGTCGATGAATTTGCAACCATTATAGTCGCAGAGTCGTCTGAGCCTCTGGTTTAGACCCTCCACACGGCTCCAAACCAGAGGACCGCGATCGACTCTGGGCACTATGCTGCAGATATTAAGCTCAGCTTGCACTCCGCGTGCGATGCTGGTTGTCTTCACCAAATCAGCCAGCCGCCGGAAGGAACCAAGGATGGCCTCAGAACCCAAGCGGCAGGCGTCATTCGTTCCGACATGTGCTACTATCTGCAGCCGGTCACACCCAGTGCGTTCAATAGCTGCCGGAAGGGCCTCCTCCACATTACGGACGAGACCCCCCGGCAGGCACACCGAGTGCACACTGGCATTCTTCCCCGACCTACCCGCTATTTTCCTGAGGGGCTCCATAACCCGCCTAACGTTGGAGCTCCCTATAACTAATAGGCCCGCCCTCTGTGACTGTCGGGACCTTGCCGGAGAATCGGCCACTGGCCCAACAGGCGAGGCATCCTGTGGTGGCTCGGAAACGATGTCATCACCACTAGGAAGCACCCCGTACCTGTTGGAAAGGGGTAAGGCAGCTGCCACGCGGCCAGATCCCACCTTCGCCTTTCGGCCAGGCACGCGCGAGCCCACCACTGTCCGCCATTCACCCTGGAGTGATGGCTGACCGGTAAGATGCTCACTGCCAGAAGACGCAGCGACATCAGGGGTTCCATGTGATTCCAAGGCCACCGAAGTAGGCATAGGTCTCACCACAGTTGCCCCAACGCCACTACGAGCCGACGCCTGCGCCTCGAGCTCGATGAGCCTAACAGACAAAGCCTCCACCTGCCCCCGAAGAGTGGCCAATTCTCCTTGCGTTCGCTCACAACAACCACAGTCCCTACACATGACTATGTTTACCCTACCCTATACGGTGACAAATTCCCAAGATAATCTTCTGATGAGCTACTCTGATAATCAAGAAACACTCACTGAAATACGAGACGCGAAAACTACGCTAGGTTTTCCCAGAAAAACTATTTAAAAGCTAAGCGCAGCAAATAAGTACAAAAACGCTTTATACAAACAGTACTCGCTGCTGCTGGTGCTCTCGCTCTGGCTGTCACAAGACAACTGCTGATTCAAGTGACTAGTGGCTAACGGCCGCGAAACAAACAAAGACGGTTTTAGGGCGCTTTCTGTTCTAAACGATCAAGAAAACACTAAGAAATCTAACACGAAAACTACGTAAAGTTTTATCAAGAACTGTTAGTTACTATGCAGAGCAGATAAACACAAATAGAATCCCTTCCTTAGTGGAAGGTCGTAAACAAAATGCAAAATAAACGCTTTATACAAACAGTACTCGCTGCTGCTGGTGCTCTCGCTCTGGCTGTCACAAGACAACTCTGCCAGTCCTTTGGCCTGGAGCAGCACATTGGTTGGATACTTCCCACATGTTGCATAACGCGAAGTCAACCTGATATGTGTCTGAAAGAAACTATGATGAATGTGTCACCAGATCACAGCTCACCACAAAAATGGGAACTTGCGTTCTACAGGCGACGCTATGCAGAAAAGGGATATAGAAATCCTTTGCCCGCAACCGGCACATTCGTGGAAGTTCGGCATAACTGTGAGTCAGTCTTACAATGAATACCGTTATGTATGCAAATGTGGGCATTGTGTTACCAACTGAGACCAGCAGGAAAGGGACACTGGAGTAGTAGTGCAAATTGCATTCTGAAGCATTTTGTTAGTGTGGGTTGCATACTTTCAGAGACAAGCATACATTCAGAGGTAAACTTGATTGATTTAAGACCACAACCTATTGTTCTGTAGCATTTGTTAGTGTGGGTTGCATACATTCAGGGACAAGCGTACATTCAGGGGTAAACTTGATTGATTTAAGACCACAACCTATTGTTATGCTAGATGATCTATTACTTCCTGGGGATAATCCATCCTTCTGAGAAACCCCACCTCTCCCCCTCGTTGTCCTCCACCCCTCTGGGAAATCCCCATCCTTCCCCCCTCACCACTGCTAATACAAGCACACTTTTGATATCAAATTAATTGGCTATTTAATTAAACTGATCAATTAATTATCCTAGGAAACCCCCTCAACCCTTCCCTTCCCTCCCCCACTGCCCCCTCAACCAGAGAAAAATTGGTGGAAAAACAGGAAGAATCTCACAACAAAGTCAAATCAATGTCTATTACATACAGATGTATATTCTCTATGTAATCTGTTTCAGGAGATAAAGCACAAATACTTGGGCAGGGCTCACATCTGCAACCCTTACTTTCGCTTCCTATGAGATAATAACTGTAATCAACAAGGGATACAATGAATTACGGTGTAGTAGCCGCTGTTTAGGGTACCCTGCGCATGCATCTGCCGTCTGGTCGCCGCCACAGGTGTCAAAAACCTTCCAAAGTCCTAATTATGAATCATGATACTAAATACCAGCGACCAAGAACCAGGTATAGGCCTCCTTTCATGTCTCGGTCGCAAACCAAGATTTTTTACAGGAGGTGGAGCCCCTCCACACCCACACTGGCATGCTGGCAAACTCAAAAGGACTACTGCCATCTCTGTATAAGGGTTAGTTTTCACTAAAGTGAGGTGTCACAGGGTGTGGGTACTGTGATGTTTGCGTACTTCTGGTTAAGGTCAACCATTAATATGTGCTCATCTGGTGACAGATTTGGTCAAAAGTCGAACAAAGGGTAGCTGTTTGAAGGGCAGAGGGAAAAAAGTGCCAAGGCCAGAGCCAAGGGAAAAAACCTCTGCGATAGGTCAGGTAGTAAGAGCAGTAGCGGATGGCTTGCTGCCTGCAATGGGGAGTGCAAGGGTAGGCTTTGTTAGTAGTGGGTACCATGCATGTTTGACATTGCACAGTGTTGTTATTCGACGGCTGCCACTGGGTGCAAGTGTTGAACTCTCGGTCAGCTTCAGTGTACCTGTAACTGTTAGCTTCATCATCGTTTTATGTCTGATAGGTCTTATATCAGATGCACAGTGTAGGGTGATATTGGCGATTTGTTTGTGCATCAGTGTGCGAGCTCATCAGTTTCCCTCCTGTAGCCTGTTGGTTGGCTTTAATAGCAGTTGGCATATCCAGTCAACGTTGGTGACATGCAGGTGCTTGCCAACATTCGTCACTTATTGCTGTATGTTAGCTTGCCATAGGTGGTTATGCCCTAGCTAGTAGTGTCTTTGGACACTTATGCTTGCACCTACAGTTGTAAAACAACAAACAAAGTGTCAAGTGGCAGCATTCTGTTGATTGGGAAATTTCAAACTCACTTCGTGTCTCTGTTTCTCTCAGGAGGCTACTTCCTGTTACTTTGTGTGAACCAATGTCTCCAAATGCACACATGGAGGATTTCATCTCCCCTCAATGTACTGTGTTCCTATTGGGTAATACTGGGGACAAAGGGAGGACTGACGCAATTTCGATATCACGAATAGAGGGAAATAGACCATTTGGACTACCCTATCAAATTAATTGTTTAACAATTTACAGGAATCAAATAGGTGGCTTGAAATACTAACTACCATCTTACAATGATTCTCCTTTGCAATAAAAAATATTTTCAATGCTTGAGTATCACGATGAAACATTAAGCAAATAAAGTAATTAAATTTCCACCACAAATAGATTGTAGCGCTAAATATATCGTGTCTTGTATGCACAGATATTTGAGAACACAAGCTACCTCCGTCACCACAATGTTTCCACTAAACATGTCCAGTGAAAAAATCCTACGAGTGCACTGTCTGCCAGCTGCTGAGAGCCACAGCCACACCTCATCACGTAGTGTCACGCACGTCAGTCAGGAGAGACCCGCACATGCATCTGCCATGCCGGCAGTTGCACACTCATCCCCCAGAATCCTCACAGCGGCCATACTAAATGCTCAGAGATTGGAGAGACTGTCACCAAGCAGTCAATCAATCAGTTAACATATGGTGAGTAATTGTTCAGTGAAAACAGCTATCATACTGAATCTTGTCACATAATGCACGCATCCAGTTCTGTCACCCTCACCATTCTGGACACGTCACTAGTCAGTCATCCAGAGAATGGCAGAGTGCCACAGCCGGGATTTGTCCCCACTGCCATGGCAAGAGACAACAGGTCTGCACCTTCTTTATAAGTAATCCATAGTACTTGATGTCAACTACCACAGGATATTTGTTTCCGATTTATTGGAATGGAGAAACGTGGTAGTATCTTATCGAGTCCTGTACCATGTGACGATTGTGAAGTTCTTATGGTTCTAGACGCTTCAGACCGCTACGGTCGCAGGTTCTAATCCTGCCTCGGGCATGGATGTGTGTGACATCCTTGATGTTCTTAGGTTAGTTAGGTTTAAGTAGTTCTAAGTTCTAGGGGACTGATGACCTCAGACGTTAAGTGCTCAGAGCCATTTTTTATGGTTCGTAGTTTTACTCCATTGAATGTCATAAAAATAACAAGGAAACAGGAAACAGAGAGAGAGAGAGAGAGAGAGAGAGAGAGAGAGAGAGAGAGAGAGAGAGATATAGAGATACTGTGCTATCAACAAAAAAACTGATGCCATTACACTGTCCTATATCTAATGTAGTAATCATAGGGACACGACAAAGGAGGTCAAAACATTTACAGGATGATATTTATAAACTGTCATTCGATATCGATGTATTGTAGGTGTTATGCTTCTGAATTTATTTGTGCAGTCCACGTGTGCTTGGCATGGTTTTGAATTTCGTCTGGTGCATTAGTGTGCCATTTTTCTCGTTGTGATAGCTCTCTATTTAGTCAGTGACAGGTGGAGGACTAGACAGCCTTCTAACAAATGCTGTTGGAACATGATGGGATGTCGAGCAGCTAGCAGGTGTCTGTGACTTGGCGTGGGACATATCTTACTCGTCGAAATCATGTGGATTAAGATGCTGTATATCGAAGACGGGAAGATTCTTGAGAATCTAGCAGGTAAGAGATACTCTGACAGAAGGAAAGTTGAGAGGCGAGTACTGTACCGCTTCTTCTAAGTGTGATGGTCCCGCATATCAAAATCCTCTCACAGACACCTAGACAGGTGACTGCAGTGAGAAAATTAGGAGCTAATACGAAGATTTTTTACCATGAGGCAATCAGCAGCAGAAGTTCCGCCTTTTGTGTTCTCGATAAATAAGAGACATCATTCTTCCGTGAGGTTTGTGTCCCTATAAATGGATGGAATGACGTCATAAAAGTTAGATTAAATTTATATTTACATCTATATGTTTCCTTCACATGAAATAGTACTGGGTGTGACAGAGGGTACCCTGTACCACTACTACTCATTCCCTTTCGTATTCTCCTCGCTAACAGAGTGAGGGGAAAAGACTGCCTTTATGCCTTCTTATGAGCGCTCATTTCAGGTACCTTATATTTGTGGTCCTTATGCAAAATGTATGCTGGCAGCAGTATATTACTCCTGCGGTCAGCTTCAAATGTCAATTCTCAATAGTGTTCCTTGAAAAGAACATCATCTCCCCTCCAAGGATTCCCATTTGAGCTACCTGGTGACTGTAATACGACAGCTGGAAAAAAATTACCCACAGTGCAAAGTGACTCTCATGATGAGCTTAATTAATTAACCTATCAATTTGATATCAGTGAAGTACTGCTGGGTGGGTGGAGGCAAGGGCTAGGGTGCTACTGATATGATGCAGGAGATGGAGCCATAATAATGTGTTTTCGTTGTGAAAAGATCTTTTAATGAAATTTCAGTCTTCCACCTGCACAGGGAGAGATGGCCATCGTAATAAAATCAGCTATATTACCGAGTTTATCTTAGCACTCTAGCATGAGCCAAAAATGATTTTAATATTCTAGTCCTGTGATGCATGATGTAACAGACATTAAGCTGATTGGAACATATTTGTTTTGATGAGAGAATACTTAGTGGAAATGTAGCCTATGTCAGACTGTTGCAGGAGTTTCACAACGAGTAATGATACTTCAGCGATGTGAAGACGTGTGTATGCCCTGATCTCTTCTGTCCTTCAAAAGAACTCATATAAATGTAAGAAATCTACATTTCTTGTGAGTATTTTGAGGTGTATGGTCAAAAACATCCCTGTCTCTGATTTGGTAAAGTTCTGGTGGAATTACAATTCGAACTATATGCCCATTCTACTGCTGCTTGTGTTATGCACCATGGCTGGTGGTGGGAGTGGGCACAAGGATTGGGTTGTGTAGAAGTCGTGAGTTAGTTACAAAGAATGTGCCAGGCTCTTGCCTGTGGCAGTAGGAACAAGTCCTGGTGGTGCTGTTCTCTGGATGACTGATTAGCGAAGTGACCTGTTTTCCCCTGAATGTATACTTGCCCCTGAACGTATGCAATTCGCACTAACAATACGCCCCTGAATGCAGTTTGCCCTACTGCTCTCTGGCACAAGAATGGCAAATAAAGGGTGCAGAATGGAGGTCTCAACACCGCGCCATTGTTTATACATAGTTCACAACTGCCACCACACGATAGCGTACGATCATAAGACCAAGTCCTCCTGCATGTGGGGCATGAATAAATGTATCACGTTGTACTTTGAAGATGGATCCAGCGGTCAGAAAATATCTGAATGCCGCATGAATAAAACGTCCCGTCGTAATCGGCATTGTTAGGATCAGCACAGTATGAACCATTCTTGACGCCACATAGGCATTCTGGTAGGCATCAGGCTGCAAAGGATCGAGGTGGCGTAGGGAGTAGTGGCTGATAATTCACGACCCTTCCTCACAGCCTTACCTCTGTCAGTACCTCATCTGTTACGTTCCAAACTTCACAGAAGTTCTCCTGCGAATCTTGCGAGAGTAGCACTCTCCAGCTTAGTCACAGTGTGGGTAAAGTTTCCAGAATGAAATTTTCACTCTGCAGCGGAGTTTGTGCTTATTTGTTCTCTGAGTAATATACAGGTAGACGCATATGCTTGATGAACAGAACTTTAAGTCGCTGTTTTGCGTTATATTTTTTGATATGTCTGAAAAGTAAACTTACTAGAATTTTCATTAGAGCCAGTCGGTGACATGGTAGGGATGAATCTTCAACTAGATTTCCTTATCAGTTTTAATAACGGCAGGTTCTTTCTCATTCAATTTCGCGTTTCGCGAATTCAAAAGCATTTTCTCGATATAATTTGAGACTTCAGTTTGTTGTAATCTTGGAACTATCAATAATATTACTTAATGAAAAATTGTTGTAAACATCCAAACTTGAAGGTAGGTAATAACACGTACCACTTGATTACCTCTGACTAGCTATCAAAGATATCTGCTTCATTTAATATGAGTCATGCAATACATAAAAATCAGTATTCGTTTATGTGCGTACTATACGGTCACATACCGTTTATCCACTATGATGAAACTTTGAGCAGTTGTTGTGTGCGCTGACCTTTCTTTGTATGTATGAATCACCTAGCACACACAGTGGTGCAGGTGGAAAGGGGGCGACACACAATGTAAACTCAACAACAAGAAAATGGTTCAAATGGCTCTGAGCACTATGGGACTTAACGTCTGTGGTCATCAGTCCCCTATAATTTAGAACTACTTAAACCTAACTAACCTAAGGACGTCACACACATCCATGCCCGAGGCAGGATTCGAACCTGCGACCGTAGCGGTCGCGCAGTTCCAGACTGAAGCGCCTAGAACTGCTCGGCCACACTGGCCGGCAAACTCAACAACATCTGGAACGATAACATTCAGATTTTGTATATACGTAACTCATTATTTGTAAGATTATTTTTATAAAAACAGTGGAGAGATAATGACTTGAACCAGTGGTCATGTGGGTGAGAATACGTGACATGTTAAATTACTCGATAACGACCGACAGTAGTAGTTTTAGGGGTCGCTACGCTTATTGGTGACAGTGACAGTCAAGATGACGTTTCACCTCTAGAATTGGAGATGCAGGGAGCGGGAGAAAGACAGTGATGTACTTGTTGTGATCGTAAGACACGTCTAGCACCCCTACGGCGTGGGGTTTGGGGAAACTTTAAAACGTAGCTCTAGACCGCATGGAACAATTTAAATCAAATATGTTTTGTTGTAATGACTCACTGTCTGTACAAAAATATTGTGAGAGTAAGATAGACGTATTGCCACTAGGGATGGGGATGACGATGAGAAGAGTTGACAAGTAGAAACGTCCGAAAACGAGCAGTTAGTGAATCTTTCCTGTAATTTGTTGACTTCGAATACTTTAAAAATATGAAGCGCAACCTGTCGCTTATTTCATTGCAACCAACCACATCGTGAGAATGAGTACTCCGGCGAGACAATATTTCGCGCGTGTCTCGGGATCAGAAGTCATGCCGTACGGCCGAGTACCACAGAAACATTTGACGTAGTCTGTAGAGTCGCTTGGTGTAAACAAGCAAAGAATCAGACAGCTACCAGCGACAGTCCTTTATTTCCAAAGTACAATCAATTACTGGCAGAGTTACAAGCTCCCTGAGAATTCAGATAACAATCCAGGGCAAAATTCGCTAGAGATATGGATGAAATATGTATATAGTTATATGTGAAATACGTTAAATATGTGCGGATTATATGTAATACACGTTTACGCGGGAGAAAAGCTAGTTTTCAATCAAAATTCACCTGTCTGCATGGCTGGTGTTTCACGAAGTTCCATATTAATCTTTTCGTTCTATGAAGGAGGAGGATTTCGATAAGCAGCGAGAAGGACGCTCAAGACACGCGCGCGCGCGCATACACACACACACACACACACACACACACACACACACACAGAGAGAGAGAGAGAGAGAGAGAGAGAGAGAGAGAGAGAGGGGGGGGGGAGGGAGGTAGAGTGGATGTTATCTGTCAGAGCGGTAACGGTGAGCACCGCAGACGCCCCCATTCATCCCGGAGGATGCCTCTCCCTCAGGAATGCAATAATCACGATAGGGAGACAACGACCCGACTGAGAAATGGCGAGATTGCTATTCCAGAGCGACGGGTCGAGATGGGACGTAATATCATATTCCTTTCATTCCACTGCAAACAAGTCGCCATTACCCCTCGAGGATTTTTTAAATAATGCTCACGTTTCATTAATTGCCTCGAACATGAGAACAGGGGCGCAAATACGCTGCTACTGTGTCCAAAAGAGCTTAGAAGTGGTGTCGATGTCACGGAATCTGTAGTCGCTGTAATCCAGGGCTTTCTGAAGCGCTTACGAGGCACCATCCCCAGGGAGAATTTCGAGATAATCTTTCTAGGGTGCATAAAAGCTTTTGTTAAATCTAATTACCAGAATCAGTCTTCCACTTTGCAACGGAATGCGGGCTGTTTTGAAACTTACTAGCAGAAGGAACTGTGTGTCGGATATGGGATCGAAGCCGGAACAAAGAGAGAGGTTTTGGGAGAATTGCTGGGTACCTTATCCAGTAAGAGTATTGCACATAAATGATAAGATCGCTACTTTGAGTCCCTGGTCGGCACACAGTTCTACATCTACATGGATACTCTGCAAATCACATTTAAGTGCCTGGCAGTGGGTTCGTCGAACCACCTTCACAATTCTCTATTATTCCAATCTCGTATACCGCGCGGAAAGAACGAACACCCGTATCTTAACATACGAGCTCTGATTTCCCTTATTTTATCATAGTGATCGTTTCTCCCTATGTAGGTCGGTGTCAACAAAATATTTTCACATTCGGAGGAGAAAGCTGGTGACTGGAATTTCGTTGGAAGATTCCGCCGCAACAAAAAACGCCTTTGTTTTAATGATGTCCATCATTTCAATGGCACTCTCACACCTATTTCGCGATAATACAAAACGTGTTGCCGTTCTTTAAACTTTTTCGATGTCTCATTAGTAGTTTCAATCTAGTAGGAAGTTTGAAATATAATTTCTACAAGCTCTTTTCATAACTGACGAGGACAACAGAGTAATATCATGTGTACTGTGTAACTTCAGGTTTCGACGCGAGCATCAATACTGCTCGGTCTACCTTTGCGAATGTGTCTTTCCCGAAGTATTCTGTCATTGTTTTGTGTAACGAATGTTTCATTCACTCGTAACAATAGAACCACCGAAGGACGTTGTATACTGCTATTTCGCTGTATTTGTGACTTATTGACAAAGATTTGAAATTGCCATAACAGAAATAATCATTTAAAAACACCCAACTACACCAACATGAACCGTCAGCCACTATGGTTGGAGACGCAACATCGTTATTACAGATAGTCTAAGAAAACCAGTTCACAGGTGTTGTCCACTGATGAATCGTGTATACGATTGGAGTTAACCCCCTAAACGTCACAGGCCTGCAGATGGTGCACTGAAGAGCCGAAACAGGTAGCCATATAATAAATAACACTGTAAAGACGGCTGTAGGTATTCCGTTTTATTACATAAGTGAACTACCTAAGTCCTTAAAACCTGCAATCAGAAGGATGGACGAACAGAAAGAATTAATGTGATTTCTCGACACTTAAAACAGTATCAATTAGTAGGCACTAGTAATTTTAGGAACCGGCCGGAATGGGCGAGCGGTTCTAGGCACTAAAGTCTGGAACCGCGTGACCGCTACGGTCGCAGTTTCGAATCCTGCCTCGAGCATGGATGTGTGTGATGTCCTTAGGTTAGTTAGGTTTAAGTAGTTCTAAGTTCTAGGGGACTGATGACCTCAGAAGTTAAGTCCCATAGTGCTCAGAGCCATTTGAACCATTTTGAAGTAATTTTAGGGTAATATCAAGTCAAACGCTGCCTCCAATGTATTCAATTTTGAACCTTTGAAATTGGATTATTTTTAGGCCAATAATGCTGTGCAGTAGACACAAAAAACATGTTATGAAGGTAACATTGTATGCAAAGTGATACCAATTGCCAAAGTTTTTCGCTATGCCCTGAAGAACGTTATTCCTGATAGACTGAACACTGAATTAATTTTCAGCTGTCAAGATCGCAGACCTCCGGCAATTCTTTGTTGCATCTTCAGGTCTATGTTTACGTCATTAGATCCCAAGTAGGCAACAGAAAATTGCCCAAAACCGATCATCTACACTGATTAGCCTGAACATTATGACCACCGACCTACTGTCGGCATAAAACTGTCCGGGCGACAGCAGCATGACCTGGTGAGGGATGACTGCTTCTCAGACAGACGCACGGCGTGTGTATCACTCGTGAGCGTGCTGTCCGTGTAAAGAATGGGAAAGACACGTGGTCTGTCAGGGTTTGACGGGGGCAGATTGTCATTTCCCGGAGGCTAGGCAGGGGCATTTCGGAAACTGCTCGACGTGTCGGGTGTTAGAGGAGTGCTGTGGTGAGTGTCTTCAACACGTGGCGATACCAAGGTAAAACCACGTCAAGTCGTCTTGGGTTTGGGTGGCCAACCCTCATTACAGACGTCGTAGGTTGGCAGACTGGTGAAACAGGACGGGCGGTGAACTGTGGCGGAACTAATATGAGACTTTAATTCTCGGCAAAGCGTGTATCAACACAAAGTTTAATGAACAATCCCTAACGATGGGTCTACACAGCCGACAGCACATGCATATGCAAATGTTTACAGCACGCCATCGGCAATTACGACTGAAATGGGCACGTGACCATCGGCACTGGACGTAGCCAGAGCACTGCATTGCCTGATGAATCCCGGTATCTTCTTCTCATGCCGATGGGAGTGCGCGAATCCGTTATCTTCCAGGTAAATACCTACTTAACATCTGTACTGCGGGACGGAGACAGACTGGCGGCGACTCCATTATGCTCTGAAGAAATTAAAGTGGGCATCCATGGGTCCAGTGGAGCTCGTGCAGGGCACCACAACGGTCAAGGCGTATCTTACACTAGTTTGAAACCATGTAAACCCCTTCATTACAATCATGTTTCCTGACGGCAATGGCATTTTTCAACACGACAATGTGCCATATCACAAGGCCAGGAGTTTGATCTAGTGGTTCGAGGAACGCAGTGGCGAGTTCTAGCTGATGTGCTGACCCTCCCAACCCGACAGATTTGAACTCAATCGAACACATCTGAGATGTGACTGAACGCATTGTCAGAGCACATTGCCCCCTCCCCGGAATTTACACTAGTTTGAAACCATGTAAACCCCTTCATGACCATCATGTTTCCTGACGGCAATGGCATTTTTCAACAAGACGATGTGCCATATCACAAGGCCAGGAGTGTGATCTAGTGGTTCGAGGAACGCAGTGACGAGTTTCAGCTGATTTGCTGACCCTCCCAACTCGACAGATCTGAACTCAGTCGAACATATCTGGGATGTGACCGAACGTGACGTCAGAGCACCCTCCCCGGAATTTACGGGAATTATGTGACTTCTGTGGACAGATGTGGCGCCAGCTACCTCCAACGACCTACCAAGGCCTCACTGCTTCCATGCTACGACGCTTCGCCATCTTTATCAGTGCGAAAGGTGAACACAGCTGTTGTTAGGTAGGTGGTCATATTGTTCTGGCTGATCAGTGTATATGAACAAATGATTTTAACGCTTTTGGCAGTGAATATTGGTCGGTGTTCGTAATACTACAGATCGATATCAGAAGTTTAAATGATGATTGACTCAATTCCTCTTCGAAGATCGGCCATGTTAGCTCTCAGACTTTTTTTTTTTTAATAGCACAGATGAACGTGTAAAATCTTAAAAGTCGTGGGCAATCGCTTCAGCAAATGGACAAGCATTCTGTAGCCCAAATACAACTCGCATAGCGTAAAGATGGAAGATTTGCATTCTCAGCTGTACAAATTTCGCGTTTTGTAGCGGTCACCGTAGAACTTTATCGAAATATCGTAGCAGCTCATCTCGTTAGTGATCGTTGATGGCTCTTCTCTCCAAGAAGTTGTGTGCTTGAAGACTATAACCATAGATTGCACTTCCTGTGTCATTCAGACTATGCAACGTTTCTTCAGTTCAGACTAAGAAAATAGAGAGTAAAATTTCTGTCTAAGCATTTATAGGACCACTATCACTTGTAGCCAGAGACATCAATATTTTAACGCGCACGTGTCCTGAGCGCTGGGATATGTGGACGTACACCACTGCGCAGACAGAGAAACTTTTGTAGCATTTCTCGAACGCTGTCACCTCGTCAGATTCTTTCTAAGTTTCCATATACACATCACTGTAGTAGCAGTATATGTTTTCACGATGCAGGAAACTATATTTATGAAAGCTGGCATCAGTACCATGGTAAAATACAGGGAGGGAAAGGCTATTTACAATTTGTACAGAAACCAGATGGCAGTTATAAGAGTCGAGGGGCGTGAAAGGGAAGCAGTGGTTCAAATGGCTCTGAGCACTATGTGACTTAACAGCTACGGTCATCAGTCCCCTAGAACTTAGAACTACTTAAACCTAACTAACCTAAGGACATCACACAACACCCAGTTATCACGAGGCAGAGAAATCCCTGACCCCGCCGGGAATCGAACCCGGGAACCCGGGCGCGGGAAGCGAGAACGCTACCGCAAGACCACGAGCTGCGGACAGAAAGCAGTGGTTGGGAAGGGAGTGAAACAGGGCTGTAGCCTCTCCCCGATGTTATTCAATCTGTATATTGAGCAAGCAGTAAAGGAAACGAAAGAAAAATTCGGAGTAGGAATTAAAATCCATGGAGAAGAAACAAAAACTTTGAGGTTCGCCGATGACATTGTAATTCTGTCAGACACAGCAAAGGACTTGCAAGAGCAGTTGAACGGAATGGACAGTGTCTTCTAAGGAGGATATAAGATGAACATCAACAAAAGCATAACGTGGATCATGGAATGTAGTCGAGTTAAGTCGGGTGATGCTGAGAAATTATATTAGGAAATGAGACGCTTAAAGTAGTAAAGGAGGTTTGCTATTTGGGGAGCAAAATAACTGATGATGTTCGAAGTAGAGAGGATATAAAATGCAGACTGGCAATGACAAGGAAAGCGTTTCTGAGGAAGAGAAATTTGTTAACATCGAGTATAAATTTAAATGTCAGGAAGTCGTTTCTGAAAGTATTTGTATGGACTGCAGCCATGTATGGAAGTGAAACATGGACGATAAATAGTTTGGACAAGAAGAGAATAGAAGCTTTCGAAATGTGGTGTTACAGAAGAATGCTGCAGATTAGATGGATAGATCACGTAACTAAAGAGGAGGTATTGAATAGAATAGTGGAGAAGAGGAGTTTGTGGCACAACTTGACAAGAAGAAGGGACCGGTTGGTAGGGCATGTTCTGAGGCATCAAGGGATCACCATTTAGCATTGGAGGGCAGCGTGGAGGGTAAAAATGGTAGAGGGAGACCAAGAGATGAATACACTAAGCAGATTCAGAAGGATGTAGGCTGCAGTAGGTACCGGGGATGAAGAAGCTTGCACAGGATAGAGTAGCATGGAGAGCTGCATCAAACCAGTCTCAGGAGTGAAGACCACAACAACAACAACATCAGTAACATCAGTACCAGCACCGTAACTCGCTTGTAGAACCCTCTTTTGCGTAAACTAGGTACAATCGATTCTCTTACGAAAATACAGTTATAGTTCCTCCAGCATGACACTGGATCACACATTGTACGCAATTCTACACACATATACAAGGAGTACGAATTTACTTCCTTTCTCTTTGGTGTGAAAAAGATTTCTATTATAGTTTAAATATAAACCCAATTGGTTGCATCCGCCACGCTCCCATCCTAATGCCATGGCAAAGAAAGGCTTTACTCCACATACAGCCGGGCTTGTAGCCAAGTCGCAGGTTGTGCGTCACGCTCTTTACCTTTTACCTGTTACATATAATAATTAAGTAAAGATTAAACATCATTTGACGTTAAAAGCCTGGTTAAGTGAAGCAGATTTGGAGGGAAGGGGAGCAGGCAGTACGCGGCGAGCGAACTGGGCACGGAAGTGGAGTGTGTAACGAGCTGCCACACCCAGCAGAAGTGAAAGGCAGAGCATCGGACGTCGCGCTGATACGAGGACTTGCAGTGAACTGCACTGAGGATGATTCAGATGAACTGTCTCAGTGGAAGGCTAGCAATTTTCATACACGGGAAATCTTGAGAGAAATGAAATCATACTTGAGCAGCTCATCTTCATCAGATTATGGTGAAACTTTTAAATTTTTCAGATTAATTGCGACTCGTTAAATACATTGCAATCCATTTTCACTGAGATTAACAACCACGGACTGATGGAACAACTAGCTCTACGTCTTGGCAACCTAATTAATAACCGAAATACAGGCCCCAAATCTTTTAGTGAAAATACTGTGTTTTTTGCCCTCCGAATAAGACATCTCGTTGGCACAAATGAAGTGATGTAATTCTTCTGTGGATCTAACAAGAGATCACGAAGTAAAGATGTATTCAGTATAGCAAAGGAAGGAAGAAAGCATGATTAGAGTTCAATGTCCCGTGAACAACGTTGTTACTTGAAACGGAACTCAATGTAGCGTTTTTTATGCTGTTCCTGTGTCCGTTGAACGGCTCGTCAACCGTACGTTTACGCCAGTCTACAAGGAAACTTGCACCGCCGAGGTAATACGTATCTAATCTTAGTGCTACCCTCGACGTAAACATGTGCCGTCAGGATGAGAGATACGTCATTACTTGTGTGTTCTCTTCCGCGAGCTAAATGAAGTGCAGTGGAAACAGTGTCCACGTAGATCAGTTTTGCTATGAGGAATACTGCAATTAATTTACTAGGTGTTGCTTGTACACTGAAGAGCGAAAGAAACTGGCACACCTGCCTAATAAGGTGTAGGCCCCCTTCGACCACGCAGAAGTGCCGCAACACGACGTGGCACGGACTCGACTCATGGCTGAAGTAGTGCTGGAGGGAACTGACGCCATGAATCCTGCAGGGCTGTCCATAAATCCGTAAGAGTACGAGTGGGTGGAGATCTCTTCTGAACAGCACGTTGCAAGGCACTCCAGATATGCTCAATAATGTTCATGGCTGGGGAGTTTGTTGGTCAGCGGAAGGTTTTAAACTCAGAAAAGTGTTCCCGGAACCACTCTGTAACAATACTGGATGCGTGGGGTGACTCATTGTCCTGCTGTAATTGCCCAAGTCGGTCGGAATGCACAATGGACATGAATGGATGCAGGTGATCAGGCAGGATGCTTGCGTACGTATCACCTGTCACAGTCGTATGAAGACGTATCAGGGGTCCCATATCCACCCCAACTGCACACGCCATTACAGAGCCTCCACCAGCTTGAACAGTCCTCTGCTGACATACAGGTCCATGGATTCATGAGGTTCTCTCCATACCTGTACACGTCCATCCGCTCAATACAATTTAAAACGAGACTCGTCCGACCAGGCAACATGTTTCCAGTCATCAACAGTCCAATGTCTGTGTTGACGGGCCCACGAGAGACGTAAAGCATTCTGCCGTGCAGTCACCAAGGGTACACTAGATTTCCTCCGGCTCCGAAAACCCATATCGATTATTATTACTTAGCGTATGTGGTTTTCAAGTACAAATGGTTTCATGTTTAAATACATACAGACAGATAAAGATAAAACCAACATACATTATAACACATAAATAATGTCTCGTGTTATGGACATTCAATTAGGGGTAAAGTAGGCATACACAGGTTGTTACAATAAGGTATCTTGTCATAGATAAGATAAAATTATCATATAGAAATTGTTGCTATAAGGTCATTCAGCAATCACATAAATGGAATCTATAGAGTCTCTTTAAAGTTCTATGTCTAGGTTTTCCATCCACTCGACGGCTGCAGGGGAGCTGCATAAAGTTCTCGAATGGATCCTTTAAACGCACGTTTAGGGCATTCGTGAATGATGTGCTGGATCGTTTGCTCTCGATGCCCACAATCGCACTGTGGTGAATCTCGTATGCCCCATCTACAGAGCATCTCGCCACTTCTGCCATGACCAGTTCTGAGTCTATTGAGTATAACCCAAGTTCTTCTTGGCAGGTCTGTACCAGGTGGGTTTCCACCAGGTGATATTTCATTGCAGTTCTTGGATAGTCCGGTCTGAGACCAGTCATTTTTCCATGAATCCATAGCATCGTAAGACGTAGCCATAAAGTTTTGAGCTGTTCTCCATGGTGGTCTTCTAGATCTTAGTCGGGAAAGATTTGGGGCAATGTCCTGATGGATTGGAGGGTTGCTATTGGAGGAGATTTTACGCCATTCATTAACTAAGGCGGTTTGCCGCCTAAGATGTGGTGGAGCTATACTGCAGAGAACAGGAAGCCAAGGTAGTGGGGTGGATTTAATGGTCCCAGTTATGGTTCTCATGGTATTGTTTAGTTGAGTATCCACTTTAGACGTGTGGCTGCTGCTAAGCCAAACAGGGCTGCAATATTCCGCAACAGAGTATACCAGCGCTACACAAGAAATCTTCAGAGTGTGTACTTCAGCTCCACAGCGAGCTTTCGAATAATATTATTTCTTGTAAGTATCTTAGCAGCAGTATCTATTAGGTGTGGTTTGAATGTAAGCGATATACCCAATTTAATACCAAGATATTTTGGGTTTGGGTTATGCTTTAGCTTTCTACCAGCAAAGGTAACGTCAAGGGATCAGGTTGCCTGTTGGTTGTTTAAATGAAACACTGTAACTTCTGACTTTATTGGGTTAGGAATTAATCTCCAAGATCTGAAATATTTACCCATGAAATATTTACCCATTACTCCGAGGTCTTGGTTAAGGGAGTTTTCACACTGTTCAAAACTTTCATGTTGCACAACCAGGGCCATGTCATGTGTATAACAGAACTTCCGCGCATTTGTTTTTGGTATGTCGCTTATGTACACATTGAAAAGTAATGGTGCCAGTATAGAACCTTGTGGTAAGCCGTTGTTTGAAACAGTGGTTCGACTCTTCTTTCCTTCTACTTGAACTTCAAGGTCTCTATTGCTGAGCATATCACTTAGTAATTTGTACAAGGTCTGGCAAGGGATAATCTCAAGTATCTTGCTAAGAAGGCCAAGCCTCCACAGAGTATCGTATGCAGCGGTTAAATCTACAAATGCAACAGCTGTTTTAAGTTTCCGTTCATAACCGTTCTCGATATGTGTTGTTAAAGCCAGTACTTGGTCGCAACAGTTACGTTGTGGTCGAAAACCAACCTGCTCGATGGGGATTCTATCATTCAAAGTCGTCCCAGTACGATTATACAAGAGTCTCTCCAGGAGTTTGAAGCAGGTGCTCAGGAGAGAGATTGGTCTAAAATGTTCAGGCTTGACTGGTGTTTTCCCAGGTTTTAATATTGGCAATACTTCAGATCTTTTGAATATCTTAGGCACTCGGCCTTCTTCAAGGATGTTATCATAGAAGTTCACGAGCCAGTTGATAACATTTTTCCCACTATACTTAATGAATTCTGGATATAACTCATCTGGCCCAGCTGCCTTCCTAGTTTTGATGTTCGAGATAGCCGTTTTCAGTTCTTCCACCGTGAAAGGTGCTGCAGGATGTGATCTTTCAGTATCTTGTCTCCACCGTGTTTTAATTACTTTCTCAATGTTTCTTGCGGTTTCTTTGTCAAGAGGTGCCCTGGACATATTGGCTATTCGGCCTGCAATTGCATTGGGAGTGGTTTTTGCTCTTTCACAGGGATTGTATGCACCAGATCCTAGTTTCCTGAGTAGGGCCCACGCTTTTCGACTGGATTTTCTAAAGTCTATACCTTCCACGGTTTTTTTCCACTTTTCTCTTCGGGCACTGTCAAGTGACTCGATAAGTTCCTCTGCCACTTCCCTGTCTCCCGATTCTTTGAACTCGTTATAGAAGCGTTCAGTTGTTTCATTCCAAACACGTGTATATTCTTTCCTGAAACCACGTGGTATAGTTTTCTTAGCTGAAGCAATAAGAGCTTTACTAAATCGTTCATAGTTGTTAATGATTGGCTTTATCCACCGTACAGTGGCATCGGCACGTTTTGCGTATGACTCCTAATCAGCCTTTTCAAAATTCCATCTTGGTTTTGGAGCTGATTTTATAAGAGGGACTTGTATTCCAATGTGGACAATGACAGGTCTATGCTGGCTGTGTGGGAAGTTAGTTAATACTTTCCTGCTTGATGGTAACGTTTACCCTTGTGGTCGCTACTAACAAAGCACAGATCTGGGTTGAAACGGCGTTGCCATCTAGCTGACCAGAAGGTGTGTCTCTCTTTAGCATCATATATTAGTTGCAGGTCTTCAATATCTGCCCACTCAAGTAGGGCTTGACCATTATCATGGTTTTCACTATAGCCCCATAAATTGTGGTGGCTATTGAAATCGCCCATTAAGAGGGTAGGGTATTTTGTTTCAGGGAGTGCTTCTTTTGGCCATTGGTTGTTAGGAGGCTTATATACATTAACTATTGTGAGGTCACTTACTAGTGTTTCTATTAAAACTATGTTATCCGAAGAGCTTATTTTTATTGGAGCCCAGTGATCAATGTCACTATGCACTTATGTAGCAGGTTCATAGTTTTCATAGTGAATAGCTCCAGCAACGGTGTATCCACATATGAGACCTCTTTTCATGAGATCTGCCTCGTGGTTTACACGTGTTTCTTGGACCAGTATGACATGTATGTTGTTATCCCGTGCTAGTCTTGAGAGGATATCACATTTTGTTTTACTTATACCTTCTATGTTAATTTGCAGTACTCGGACTGATGGGCCAAGTTCACTTGTCATTAGGTTTTGAGAAGACCCATTCATTTTATTGTTTGCTTCCAAATGCACTTTTAAGCCGCGAGATGAGTTCACACTCACAGAGCAGCGCCACGATAGTAGTAGATTTTTAGCTACCTTTCGGCATTGCGCGGGGTGTACTACTTGGAGGCAGTCCACTTTTACACCCCACCCATATCGATGATGTTTCGTTGAATGGTTTGCACACTGACACTTGCTGATGGCCCAGCATTGAAATCTGCAGCAATTTGCGAAGGGTTGTACGTCCGTCACGTTGAACGTTTCTCTTCAGTCGTCGTTGGTCCCGTTCTTGCAGAATCTTTTTCTGGCCGCAGTGATATCGGAGATTGGAAGTTTAGCCAGATTCCTGATATTCATGGTACACTCGTGAAATCATCGCAACCTCGGAGACGCTGTGCCCCTTGGCTCTTGCACCGAATATAACACCACCTTCAAACTCTCCATAATCTTGATAACCTGCCATTGCAGCAGCAGTAAGCGATGTAACAACTGCGCCAGACACTCGTCTTGTATAGGCGTTGCCGTCCGCAGCGCCGTATTCTGCCTTTTTACGTATCTCTGTATTTCAATACGCATGCCTATAACAGTTTCTTCGAAACGAATCATTAGTAATGCACAAACCATGTTCACGAGTACAGTGCCATTTACTAATGAATAATTGGTATACATGCGCAAAATTTATTGTGAATGTCACCAGAATGCAGCAAAAGAAGAAGAATGGTATGCTACGGTATTACTGGCATGTTGATAAGTTTAGTTCACGCCTTTTACGTATCGTTGTAACAGCGTTGCTGTGTTTCTTAGTATCTGAAGGAGTCAGTACAGGTGTATGGATGGAGAAAGTTAATGATTAACGCATGCATAGTTCTGAACAGTCGTAAATGTGCTATGTGTTACAGGCATATGCGTGTATGAGGTAATATAATACAAGCCATCACGTTTGACTTTCTCATGATTTATCTTAATTTTTCCATAAACTGAAACTCAGTGGTTTTAAAGTATATTAGTGTAATCAACAAATACTGAAATTTCAGAACTGTTTGCGTGTTGTTTATCGTATTTCATACCAGTATCTGTTGTTAAACAAAAAAAATACGCTGATAGTATAAACTGTAATTTAAAATAGCGTTGAGTAAGAAAACTACCGCTCTCTCATTTTAATACTCTCTTCATCATCCATCCTTGTGTGTGTGATAGCACTAAAAGAGACGTGTTAGTGTCATTAGGCACAATTCAATAACGGTCATTTTCAACCACATTTCCTATTGCGTATCAAACGTATATAGGGTCATTCCATTTGGAACTTCACCTCTGGAATGTAGCAAGTAATGATTATCAATACCATAATGGCAACCTGTGAGAAAACTAGTATACTTGAAGAACTACTTTTAGTTTTATTCTGCGGAAATACCTTGTGTGCTCGATTAGTAAGTCAACATCAGCTATATCTTTATGATTACACTAGTAGCCAAAATTAAAGCATCTAGCCACTATTTCCTCGTCTTATGGCTAATCCCGAGGACATGCAGCTTTGAATACTCCCTTTCAAATTCTGAAGGTGGCAGAGGTCAAATACATGGAGCGAAAGACTATTTACAATTTGTACAAGAAACAGATGGCAGTTATAAAAATCGAGGGGCATGAGAGGGAAGCAACGTTTGGGAAGTGAGTGAGACAGGGTTGTAACCTATCCCCGATGTTATTCAATATGCATATTGAGCAAGCAGCAAAGGAAACGAAAGAAAAAATTCTGTCAGAGACAGAAAAGGACCTGGAAGAGCAGTTGAACGGAATGGACAGTGTCTTGAAAGGCGAATATAAGATAAACATCAAAAAAAGCAAAACGAGGATAATCGAATGTAGCCTCATTAAATCAGCTGATGCTAAGGGAATTAGATTAAGAAATGAGACACTTAGAGTAGTAGATAAGTTCTAGTATTTGAGGAGCAAAATAACTGATGATGGTCGAAGTAGAGAGGATATGAAATGAAATGTAGGCTGGCAATGGCAAGGAAAGCACTTCTGAAGAACAGAATTTTGTTAACATCGAAAACAGATTTAAGTGTCAGGAAGTCTTTTCTATAAGTATTTGTATGGAGTGTAGCCATGTATGGATGTGAAAAATGCACGGTAAATAGTTTGGACAAGAAGAGAATAGAAGCTTTTGAAATGTGGTGCTACAGAAGAATGCTGAAGATTAGGTGGGTAGATCACATAACTAATGGGGAGGAATTGAATAGAATTGGAGAGAAGAGAAACCTGTGGCACAGCTTGCCTAGAAGAAGGGATCGGTTGGTGAGACATGTTCTGAGGCATCAAGGGATGTCCAATTTAGTATTGGAGGGCAGCGTGGAGGGTAAAAATTGTAGAGGGAGACCAAGAGATGAATACACTAAGCAGATTCAGAAGCATGGAGGTTGCAGTAGGTACTGGGAAAGGAAGAAGCTTGCACAGGATAGAGTAGAATGGAGAGCTGCATCAAACTAGTCTCTGGACTGAAGACCACAACAACAACATGGCTAATTCACAGTATAATCACGCAAAGTGTTAACAGATGTCCCTACAATCGTGTCCTGCACGGAAGTTAGCATTCCTGTCAATGGACCACCACGCCAAAGATGACGTCAGGGCACCTATCAAACGAGGTAATGTGTGCCGGCTATTCCCACATCAACAATCGCTGTGTATAACAGTATCGGATGGGGTGGTATGGCACAAAGAAGACACCTACCGCTCTGTATGGTGGAGGGCCACGGGAAGGATGGAAGCAGGACAGTTGCTAACTCATGTGGCTAGATGGCTTAATATGAATCATTTTACAGTTTCTCGGTTGTAGCGACATTTTATAGAGATCTGAACAGTATCTAGAAGACCAGAGCAGGGCCTACCATGCGTGATATCAGAAAGATGGGACTGTTATTTGGCTGTAAGGGCACGACAGTACCGCCTTAGTACTGCACGGCAACTGGCATCTGACCTCGCAGCATCCACTGGACGTGTTGTTTCGAGGCAAACGTTGTACAGAACGCTTCAGCAGAGTGGCCTTTACTGTCGGAGACCTGCTGGATGTGTACCTCTGGTGCCTCTTCGCAGGAGGGGACGTACAGAATGGAATCATCGACATACCACCTGCACGGTAGAGCAGCGGGCCAATGTTATTTTCACAGATGAGTCCCGATTTGGTCTGGAGAGTGTTTCTCGGAGTATTCGCCTCTGAAGAGAACGTGAAACACGATTTCGGACCGAATCATTGTGGAAGGAGACCGATATCGAGGAGGATCCGTGATGGTGTGGGCAGAGATGACGTGGAACACTCGATCACTTCTTCATGGACGGGTGAAAGGGCAAGATTTAACTGCTGTCAGGTATCGTGACGTGATCTTGGGACCTCATGTGCGGTTGTTGCAAGGTGGTGTGGACCCAAACTTCCTACTGCTGGACGATAATGCTCGATATGATACAGCACGGATGGGTGATGTTTCCGTGGAAACGGAAAATGTTGCACGCTTGGCGTGGCCTGCTCTCTCTCCCGAACAGAATCCCGTAGAGTATGTCTGGGATGCACTATGGAGATTGAGCACATCACGGCGGTAACCACCATCCACTCTCCAAGACTTGCGTTCAGCTCTGTAGGAAGAATGAGCGTTATTGCGTCACCATGGGATTGATGACCTCACTCACAGTATGCGCCGTCGTTGTCAGGCCTGAATTGCTGCCAGAGGTGGCCGCACTCCGTACTGAACATATTAACCAGTTGTCGGAATGTGTGTGCAAATCTGTTAAGTTGGAAGAAACGAAGAACATATTTGTCTGCCGTTATGCATATAGCAGTTATTTACGTCCAGTTTTCCTTACATTGTTTCTACTTTGCTATCAACTATTTGTACTGTTTCGTGGCAAAATAAAAGCAAGTTTGTACAGTTTCCGCTTTTTCTTTAATTTTGGAGACCAGGGTATATTCATGATCTGGTATCGTCTCGCGTTATAGATTATTCAGAATAGGGAAGAGAGAGATACTGTATTTAAACACAACCTACATTTACATATTATCCTCGCAGTGAATACATTAAAGTGTGACGCAGTGTAATTTCCTTTGCCATTCTAACATATATCATACGAAATCATTTAACTCAGTAGGAGGTTTTTTCACAGGTTGAAAAAAGCCAGACTGCAATTCTTACAAACCTCCTCGCCATACGTTAAGTTGATGTGTGCCCGTATCTGCAATTGTAACTCTGAAACTATTCCAACAGACAGTTTAGGGAGGCGGAAGTCTTCTATATGCTTACTTGGCATTTGACACCGAGTACCCACACAACAAAATTTCACGGGTTTCATTACGTTACTGTGTACATAAAATGAACACTTCATGAGATAAGAGAGCGTTTTAAGCCCTCGTCGAAAAACTTTTTGAAACAAAGATTACTCAGCGTGAGAAACAGCATCTAGAGCAGTCATAAAAGAGTAGAAAAAATGAAGCAACTTATGCCGAGAGAAACCAGTTGCTCTGTACCCCACAGATAAGCTCCGGTAAATTGGTATGTAAGGCTTACCCTGAACATACACTCCTGGAAATTGAAATAAGAACACCGTGAATTCATTGTCCCAGGAAGGGGAAACTTTATTGACACATTCCTGGGGTCAGATACATCACATGATCACACTGACAGAACCACAGGCACATAGACACAGGCAACAGAGCATGCACAATGTCGGCACTAGTACAGTGTATATCCACCTTTCGCAGCAATGCAGGCTGCTATTCTCCCATGGAGACGATCGTAGAGATGCTGGATGTAGTCCTGTTGAACGGCTTGCCATGCCATTTCCACCTGGCGCCTCAGTTGGACCAGCGTTCGTGCTGGACGTGCAGACCGCGTGAGACGACGCTTCATCCAGTCCCAAACATGCTCAATGGGGGACAGATCCGGAGATCTTGCTGGCCAGGGTAGTTGACTTACACCTTCTAGAGCACGTTGGGTGGCACGGGATACGTGCGGACGTGCATTGTCCTGTTGGAACAGCAAGTTCCCTTGCCGGTCTAGGAATGGTAGAACGATGGGTTCGATGACTGTTTGGATGTACCGTGCACTATTCAGTGTCCCCTCGACGATCACCAGTGGTGTACGGCCAGTGTAGGAGATCGCTCCCCACACCATGATGCCGGGTGTTGGCCCTGTGTGCCTCGGTCGTATGCAGTCCTGATTGTGGCGCTCACCTGCACGGCGCCAAACACGCATACGACCATCATTGGCACCAAGGCAGAAGCGACTCTCATCGCTGAAGACGACACGTCTCCATTCGTCCCTCCATTCACGCCTGTCGCGACACCACTGGAGGCGGGCTGCACGATGTTGGGGCGTGAGCGGAAGACGGCCTAACGGTGTGCGGGACCGTAGCCCAGCTTCATGGAGACGGTTGCGAATGGTCCTCGCCGATACCCCAGGAGCAGTGTCCCTAAATTGCTGGGAAGTGGCGGTGCGGTCCCCTACGGCACTGCGTAGGATCCTAAGGTCTTGGCGTGCATCCGTGCGTCGCTGCGGTCCGGTCCCAGGTCGACGGGCACGTGCACCTTCCGCCGACCACTGGCGACAACATCGATGTACTGTGGAGACCTCACGCCCCACGTGTTGAGCAATTCGGCGGTACGTCCATCCGGCCTCCCGCATGACCACTATACGCCCTCGCTCACAGTCCGTCAACTGCACATACGGTTCACGTCCACGCTGTCGCGGCATGCTACCAGTGTTAAAGACTGCGATGGAGCTCCGTATGCCACGGCAAAGTGGCTGACACTGACGGCGGCGGTGCACAAATGCTGCGCAGCTAGCGCCATTCGACGGCCAACACCGCGGTTCCTGGTGTGTCCGCTGTGCCGTGCGTGTGATCATTGCTTGTACAGCCCTCTCGCAGTGTCCGGAGCAAGTATGGTGGGTCTGACACACCGGTGTCAATGTGTTCTTTTTTCCATTTCCAGGAGTGTAGAATAAGTTAAACACTGGTAGATTATAGTCAAAAGATTTTCTTTTCAAAATAATCGACTGTAATATGGCGGACACGGGTGGCTGACTGCTATTCAGAGAAATCTCGTCATTTCCAACACCTATCTTACTGAGTCTTGCAGCATACAGCAATGGAGCTTTCATGCACTCGTACAGTTACAGGTAAAGAGTGGGTAGATTATTAAGAAACAGAAGCTTAACAGCCTTGACAAGCCTAGATAGCCGTGTGCGTTACACCGCCGCTTTCGGCACGGGGAAGTGCGCCGACATTGGATAACATCTGCCCGGCGGATTAACGACAAGGGTCCGCGTGGATGTGATGTTTAGGGGCTTTTCCATATCCCACTAAATGAATACTGGGCTGATACCCAAGGCCCGTCACATTTACACGGTTCAGAGAAGTTTAGGGACCTTTTTCTCTCTTTCACCGTATGCGGACAGTCAATAGTTCACCTGTTTCCTATCGGGGTGAGTGGGGGGGGGGGGGAGAGGTGATAATAGTAACGGCATCTCGCCACCTCTTAACTGGCCTTGCCGAGTCGGTTGATAAGACCAGACGCATCCTGGTCATCACCAGCACTTACTATGTACCTACGTGTATGGATTTTGACATTGATACCAACATCAAAATATTTTGTCGCTAGTATGCATGACTGTTTTTCATATAAATATCTGATTTTTCTTATGTGTCACCAGGCCTATTGTAGATTTCGCTTCAGTTACCTGAACTTACTTGGCTAAGCCACTGTTTTTTATTTGTAACAGACCTGACGATGATGATAGTTGATTATAAAAAATTATATGATGAAGACGGATTTTTACAAAGTAAGTGCCACAATACGATGGGGGACTCATTTACAGACTTCATGTCTTCCACTGATACCTAAAAATTAACTCAGGTCCGAAAGCAGCCCTGAAAAGACGCACCTCGGTAATCAGTAAAGTGTCACAATAACACTGACTGGCGAGTGTTCCGTGTTCAAAAATCAGGATGTCAGGGCACCCACGGAACACTGTGCCTCCCTACATTATTATAACACCTGAACCACGAAAGTGATCATTGTCGACAATGTCCCTGGGTAGATTACGTGTTATCACCTCTCGCTATGCGTTCAGAATTACTGCTCGGACTGAAACCACTCTCAGCCGAGAAGAGCACGCGCCAAATCCCTTTAGTGAAGCCCCTACGCTCTTTGTACCGTTGCAGACGCTGTTGCCGATGTGCGGGTGTCAACGGAACACAGCGTACCGGTTTTCGGACCATACCATTGTGGAGAGTGAGACATCGTGACTTATAATCCTTTTAAATGCGGTTCCAATTGCACCCGCTGTTTGCCGAGAGTCCCTTCTTACCTGTTTCACAATGTAGCCGTCATCTGGTTCTGTAGTCTGCCGTGGCCCACCACTTCATCTCGTTCGTGCAGCAATGCCTGTGTTTCGGAACGCACTCCACGCACGTGAAACAGTTCTGAGAGCAATACCAAACTCCTGGCCTACGTTCGTCACACCTCGTCCTTCTTCCCGTATGGAGTAATCCAAGTGTTGTCTCCGGGCCATTTAGTAATGAAGAGGAGCACCACCACAGTGTACCGTAACCACTAGCTGTCTGACACACACTGTCTTTTCCCTGTCATTTGTAAGTAGGCTGTTTAGGTTTTTATGTTGGTAACGCCACGTACCGCTCTGTATGAAAATCCCTGTCTACACCATTATTTGCCGACCGCTCCATTTCCCTATGCACAATTACCAAATTACTACTTTGAATGTCTGTTAATTCATTACATGGTGGTGCTGATAAGCTACGCTCGTCGTCACTATCATTTATCAATTTACTTTGGAGCCTACTGTTACATTTTTCACACGCCATAATTATCACGTATTTCACACGATAACAAGAAAAGCACAATTTGAAGAGCAAAAATAATCAAACACTTTAACATAGCACTGGAAATAATATCTAGTTAATTGCAAACGCAGCTGCGAAATACTTGGTGCAAATCTACATGCATGCCACAACGGTTTTGCTGTACAACAATGAAAAACTACAACTACAAAGGAAATTCTCTCAACAATTACGCACTAGCAATAAACAATAGCTACACTGATTACACAAACTACAAGAAAAAAAATCAGAAGATTCCAGTGAGGTATCCTCGGCTAAGGGTCGACATATGGAACATCGCCTTAGAAAAATTTATGAGTCACTGTGCTGACAAACCTCTTACATTATTTGATTTTCAAACAGCTGAGCAGAACTGAACGTACTCAGACATTTCGCTCTTTACCTATTCTGATCAATACTAAACTGACGCACAATATTTTTAGCGCAACGCAATCTGACTTTCAGTAATCTCTACAAAAGATTGGCCCTGACTGACAATACCTATACCTTTCATGAATCAATTACCTCACAAAAATCTTCATTACTCGCACTACTGCAATACAGCGAGCGCCAAAACTGCCAGCTAAATAAAAGATTCTAACTACTGAAGTCACTAACTACTGATAGGCATAGTTAGCAAATGAAAGATTTTGATAGAGAGCAAACAATATGTTTACCTTAATAGTGTGTAAAAGTCATATACACTCCTGGAAATGGAAAAAAGAACACATTGACACCGGTGTGTCAGACCCACCATACTTGCTCCGGACACTGCGAGAGGGCTGTACAAGCAATGATCACACGCACGCCACAACGGACACACCAGGAACCGCGGTGTTGGCCGTCGAATGGCGCTAGCTGCGCAGTATTTGTGCACCGCCCCCGTCAGTGTCAGCCAGTTTGCCGTGGCATACGGAGCTCCATCGCAGTCTTTAACACTGGTAGCATGCCGCGACAGCGTGGACGTGAACCGTATGTGCAGTTGACGGACTTTGAGCGAGGGCGTATAGTGGGCATGCGGGAGGCCGGCTGGACGTACCGCCGAATTGCTCAACACGTGGGGCGTGAGGTCTCCACAGTACATCGATGTTGTCGCCAGTGGTCGGCGGAAGGTGCACGTGCCCGTCGACCTGAGACCGGACCGCAGCGACGCACGGATGCACGCCAAGACCGTAGGATCCTACGCAGTGCCGTAGGGGACCGCACCGCCACTTCCCAGCAAATTAGGGACACTGTTGCTCCTGGGGTATCGGCGAGGACCATTCGCAACCGTCTCCATGAAGCTGGGCTACGGTCCCGCACACCGTTAGGCCGTCTTCCGCTCACGCCCCAACATCGTGCAGCCCGCCTCCAGTGGTGTCGCGACAGGCGTGAATGGAGGGACGAATAGAGACGTGTCGTCTTCAGCGATGAGAGTCGCTTCTGCCTTGGTGCCAATGATGGTCGTATGCGTGTTTGGCGCCGTGCAGGTGAGCGCCACAATCAGGACTGCATACGACCGAGGCACACAGAGCCAACACCCGGCATCATGGTGTGGGGAGCGATCTCCTACACTGGCCGTACACCACTGGTGATCGTCGAGGGGACACTGAATAGTGCACGGTACATCCAAACCGTCATCGAACCCATCGTTCTATCATTCCTAGACCGGCAAGGGAACTTGCTGTTCCAACAGGACAATGCACGTCCGCATGTATCCCGTGCCACCCAACGTGCTCTAGAAGGTGTAAGTCAACTACCCTGGCCAGCAAGATCTCCGGATCTGTCCCCCATTGAGCATGTTTGGGACTGGATGAAGCGTCGTCTCACGCGGTCTGCACGTCCAGCACGAACGCTGGTCCAACTGAGGTGCCAGGTGGAAATGGCATGGCAAGCCGTTCCACAGGACTACATCCAGCATCTCTGCGATCGTCTCCATGGGAGAATAGCAGCCTGCATTGCTGCGAAAGGTGGATATACACTGTACTAGTGCCGACATTGTGCATGCTCTGTTGCCTGTGTCTATGTGCCTGTGGTTCTGTCAGTGTGATCATGTGATGTATCTGACCCCAGGAATGTGTCAATAAAGTTTCCCCTTCCTGGGACAATGAATTCACGGTGTTCTTATTTCAATTTCCAGGAGTATCTATATATCTTCATGACATCCAGTCTTAAAAATTTACTCTCTCTGATGACACACGTCCAGATCATCCGCTCTCAAAACTCCGCCATCTCTCTCCCCACATCCACCACTGCTGGCGGCTCACCTCCAACCGCGCCACTCTACGCGCTGTTCACATCCAACCGCTCAACACTACAATAGCGAATATTGCAACAATGTCAACCAGCCACAGACTGCGCATAGCACAGTCAGTGATTTTCATACAGAACGCTACGTGACGTTACCAACATAGAAACCTAAACAGCCTACTTACACATTCAACTGCCTCATGTCGCTGGGCCAGCCCTATTTGGCGCTATTATCACCCTGGCCCCACGCCACGTGACGTCCAGCTTTCTGTGCACGACTAGGAGACCTCTGGCGACACTTTCCCGTGCTTTCGTTCATTTCCGCCAATTATCTAGTGTGTTATGTTTCTTAACACTTTCGCTGCGGCATCGGTGCAGGCGTGCAACTCTCCAGTACGGCCCGGCACGTGCCAGTGCGGGCTGGTAACGCTCGAGTGCGGACCGGCAACACTCTGACACGGCAGGTACCGCTCGGAGCCGACGCTCCTAAGCACACCTGAGCTACAGGCTGACGTCAAGACCTTGTAAGATCTGTAGCATCATGTTCTATACTGACCTAATGAGGACACCTTAGGAGCATTACTTCAAATAAGCTTCGACTGCATTGTGGTCATGTTTTAAAGTCTGTTTGCTATCTGACACCTGTAGGGGTAACAGGCGTCATTCAGATGTTCGTGATTTGTTGATAATGTAACAAAAAATACAATTTGGATTCCAGAACGCATATTCTTAAGAAGGAAAATAGGAAAAAATAAACTGGATTCATTTGAAATCACATTTAATTTAAATGCGCATTTTTAAGATTGACTCTGGTAGAGGTCGTCAATTTAGTAGCATGTTTGTTCCTGGTGTGAGAGAATTAGCCGTCTACATTTATCATAGACGCCCAGGTGACGCCCGAATGTGTAGAAATTAGTAAGCGAAACAATTTTGCTGCTCCTTTTCTCATTGGAAGGTCCATTAACAGCCATTACGAACAATATACGTTCGATAACTGACCAAACAAAATAAATGTTTACGTGCTTCGATGCTAGCTTAGACGCTGCAACTAGACTGAGTAATCCGACAGTAATCGCGGACGTTTATAAGCGTCAGCCGCACTGGCTCATGGCATGCGTCAACCGCAGCGAAAGTGTTAAATCTATCGTGCCCTTTCAGAGCAGTGTATATGGAGCAGTCAAATGAAAACAAGATAGATTGAGAATAATTAAGTAAACTGTTCATTATTTCTAAAACAATCGCCATACCTGTTAACACATTTACCCCAATCAGGAAGAAGACTGTCAGTGCCTTCATGGAAAGATGTTTGCAGCTGCTTACGCAATCAGGAATGTACCCAGGGGTGCACCTGTTTGTCCGAAGCAAATCTACGGCTACAAAAGTATTCAAATCGCATGGGGAGAGATAGAGATTAGGTGGAAGATGTGTGAGGGCTTCCCAGTGAAAATTCTGCAGCATAGTCGAAAGGATATTCTCAACACGTAAGGCGGCCCACCTGTAGCTACCGCCCACATGTTGTCCTTGTATTTCGAATAGGCTGCAGAAGTTTCGCTTGGAGGCCGTTAAACATCACTCGTACAGACCCGACCTCTCCCTATGCGACTTTCATATTTTTGGAGCCCCGAAGAAAGGTATTCTCGATGTTCGACTTCATTCGCACGAAGAGGTGCACGCCTGGATACAATCATGATTACATTGGCAACTGCAAACTTTTTCCCTTGTAGATATTTCTCGCAGTAAGAAAACTGTATTAACAGCTATGGCAATTACTTTTGAAGTGATCAACAGTTTACTTAAATCTTATTCCATCTTTCTCGTTTACAATTGTCCGTCCCTTATACAGGGTGTCCCGAAACTATTCGTTCAGATTAATACAGGAGGTAGAGAACATCAAAACAAATATGTTTCGATATAAAATATGCGCCCTCTAAAGTCAGCTTGTAATGTCAGGGAAGATTTTATTAGTGATGCTGACGTAAGCAGTTGTGTTGGTGACGCTGACCGGGTATGTGTACTGACACTCAAAACTGTTAGTGCACATGTAAATTCATGAGGTACATGACCTCTTGCTCATCAACATTGATTCGGTGTTAATGTATGGCCCGAAATCCTCGGTGAGAAGTTAATTGGACCATACATTCCTCCATTTCGCTTCAGCGCAAGGAGATAGCGCATTTTCGTGGGACGTTTGTTGCCAGTACCGCTGGAGGACGTACCTCTGATGGTTAGAGATAGCATGTATTTCCAGCATGATGGGGTGCCAGCGCATTTCAGCGTTGCTGTGGAAAATCATCTGAGAGCCACCTTCGGGAACCGATGCATCAGCCAAAGTGCCCCTGTGGCATCACCACCCAAGTCACCTGACCTCGCGTGTTTGGATGTCTGCCCCCTAGATGTCTGCAATCTGCATCACACGACGGCTGCGAGGGAAGCAGTTTGGAGAGTAAGTTGCTTTGCTCAACCAAAAGTATCGCTTCCACCTTGGGACTGAATTGGAAAGAAAAAGTGCACGGGCTACAACCAAGCTCGTCCAGCTGCTAAATGGTATATGCCGGAGCAAATCAATAAGATTTGGAATTAAGAACGCAATGTTTTATACAGTTGCTGAAAGAATTTTCCTCTCTAAATAAAAATTGTGGAAGGTTAGAAGAGAGGAACTGTCAAGGTCTTGACGTGGATGAAATGAGAAAAAGCTGCAGAACACCGCGATAAAAACATGTGCAAATACAACCATAAGATTTTATCTGACACAGCATATGGGAATGACATTTTATACATACGGAAGAGGACAGGTATCTTCTAGAACTGTGGTAACGGGTCCCTTCCGAAACACGAAAACGAGGAAGCCGAAAGATAACGTAAGGGTACGGAAGGCCGCAAGCCATCGGCTACAGTGATGAACATGTACATAACAGAGACTTTTGTTGATGAAAACGGCGCCTGCAGTAAAATAGTTGCAAAATGTAAACGTCGTACTGTAAAATTTCTGCTGTTTTCGGATTGACAGTTAACGGTTGCGAGTAAGACTTTCTGATTCAGTAATGGCCTTTGATTCCTTATTCGGATAGTGTATTGACGCTTATTCTTAATGTATGTGTTTATCACTTACACCAGTAATGCTATACTACGCAAGCTCACATACGCACACGCACACACACACACACACACACACACACACACACACACACACAGAGAGAGAGAGAGAGAGAGAGAGAGAGAGAGAGAGAGAGAGAGAGAGAGAGAGTCGCAAAAATCGTGTTTCCTTGATAGCAGAGTGAAGGCCTGTAAGTAATAGGTAATGATGATCACAGTAGGCTTCATGAAGGTCCGCTTGAATTACGTATTTCAGTTGTGTTTCGGTGGTTTTCCATAACATGACGTGTTGTGGGGGGATGTAACGGAAAATGTAGGCATTTATTTATATAAACGTTACAGTCATATTTATTAATGTACAAATCTAAAATTTAGCATATGTAAGTCAAAAGAGCCGTGTTTTAACGCAAAAATATAATAAAATATGCAGGATTAATATTTTGCCCGAAACTTGAATTTTTAATTTCTTATAGTCTTTTTTATAAAAATCCATAACTCAAATTCTAATCATGCAATTAATCTGAAAATTTTGTTATAGTGTCCTGAGAAGGTTATAAGGCCACTGAACTACAGTTATTAATTTATGGTACTAATTGTATCAATAACAGTTTTTATAATTTTGCACATCCAAAATTAACCTTTTTTTTCTACGTACAGTCATCTAAAAATCAGAATGTCATTGTAGGCTCTTGTATTTTTTAGTTCCTGGGATACAGCAAAACGTTGCAAACAGTTCCTGAAAATTTAACGCTATTAGCGCATATACTTTTTGAGAAAAAGCTTCTAATAACGTAAAAAATGTAAAACAGAGAAAATGAGGTTCAAAGATTTTGTTATCGTACTTCTGCATGTAATAAGCTTACCCCAATTTTAAAATCCTCCATACTGATACTCTTCATCATTCAGGTTCTCTTCTCTCCTCTTCAAATCTGCCTGGCCTGTATTTGCAGGTAAGATACTGATTGTTAGCTTTCTTCATCCAGCTCTCGTAGATGGTGTAAAATGCTTTGTTGTAAATACACCAGGATCTATAGCAACTCTCTTAAACACTTCAATTCTGCCTTTATTTCCGTTATTGTAACATAAACATAAAACTGCATCATAGACACCTATTTTGAGTTCTTCAAGTCCTCAGAATGTCATTCTTGAGCATTTAATCCTAATTCAATTAGTGAGGCTTTCATTTGCATTTTATGTCTTTCCGTGAAGACACTTCCTCAGTAAATTAGGGCTTGCAAGAAATCTGAATGTGGGCTGAATTGCACTCATAAAAGGTTCTGGTAATGAGTGTTTATGTGAATACGTCTCATTTCTGTTGTTGAACATACACCAATCGTCTTTCGGACACAGATACACATTGGTGTTTGGTCAGTGGAAAGTTTGTGGAAAAAAGTTGCCCACACAGCACGCCTCATTGCCTCTAAATTGTGTGTGTTTTTCCTGATAGTTCTCCCATAAAATAGCTGATGAGGATCAATTTCTTTCCGAGCAAGCTTGCTTTTCCTCCTAGTGGTTTTCCATCCTCAAGTACTTCACCTTTCTTCTCTTTCAGCAAGAGACGAAGCGTACCACCAAGCCCCTTTTGGATATGGCCAACACATTCCAACTTTTCTATTCTTGTATTGTACGGATTTTTATCTGTTACAGTTTTGAACGAAGAGGAGTCCCCATCAACAAGGTGTTTAGTATATCTAACACCATACTGGTCCTCAGATCTGGAGAACACCCTTACAACTGCAGCAGCCTCCATGCCCCACTTGAGGCACTATAATTTTTAACCTGTGATCACTCACGTTGTTAGAAAAAAATCTAACATTTATGATTTTAGTTCAATAATCCAGCACATTTCAAAGCTAATGAAACGACGATCTAGAAATGCTTTCTGTCATATCCCGTGCTTAAATTAATCTGTGACTCAACAGTCAAATTTCAACAATAGCTTGCTAGTTGAGCCATTATTTGAAGTGATGCGCTGTGTTAGATTTTTTCGAACAAGGGAGTCTTTACATAATAATTACTTCTCCTTTCGTGGAATACCGCCTTGCTTCACTTTTAGTCTTTTCTTGTACTTGTAACATGCGATTGTGTTCGTTTGTTTTCTTCTGAAAGCGTTCAGCGTATGTTACGTCTTTTATAAGAACAGTAAGTATTCTTATTGGGATTTACGAAGCAATTGTTTATACAGAGTACATGACATTCGCTATCGGATATGAAAACATGTAAAACTTTTCAGGGAAGAAGTCATGTGAGAGAAACAGATATTGATGTGGCTAGATGAACCACTAGACGAGGTTATTTACATAGAGGGTCTGTCATCCGATACATACGCACCCTCTCAGCATGAAGAGATCAATACCGCAACAGATCAGTCAGACAGCGAATCTGATACTTTTGCTACAGCTGTTTCTCAATATACAGATCATGAAACCTATCTTGGTAAGGATGGAATAACAAAATGGTTGAAGCAACATGCTCCTCCAGCAAAAACTGCCCGTCAGAATATTGTAACACAGCTCCCAGGTGTGAAGGGTGTTGCAAAAAATTGGAAAACAGTTTTGGAATGCTGGAAATTATTTATTCCAGGTAGTGTAATTGGTCGCATTGTGGAATACACAAACCAACAACTTCACAGAATGGCAGCATCTTATTCACGGAGTGCTGGAAACTGCCCACGGCCAGATTTTGAAGATTTATCTGCTTTCTTTTGTATATTATATTTCGCAGGAGGGAAAAAGGCACAGCATCTCAATACTGACGAGCTACGGGCCGCTGATGGGACTGCACCGTATTTCTTTATTGCATCGATGAGTACACGAACTTTCCACAAAGTTGTCCAAGCTATACGTTTCGACGACAAATCTACGAGAGTTCAGAGAAAGGAAACAGATAATATGGCACCTTTTAGAGAAATATTTGACGAATTTGTGGATGAGAATTTCACTCTGCAGCGGAGTGTGTGCTGTTATGAAACTTTCCTGTCAGACTAAAACTGTGTGCCGGACCAAGACTCGAACTCGGGACTTTCCCAAATGTCAGAAAAGTTGGGAGTGGCCGCCAGTGCAGAGTTAATCATTTTAACAATTTAAAGGCATTTATAAAGCTGCTGTCACAATAAATTTTACACACAACATAGATTAAACTGTGTAGATCAAAAAATAATATTTATTAAAAGTCGTTTTTTTTGGACCAAAATCCATTACATCCCCCGATAGTATTCTGTATTCTGAAATTGTTTGTACATATCATATGTCACGACACATCGCGAAAACAGAAAAAACAATCTGAGAAATCATCATCTGGAAACGGGTCTTTGAACACAGATCAGAGTCGACAAAAACATCAGATTCCTTTTCTCTGCACTATAACACGAACATGAATTCTGCCATCACTTCAACAGAGATATTTCGACATTAAAGTCTTGATGTCACTCTGGTGGTTGTTATCTTATCCTATGTCAATGACTGATCTGCATCTCAGAGATTCAAATTGGGTAAACAAGTTGGTTATAGTAGACGTGACGATCGTGTGGCAAATAAGTAGTTGCGTCTCAGTACAAAGAATGTCAAGTTATATTTGTATATAGGGGCAGCTTCTATGAAACGTAACACAGCTACAGAAATAAGAGCCGACATAAAAATTCTTGCCATGCTATTGCGCAATGGGCAGCCAGTCGTACTTTGTCATAAACTTACCGTATAAAGCGATATACTAGCAATAACGGCGGTTACAATATGATTTATAAATCATATTTATGCTAATTTAATGACTTCAGTCCGTCTTACGTAAATATACTCTCATGTCCAGTTGGAAACTAAATATTAGGAGATATCTAATAAAAAAATTACCCATAAAATTTAAAATGGAGCTAACATACTCCTCTGACAATTTTTCCTCCGGGAAACGATACTACTATAACAAAGTTTTAACAGAACGATCTTGTTACAAAAAACTTACTGTAATTTGCAGCTATAGTCTTGAAAGAGAGCGTATTATCAATAGAATATAATTCGTTGTGTATTTCCAACGTATGGTTCACATACGTATGAGAAAATCTTAACCGAACTGTACTACACGGAAAATGAAAGTAATTTATAAATTTGAAATATATGCAAATGTGTTTAAAGAACCACACTATAATACTTATTAAATGTAATAATTATGTTATTAGTGCCGGATTGTTAGGAAAACAAAATATGAAACACTCATATAAAACCAACATAAAAATGGAACAGTGTCACTTGTAATCTTTAAAACATAAATGTTCTTCTCAGTGGCCTATAACATTGAATAATTACATGTGTGTTCAAAGCAAACTCTGGGTGACCTGGCTGTTGGGACTAGGGGAATCGATAGATATCTAATCACGTTGAGTGACATTGCACGTTTTCCAATACTACCAACTTTAGCTGCCAGGCTACAGTGTTTAATATGTCTAACAGGTGAATAGTTAAGAGAATTTCAAACTCAGTTACATGTAACATTTCATCGAAGTTTAACGTGGCGGGTCACTTCCAGTTTTGTACACGTATTCGCACTAAATGTTTAGTTTCCTGCTATCTAACGCTGTCAGCAATCACAAAGCAGTCGATAACCTGTCTACGTCAGTTGATTTCAGTCGTTTCAGCCTATTCCACCAGGTAGTTCACCGAGTGTCTTAGAGCGGGAGCATGATATTCATTTACTATCACATCAATTACTGGCTAAAAATACTACGAACGGTCAATCCTTTTTTTTTTTTTTTTTTTTTTTTTTTTTACACATCGAAGCTGTGAAAGTCTTGTAATTTTTCCTCCAAGTTTGTTTGAATAAAATCTTGTTTCCATACGACTCTAAATTAAAAAATAGCTTTAAATGTAGCTTGCAGTATATTACCGTGAAAGAAGTACATTATCTATTTTCATGACCACCGAGTCCAGTTCAAATTGAGCAAGGGAGATACAAATTCAGACCCAAATATGGAGAGAAAGGTATTCAGGACTTGAGGTGTACCAGTGCGAATTGCCCGCTACGTGGTGCTGGAAAACCAACCTACGAGCTTAAAAGAGGCTAGAGTGAACTTGGTGCAGCAGGTCACAATGCAGTTATCTGGCTCAATGCTCTGTTTCGGGAGGTTACACTTAGTCACACAATTATCCATAATGTTATTTTTGCATGTTATATTCAGACGAAGCGACAATAATCAAAAATTTTTTCTTAAACCCACAAAGTCAACGCCTTCCTTCTTCGCCCAAAAGAAGCAAACCGGAACATGAATGCAACCTGCAATGGCAACAACCTGGAACACACAAATAAAGTATGGGCATGTTACTGGGCGGCCATCGATGTACAATCATCACTGCGTTAAAACTAATCAGGAAGTCACAGCGAACGGTAGCACACTAAGAACATTTCTGTAACAGCAAATGGATAGCTAGAGCGAAGGTGCTGAGCACCACAGCTCAGGCTCTGTGATTCCCCACGGCAGAATATGTCTGCCCAGTTTGATCCAGAGCTTTACCTGCAATAAAGGTCAACTTAAGCGTAAATGAAACGTGGGCATTAATGCAAGGTTGCTTTAAACACAAAGCGGCTGCTGGTTAGTCCCTTCGATGAACGCCGCTACTAAAAGTCGGTTAAAATATAGAAAGACGGCAATAAAAGATGATTTTTTTACGAAACACAGTGCTGGACGATATTTACGATAAAAAAGACATAGGATGAAAATAGTGATGATTTTTAAAACTTCTTTTTCGATTTGATATTACAGCTCAAATATAGTCACTGATGAATGAGAATGATGCCATGCTGTAATGCTATTAGTGAGTGTTTGTGTAATATCTTCAGCTATTATTGGCCTATTTAGTCCTGTACGTGGTGTGTTATGTATGTACTGGAAGTTTAGTGCAAGAGGTGTGACAGTTGTGTTCATACGTTCATACACATAGGTGCCCATCGAGTAATGAAAGTTGGAATCAAGTGGGACGGTGAATGTGTCTTCCAGATAGGATGCGAAGTGGTTGGCTTTGACGTGGTTGTCAGGAAGTGGTTTGTTGGTATAGGTAGGAGTCAGGTTGTTTCCAGAGAGTATATGGAGTGCCTTCCGGTACTTTGTAGACTTCATAGATGTTTCTTTTAGTTGCGTTTACGTATCAGTCTCGACGTCGTTTGGCTTGTAAGTCTTTTTGAACAGGTCTCTGAAACTGTCGGTGACATATGAGTATGTCCCAGTCACGACTACGAAGAAACTATCTGTATGCATGAAGGGATTCTTCTAGCAGGGTAAGGGCATCTGAAGGGAGAGTAGAAAGTTATAGTAGGGAGTTTGGAGTGGTGTGTGTTTGAAAATTGCATCTAAGATGGTGTGTTGTAGGAAGTCAGCCTCACTTTGTCTATCTTCAGGATTTTCGGTTAGGATTTGTATTTGGGCACGGTATGCATTCCAATTTGCAAGGAAATAATCATGGATTTGTTGGGGTAGGCGATCAATCCCAGTTGGATCTAGCCCTTCTACTGTGGGGCGCCTCAAGAGGTTAGGACAGACAATAATGGCGTCAGTGGCCATTGTGGATATTGGTAAACTGACATGACCGCTGTTTTTCGGCATGTGTTCAAAAAAAAGTTCAAATGTGTATGAAATCTTATGGGACTTAACTGTTAAGGTCATCAGTCCCTAAGCTTACACACTACGTAACCTAAATTATCCTAAGGACAAACACACACATCCATGCCCGAGGGTCGGCTCGAACCTCCGCCGGAACCAGCAGCACAGTCCATGACTGCAGCGCCCCAGACCGCTCGGCTGATCCCGCGCTGCTTTCGGCATGTGTAGTGGAGTGAAGGTTAAGGTCATCTGCTATTATGTATGTAGTAAACGCTCTTTCTACATGGCTTACGAAATCGTAGTGATTGGGGTGGTTAGAGCAGATGCACATCTACATCTGAATGCTAACTCTGCAATTCATAGTTAAGTGCCTGGCAGAGCGTTCATCGAACCATTTTCATACTACTTCTTCACCATTCCACCCTCGAATGGCACGTGGGAAAAGGGAACACCTAAATCTTTCCGTTCGAGCTCTGATTTCTCTTATGTAGATAGTGGAGATGGTTAGTGTGAGGTTTGAGAGAAAGATGGTGAGAATGGGGTGCTCAGCTGGGTTATTTAGGAGCGCTTGGAGAATAGAAGTTTCATTTCGCGGAAGGGCAATGGCTATAGTATTGGAGTTATCTGTACTATGTAGGATGTAAGGAGACATGTGTATGGAATGGTGAATCTCGAGAGATGTTTCATTGAGGAAGAGTGATGGATTTCATGTTGTCAGGGAGCATGGATAAGCTTTACCAGAGTGGAGGGAATGGGTATTTTAGTACTACATGTTGTATGTCTGCTGCGATATTTACACTAAAACAAGGAGTTAGTTGAGGAGTAGATTTAGACGAGTGTTTTGGGACGATCAAAAACGAAATGAGCTTGAATGTTCAAAATGTTCAAATGTGTATGAATTCCTAAGTGACCAAACTGCGGAGGTCATCGGTCCCTAGACTTACACACTACTTAAACTAAGTTATGCTAAGAACAAAACATACATCCGTGCCCGAGGGAGGACTCGAACATCCGGCGGGAGTGGCCGCGCAGTCCGTTACATAGCGCCTCAAACCGTGCGGCCACTCCGCTCGCCAATGAGCTTGAGTTTGAGAAAATGTGACGTGTGTATTGAGAGGTATGTGGTGCAGGTGGTTAGGATTGCTTTCTGTAGGATGTGGGACCTTAAAAGAGTGAATTTTTTGCATGGTTAAGGTTACGAAACGGAATATACACACATTAAAAGAAGTTTTGCATCACCTCGGTCCCGAGTGTTCCGGAACCTGTACAGAAAATTGGAATAGAGGTAAACATAAATATCATTTCCGCCCTTTTTATTGCTCATGAAAACCACACATTGCATGTTGTACAATCATACAGCGAGACCTTCAGAGGTGGTGGTCCAGATTGCTGTACATATCAGTACATCCAATACCCAGTAGCACGTTCTCTTGCATTAATGCATGCCGGTATTCGACGTGGCATACTATCCACAAGTTCATCATCGCACTATTGGTCCAGATCGTGACATTTATAAACGGCCATTGAGCGTAGATCCCGCAGAGTGGTTGGTAGGTCATTTCGCCCACAGACAACCCTTTTCAATCTATTCTAGGCATGTTCGATTCGGCTCATGTCTGGAGAACATGCTGGCCACTTTAATCAAGCGATGTCGTTATGCTGAAGGAAGTCGTTCACAAGATGTGTACGATGGGGGCGCGAATTGTCGTCGATGAAGACGAATGCCTCGCCAATATGCTGGCGATATAGTTGCACTATAGGTCGGAGGATGGCATTACGTATCGTACAGCCATTACGGCACCTACCATGACCACCAGCGGCTTACGTCAGCCCACATAATGCCACCCCAAAACAGCATGGAACATCCACCTTGCTGCACTCTCTGGACAGTGTGCTAAGGCGCTCAGCCTGAACGGATTGCCTCCAAACACGTCTCCGACGATTGTCTGGTTGGAATCATATGCAACACTCATCGATGAAGAGAACTGATACCAGTCCTGAGCGGTCTATTCGGCATGTTTTTGGGCCCACACTGCATGGTGTCGTGGTTGCAAAGATGGATCTCGCCATCGACGTCGGGAGTGAAGTTGCGCATCATGCAACGTATTGCGCACACTTTGAGTCGTAACACGACGTCCTGTGGCTGCACAAAAAGCATTATTCAACGAGGTGGCGTTCCTGTCAGTGTTCCACCGAGCCACAATCCATAGGCCGCGGTCATCCACTGCAGTAGTAGCCCTTGGGCGGCCTGAGCGAGGCATGCCATCGACAGTTCCTGTCTCCCTGTATCTCCTACATGTCCGAACAACATCTCTTTGGTTCAATCTGGGACGCATGGACACTTTCCTTGTTGAGAGCTCTTGCTGGCACAAAGTAACAATGCGGACGCGATCGAACCGCGGTATTGACCGTCTAGGCATGGTTGAACTATAGACAACACGAGCCGTGTACCTCTTTCCTGGTGGAATGACTGGAACTGGTCGGCTGTCGGACCCCCTCCATCTATAGGCGCTCCTCATGCATTGTTCTTTGCATCTTTGGGCGGGTTTTGTGACATCTCTGAACAGTAAAACGTACTGTCTCTGTGATACAATATCCACAACGTCTAACTTCAGGAGTTCTGGGAACCGGGGTGATGCAAAACTTTTTTTATGTGTGTATCGTCAACGTTGGTTGGAGGACACAGGGAGTTGTTTATGTGGCGTGGTGTATGAACTGTGCATAGGGATAGTGAGATCAGTGTTTTGAGGATGAGATTAGGTTTTGCACTTTGGGAGTAGGTGAGGATTTTATGTTCGGGCGTTGGCTGTGAAATTAGTTTTGCCTGCAGTTAGAATACGTAGGTGGGCTCCTTCAATTTTCTGTCGGATTTCGTTATGTTGGAGACATCATTGAGATCGATACGCTTCTACGGGATGGTTTCTGAGGTAAATGAAGGCACCATGTTTTGTTTGTCTGTGATGTCGGGCAATTAAGAGAATACTCGTACTAAGAAGCGAGGTCCATTATCTGAATGCGTAGATCTTACACACATTGATTCCTGGCTGCGAGTTCAGTTCACATTCGATTTATCTGTGTACTCTAAGATAAATTCTTTGAGCACTGTTGTGAATGTTGTAGCTCATAGTGGTGGCTGTGGTTGTTTTGGCTGGTGGACTGTAAGGGTTATTATGGTTTCATTACATCCAAAGAGGGGATAATTCAGGGTAGGGGTGAGTAGGAATGTGGATCGTTGGTTTTCATTATGTTGGAGTCTCTTGATAGGGATGAGTTGCTGGATTTGTGACACTGGTGCATGTCGTTCAATGTGACTGAGGAGTGTCGTGGGGGTTATGAATTTGGGATCACATCTGCTTGGTAGAAGGGAAGAAGAAGGTACCGGGTTTTGTAGTACTGGAATGATTTCGACCTGCATGTCGTCAGTGTCTGCAAAAGATAGCTGGATCCTTTTGGTTCATCCAGACGCTCACTTGTACTTGGCCATTTGTTACGTTTTGTAATAGGTTTTGGTTGGGTGTGGAACTGAGGTTGTGGGATGATTGGGGTCAGGAAATGTTCACCTGTAGTATCATGTTTTAGTTTGTGTTAATGCGAACTGCTCAGTGGCTGCTTCTGGTGATGGCGTGGCTGCTGCTGTTTCTGGTAATGCTGTGAGTGACGGCGCTTCTGCGGCTGGTGGTTGCGATATCTAGCGGTTATGGTGCTGTTTCCAGGGGCGGCTAGTGGCGCCTCTGGTGGTGCTGGAGTGGTGGGGATAGATCCTGTAGATGTCCGACCATCAGTCGTTGCCCATGGTGTTCTCAAGTTAGCAAGCGGTGTCGTATAGATGTCGACTGTTGGTGTTGTAGCAGCGATTCCGGTTGAAGTCCTCACTGTGATGCCTATGCCGTTGTGTAGTGGCCTTCTATGGATATCGTGAAGACCGCTGGGTATGAATATAGTGGTGGTGATGACAATTCAGTGCGACGAGAGAGCGAATTAACCGTCAGATTTCAAATTTACATGAGTAGCTTCTAGGATTCAGCAGCTTAGAGGTAACAAATTCCTACCTTTTCTGTTGGCTGAATGAGTGGAAGAAGTTGTCTTCGCAGTGTAAGAGAGTACTGAGGATGAGGAGGAGGGGTGTTAGAAGTCCTATTTATTTGTCCTTCCTGAAAATAGACGTTATTTACTGGTGTTCGTTGTATTTCTTGTCATTGCTTCAAGTAGGCAAGTTGTTTGCTTGCTGTCTGGTGCTGTCTGAGGCGTGCCAGGCCTCTTTGTACCTGCGGCCTCTGTGGTCTGCTGCTCGCTTGTGTGGGTTGCTTTGCGAATGCTGCCGCCCCGTACCGCTTTTACTGCTGGCAGCCAAGACGCTGGGAGCCTGTACTCGTCTTCTCTATCCATTTACTGATTAAGTTTCAAAAACAAGTTAATAAGGCAAATCTCTGAAGTTTTCAGACAAATCCAGAGTTATTAAAGCTTCTGCCAGCGCGCTCGCACACACACACACACACACACACACACACACACACGGAGTCTCATTAGGGGTAGTAGCATAAAGCCTAGAATAGCACAAAAGATTCATAGTTCTGGGACATTATCAGACACTTTATCTATTTTAAGAAACCGTGTATATTTATGAAGTAGTCAATCGCATTCAGTACCATTAGTTCTTAAAAAGATTTCTCTCAGTTTCTTGAAAACGTATTCTGTTGGAAGAATAAAATTATCGCCAGTGCCTCGAACGCGATCGTTTGGAAATTAGTCTTATACTTTACGCAAATGCTAAGGTCCCTGCTCATTTTGGGCCACAATCTTCTCATTAACTCTTGCAATTAGTTCCATAATTTTCTAAAAACATTCGATCACTGTATCTTAGAATACTGGGCCATGCAAAAGTGCAATTCAATACTCGAAGTGATAATGTAGGTAGAAAGGCAAAAATTGACACACACGCTGAAAATTACATGAGGTTTTACTGAAACCAAAATAAGGGCCTTTTTTTTTTAGTCATCAGTCTTCTGGCTCGTTTGATGATGACCACCAAGAAGTTCTCTCCTGCACCATTCTCTTCATCTAAGAGTAGCCCTCAAAATCTATGCCCTCAACTACCTGTTGAATGTATTCCTCTTACTCTAGTACCAGGAAAGTTATTTTCTGATACTTTAACAGATGTCCTATTATCCTATTCCTTCTTGTCTGTTTCTTCGATATATTCCATTCCTCGCCAATTCTGCAGAGAACATTCTCATTCGTTACCTTATCAGTCCACCTAATTTTGGACATTCTTGTGTAACAGAACAGCTCAAAGGCTTCGATTATCTTTTGTTCCTGTTTTCTCAATGTCCATGTTACACTACCACAGAATACTGTGCTCCAGATGTACATTCTCAGAAATTTCTCCCTCAGATTAAAACCTATGTTTGATACTAGTAGACTTCTCTTGATCAGGAATGCCCTTTTCACCAGCGCTAATCTACTTTTAATGTTATCCTTGCACCATCTATCATGGCTTATTTTGCTGCCTCAGGAGCAGAATTCCTTAACTTCTTCTACTTGGTGATTGCCGATTTTGATGTTTAGTTTCACGCTCTTCTCATTTCTGCTGCTTCCCAGTACTTCCATCTTTTTTCGATTTACTCCAAGTCCATATCCTGTACTCATTAGATTGTTCACTCCATGCAACTCATCCTGTAATTCGTCTTCGTTTTCACTGAGGCTAGCAATGTCACCATTACCCTTTCACCTCGAATTTTATCCTACCCTTGAACTTTTCTGATAGCACATTAGGGGCGAGAGACTACATCCGTGTCTTACGTCCTTTTAATCCGAGCACTTCGTTCTTGGCCTTCCAGTCTTATTGATCCCTCTTGTCTCTTTTAGATATTGAATATTACCACTCTTTCCATGTAGCTTATCACATTTTTCTCAGCACTTCAAACATATCACACCATTTGACATTGTCGAACGCTTTTTGCAGGTAGACATATCCTACAAACGTGTCTTGATTTTTCTTTTGTCTTGCGTCCATCATCAACCGCAACGTCAGAACTGCTACTCTGATGCCTTTACCTTTCGTAAAGTCAAACGGATCATCTGTCAGATCCTCAACTTTCTTTTCAGTTCTTCTGTATATTATTCTTGTCAGCAACTTGGATGCACGAGCTGTTCAGCTAATCTTGCCATAATTTTCGCATGTGTCGGTCCTCGCGACCCTCGGAATAGTGTGGCTACTGTTTTTCCGAAAGTCTGATGGTATATCGCCGGTCTCACATATTGTACACTCCAACGTGAATAATCATTTTGTTGCCACTTCCCGCAAGGATTTTAGAAATTCTGATGGAATGATATCAGTCCCATCTGACGTATTTGTTCCTAAGTCCACCAAAACTATTTTAAATTCTCGTTCCAGTGATGAATCCCCTATGTCTTCTATATCCTGTTTCTTCTTCTGTCAAGTCATAGGACGGGTTCTCCCTCTTGTAGAGGCCGTCAGTGTATTCTTTCCACCCATCCGCTTTCTACTCTACATTTAACAGTGGAATTCCCTTTGCAGGCTTAAAGTCACTATCCTTAATTTTAATTTCACCGAAGTTTGTTTTGACTTTCCTGAATGCTGTCAGTCCTTCCGACAATCATATCTTTTTCGATTTCTTCACATTTTCATTAAACCATTTCGCCTTAGCTTCCCCATACTTCCCATTGATTATATTCCTATGTGAATTGTGTTCCTGTATTCCCGAATTTTCCTGAACATTTCTGTTCTTCTTTTTTTCATCCAACAGTTGAAGTATTTCATCTCTTATCCTTGGTTTTTTTGCAGTTACATTCTTTGTACCTATGTTTCTCTTTCCCGTTTATGTGACTGCCCTTTTTAAAATGTTCATTCCTCTTCAACTGAACTGAACTGCCTACTGAATTATTAATTATTGCAGAATCTATAGCCTCGGAGAGCTTCAAAAGTATCTCTTCATTCCTTGCTACTTCCGAATTCCACTTCTTTGTGCAATGATCCTTCGTGGCTAGTCTCTTAAACTTTAGCCTTCTCTCCATCACTGCCAAATTGCGATATTAAGTCTATATCTGCTCCTGGGTACGCCTTACAATCCAATATCTGATTTTGGAATCTATGCCTAACCATGATGTAATCTAACTGAAATCTTTCCATATCTCCCCGCCTTTCACAAGAACATCTCCTCCCCTTGTGATTCTTAAACAGATTCTTCGCTATTACTACCTGAAATTTATTGCGAAATTCAATTACTCTTTGTCCTCTCTCATTCCTAACACAAAGCCCATACTCTCCTGTAACCCCTTCTTCTAGTCCTTCCCATACATCGTCATTCCATTACCCCACGGCTGCTAGATTTTCTCATGTCTTTACGTACTAAATCACCCGTTTAATATCCTCTGTCTCTTCATCTTCTGCTCGCGCCGTGGGCTTGTATATCTGAACTATCCCCGTTGGTGTTGGTTGCTGTCGATTCTAATGAGAACAACACTATCACTGAACTGTTGACAGAAACTCACTCTCTTCCCTATCTTCCTGTTCATAATGAATACTACTCCCATTGTACTATTTTGTGCTTTTGTTGATGTTAAACTATACACATCTAACTAGAAATCCTTGTCTTCTTCCCATTTCACTTCACTGACACACACTGTATCTAGATTGAGCCGTAGCATTTCCTTTTTAAAATTTTCTAGCTTCCCTACCACGTTCAAACTTTTGACGTTTCTGGTTATTCAAACTTTTCCTCATGGTCACATCCGCCATGCCAGTTCCTTCCCGGTGATCCAAATGGGGGACTACACCGGAGTCTTTTGCAAATGGAGATATCATATGAAACTTTTCAATTACAGGCCACATGTCCTGTGGATGCACGTGTCTTTAAAGCAGTCGTTTCCATTGCTTTCTGCATCCTCGTGCCGTTGATCATTGCTGATTCCTCCGCCTTTAGGGGCAGTTTCCCATCTGAAGGGCAGGAAGGTGCCCTGAACCGTTGTCTGCTCCTCCGCCCACTCTGGCAAGGCCGTCGGCAGAATGACGGTGACTTCTTTGACTGGAAGTCTCCGGTCGCCATTGCTGATGATTTATATTCAAAATTTACGCACCGGCGTGGTTCGAACCCGGGACCGAGGACGTTTGGATTACTAATCAAATACGCTACCCCGTTCTCTCGTCATATTTTTCGGCACTTGCTCTGAGCGGACATCACATGACGCCCAATCGAGTTCATCGTTGCTTACTTCACTCAGGGATTTTTTTATTTTCTTATTGCTTTTTTTTTTTATTTTTAGAGGGCAGCCAACACTCTGTCCGAACACTCTGAGCTACGGGGTCGGCGCACCTGCGCACTGACCGATTCATATGACACACAAGCAATAATTAGCATAACGTGTGATCTTTAACAAAGCCTGTGGACTTTATAACAAATACTCAACATGCTGGTCGTCATACATCAACAATACTTGTAGTCGAGGGACAACGTTGTTATCAGCACTGCACGGCATTTCAATAGGTACGGTGAGAATTTGTCGTCGGATGTTGTCTTCTAGCATCCCTAATGACGTCGGACGATCGCGGTAGACTTGCCACCTCAGGTAACCCCAACCCCAGTACTCAGAAGGTTTCAGATATGGGGATGGTTCAAATGGCTCTGAGCACTATGAGACTTAACATCTGTGTCATCAGTCCCCTAGAACTTAGAACTACTTAAACCTAACTAACCTAAGGACACCACACACATCCATGCCCAAGGCAGGATTCGAACCTGCGACCGTAGCGGTCATGCGGTTCCAGACTTAAGCGCCTAGAACCGCGCGGCCACACCGGCCGGCCCACAGATATGGGGACTTGGGAGGCTAAGCAGGAAAGAACTGGCGGCACAGCACGCGATCCCCGCCAAACGATGTAGGCGACAGATCTTTCACGTGTATAGCAATGTAGGGTAGAGCGCCATCCTGCATAAAAGTAGTACCTTCCAAGAAGCATTTGTCATCCAGCTGACGGACGATGTGATTCTGTAGCATATCGACGTACCTCGTACCCTCATGTGGTGTCACTAACGTGTTGCTGTCCAACTCCATCTGTTGGCCGGTTTTTGCACCCGTTTTTAGTTTCGATAAAACCCCGCATCATTTCAGGCATGTGTGTCAAGTTTTGCCTCTCTACCTACGTTATTCCGTGAAATATTGCACTTTCAAACTTTAGTGGACTTTTGGGTCACCCTGTGTATTTTCGTTCACTACAGCACTATTACAAGTATTATTCCTTTGAACGTGGATGTCCCACTGATATTTACTGTGATTGACTGCTTCATAATTATACAGCGTCGCCAAAAATAGATAAGGAGTCTGACAACGTCAGAGAACTATGATTTTCAGGAGAAAGTAAAGTAAGTCTCGAAGAAAGTACTTTATAATTGTTTTCTGCACGTAAATACAAAATACAGTGTGCGTTAGCGCGATTACTGTTACGAAAAATAAATAAATAAAATAAAAGTGGTATGACACTTAATGCGAAGAGTGGTGTTAACGATTCTTACCTCACGACCTCCACACACAAAGTTTTTAAATGGAAAAAACTTTGTATAATAGTTCATCACTCCTCAACTTAAATGAAATGCGTGAAAAATTATAAACGTTGCTCTTGTAGACGATCTTACACGCTAGAGAATGTGGGAGTCACTTGAGGAAATTAATTAATTAACCTGTATCAATATAATATCATACTGAATAATACATATTATGCTTCTACTGTTGACGATGTTTCTTTTAACGTTCACTATGTTGAGCTTCAGTTATAAGTCTTCCTCAGTAATCTACACAGCTCACACATTTACAAAAAATGAAATCTCTCCTCAACTTCCTCACGTTCTGTGAAAGACGAAATGTGAAAAGCCTCCACACTTTATACTATAAACAAAACAGCTAACTGATGCTGAAACGCCTCAACAGTGGAAGAACGGAATGGTCGAATAAATGCGGGGATATTCTGTAACAAGGAGAAGGGAAGGGCGGAGAATGAGGAAGAGTGAAATCTGAGGTCAGCGTGAAGACGTATTTCACGTGTATAAAGCTCCCTACTCTGCATTTCAAATGAATTCCTTAATTCCGCGGAGAAAAGTTGGCGCACCGCAGCGCCCGTCTCTCGCAGGGCGCAGCAGAATTGAATAAAGGGCCGCGCGCTCTCGGCGCCACTGACGCGGCCGTCGACGGCGCACAGTGGCGCACGGGTTGCGGGTTGCCCCGGAAGGATTTCCTGCGAAATCCGCTGAAGCCCTCCCCCGGTGCGAGCGCTGCTTGCTTATTCATTTCAACCGCCGCGGCTGCTGCGTCTTCGCCGCGCTTCATGTCGCTCGCACAACGCGTTATCCTTCTTTTGTCAGCTGGGATACGACGACAGAATCGGCGCGGATACGTGGAAATACGCCCTCAGGGGGTTTGTTAGAATTTCCAGACCGTAATGCAGGCTCTGGCGGGTGAGTAACCTGCTAATAATATACCCGAATCAGTACCGCAGTATTTCCCATGTCGCATTATCGTGCGTAGCCCTTCCGAAGCTTAAAAAAAGGCAATGTGTGCATTAGGAGGATTATACGTGAAATCCGATAAAAACTTGCATACATCAAAATTTTATTGTTCACTGTGTGTGTAATTCCTTCTTGCCAGTCTATCACAAAGAAAATAATAATTGTTATTATTTCTTCAACCATTGAAGGTACCGAAACGAGGTTTTCGGAAAACGATTCTACACAGAAGGGCACTCAGTTTTATTTCATGTTCCATTCACTTGCATCGACGCGGATAATAAAGGAGGGATTTTTAATACAGATTTTTAACTTTAGTTAAAAGCTCTTGAAATGATGAGTAAAGGAATATGTTTCATTTGTGTTACCCTGAGCAAGCCTCTTCATCTCTGAAAAGCTATTTCACCTTACAGAGATTTGACTTCCTGTTGTATTCATACAAGCATCTCCCCTACAGTTTTTTCCTTGTACTTCTCTCCATTATTAAATTGACTATTTTATGGAGCCTCAGAATGTGTCCTGTCAACCAGTATGTTAGTCAGGTAGTGCTATAAAATCCTTTTCTCCCCGTTACGACTCGTTATCTTTTCATTAATTACCTGATTTACCCACCTATTCTTCCGCATTCTTCTGTAGCATCATTTTCCAAAATCTTTCGTTTTATGTACTATTGATCGACAAGTTTTACCCCCGTAAAAGTTTGAGCACCGGAGAAATGCCTGAGAATACACTACCTCAGACTTAAATTGTCAACAAACATCTCTTTTTCATACCAGTTTTTCTTGCTCCTGCCAGTCCGCAGTTTACATCTTCCTTCTTCTGCCATCGTCAGTTCGACTCATCTACAACTTTTTGTGTCTCATTCCCTCGACAGCGCCTGATTTAATTGAACTACGTACCGTGAAGTGGTTTACACCGACGGCTCAATGGCCTATGGTCAGTTAGGCTTTGCGTATGTTCATGGAGGACATATTGAACAGCACTCTTTGACATATGACTGCAATGTTTTCACTGCAGAGCTGGCGGCCGTATCTCGTACTCTTGGGCACATCCGCTCATGCGCTGGCGAGTCATTTGTCCTGTGTACTGACTCCTTGACCAGCCTACAAGCTATCGACCAGTACTACCCTCCCATCCTACGGTAGCGTCCATTCAGGAGTCCATCTATGCCCTGGAACGGTCCCGTGTTGTGTGAAAACCTGGACACGTCGGAATCCGAGACAACGAACTTGCCGACATTCTGCCCAAACAGTCGATTCAGAAACCGCTTCTGGAGACGGGAATCTCCGAAACTGACCTCCGTTCTGTTTTAAGCCGCAGGGTTTTTCGGCTTTGGGAGACGGAATGGCATAACAGTATGCACAACAAACTGCGTGTCATTAAGGAGACTACGAATGTGTGGAAGTCTTCCATGCGGTCCTCTCGTAGGGAATCAGTTGTCCTCTGCCGGCTCCGCATGGGCCATACGTGGTTAGCTCATGGTTACCTACTCCGTCGCGAGGACTCAAGTCGGTGTCGCTGTAGCTCACCAAAGACGGTCGTCCACCTCTTGCTGGACTGCCCACTTTTAGCCGCTCTACTTTCGGTGTTGGGCGGCAATGCCTCAACAGCAGTTTCATTTACGTTTCATTCGTGAGGGTGGGTTTTATCATTTGATCCAAGTTTTCGCCATGTCCTTTGTCCCTCTGCGATCTCCACCCTAGTGCTTTTATGATGGAGTTTATAATGTGTTGCAGAGTGACTGGCTTCTCATTTTAATTCTCGTGGTCAGCCAGCCATGGTAATCTGCTCTTTTGTTTTGATCTCTTCTTGGTGTTTCTTGCGTCTCTCTGTGGTTTTCTTGTCCGATTTTGTCCGTTTTAGTGTTTGTTTACCCTTCTGTCATTCTTGTGGTTTTCTCCTTTCTTCCATCTGTGTTTTGTATGTCTCTATTATTTCACTCCCACCCTTGTGGAATTATTTTAATCGGAAAGAGGGATCGATAACAAAGAAAGAAAGAGCATGAATTCTGCCTAAAGAGGGAAATTAATTGTGCAAAATTAAATGTGTGTGTAAGTTTCGTATACTGTAAAGCAAATATAAAATTTTTGTCAGTTAACATTGACCTGAAGAGAATCGAACACACAAATACACTAGCAAAGAGAAAGTTGTCAGCGTGGTATGATCTTCGAGTCCTGTCATTGGTTTGTAACAGACAGAGCTTTTAGTTACATACTATTCCTACACGCACTTTGTCTATAGGTACGGGTTTCTTTTGGTGGGGGAAGGCTGAGGGGGGGGGGGTCATATACAAAACATGAACGCAGATTACAAGCTATAGAAAAGGACTGTTCGAGTAATGATTAAAAATAGCTACAGAGCTGCCTGTAAGGATCTGCTTTAACAGCTGGGGTTCTAACTCCACAATGTTAATACTTCTATCAATCTGTTACCAAGAAGAACATCAACAGTTATGTCACAGACAGCACCATTCACAACTGTGGGACAAGAACCACATTAAACTTATTACTAAGCGAAACAAACACAAACACAAACACAAAATAGCAATTCCCACAAGGGAATAAAATTTTACACTTAATTACCCAATGAGGTTAAAGAGACAACTAAAATAAAATACTGAACATCAGTTAAGGCTTAAATAGTAAGTAACTGATGAGCGAGCGAAGTAGTTCAGTGGTTAGCACACTGGACTGGCATTCGGGAGGACGACGGTTCAAATACGCGTCCGGCTAACCTGATTTAGGTTTCCGTGATTTCCCTAAGTTGCTTAAGGCAAATGCCGAGATGGTACCTTCTTCGTCCTCTAATTCGAACTTGTGCTCTGCCTCTAATAACTTTGCTGTCAACGGGACATAATACACTAATTTCCTCCTCCTCCTCGTACTACAAAATCAGCGACTATTTAGATAACAAAGAATAGGGAATGTAAAAATTTACTATTTTTTAATAACAAACAACTGTCGTTACGGAGTTCAATGACATAGTTTAATCCATCTTATTGGAAAATCCTACTTTCACGATTTGTGTTGAATAATTGTAACCTCCCTGTCCATTTTCTTGAACTCAACGACTCATTCACTGTGACCACCCGGATATCCGAGTGCGTTAGTGGGCTTCTTCTTGGATTCGGGGAGACGAGACAGGCCCGGATCGAATCCATCCCGCGAATTAACGTCGAGGGCTGGTGAACCAGGCAGCCCAGATGTGTTTTTCAGGTGGTTTTCCACATCGAACTGGCAAAATACTAGACTGGCTCCGGGACACGGACATTATGAGAATGATCTACGGCTGAATAAGCACCTAAATATATAAACATTCCATTGAGATCAGGAGAGCGCGCAATCTCGTGAGAGCTGGCTGGAGCGCGCTGTCGAGCAACGGACAGGCCAGCGGCAGCAGCAGCCTCGGGACGCCTGCCGGGTCGGCCGGCCGCGTGGAGCGGAGCAATAAATTGGGGCCGCGTGCCGCGCCGCGTCGCACACTGGCGCCAGTTATTTCGTCGATAAATCGCGCGGCCGTGTGTACTGGCGTCGCACCGCCGCTGGCAAACGCTTGTCAGGCGCTGCGGGTTCTGCATCCGCCTTCCACCAACACGGGCGTCGCCTGCACCGAGGACGATTCCGTGTAAGCTACAAAGTAGAGCCAGGGGTGGTCGAATATTGCGACCTAACAGGAGAAAGGCGAAACCATGAGAAAATAGATTCGTCATCCGACTATTTTGTTAAGTATAGGAAGAAGCTTGTCTGGGGATTGCTCCTCTGTATATGGTAATGCATGACTTATAATGGCATCCGTCCATCCATGAGGGATGATGGTGTCACATGCTTGGTTCGGAGTCTGCAGCGTCTGCTGTGGTTAAAACGTCCCACTCAAGAGTGGCACTCCCTACTGCAGTTTGGACGTGTGAAATTTGAGGGACTTCGAACAGAAGCCGCTCTGCCTCTTCGCTTTGCCTCTGCCTGATTTGTTCCTGTGAGCGTTCGTCCTCTGAGAGCTTGACGCCGTTGCCCACAGTTACTCGCCACTTGACACGGTCTTCCGCAATGGCCGGACGTGGTGGTCGAGCGGTTCTAAGCGCTACAGTCTAGAACCACGTGACCGCTACGGTCGTAGGTTCGAATCCTGCCTTGGGTATGGATGTGTGTGATGTCCTTAGGTTAGTTAGGTTTAAGTAGTACTAAGTCTAGGGACTGATGACCTCAGAAGTTGAGTCCCATAGTGCTCAGAGCCAATCATCTGCAATGCCTTCCCAGTGACTTGGATTGATTGTGGTCTTGGTCAGGTATCTCTTGCAGACATCCTTGAAACGAAGATACGGTCGTCCCACTGGCCTCACACCCTCCTGAAGTTCTCCGTACAGCAGTTGTTTCGGTATCCGTTCAGGATCCATGCGCCTGACATGTCCCAACCATCTTAGACGTCGATGACTCAGGAGTGCAAAGATGCTGGTTGTGCTTGCACGATGAAATACTTCGGTGATGGGTACTCTATCTCTCCAAGAGATGTGAAGGATCTTCCGGAGACAGCGGAGATGGAAGCTGTTGAGTCGAGATTCATGCTTAGAATGAGTTTTCCATGTCTCACAGGTATAGAGAAGGGTGCTTATAACACAAGCGTTGTAGACTTTTAATTTAGTTTTTGTGGTAAGCAGTCCGTTGTTTCATACTCTGTTTTGCAATCTAGCCATGACAGATGATGCCTTTGCGATTCTGTTAGTAATTTCAGTGCCCATGGACAAGTTGCTACATATTGTGGATCCCAAGTAGGTAAAGGTTCAAAAATGGTTCAAATGGCTCTGAGCACTATGGGACTCAACTGCTGAGGTCATTAGTCCCCTAGAACTTAGAACTAGTTAAACCTAACTAACCTAAGGACATCACAAACATCCATGCCCGAGGCAGGATTCGAACCTGCGACCGTAGCGGTCTTGCGGTTCCAGACTGCAGCGCCTTTAACCGCACGGCCACTTCGGCCGGCTAGTAGGTAAAGTCATCAACTACCTGGAGAGAATTGCCATCAATGCTGATGGATGGAAGGTTGGTAGTGGTCTGCGCCACGAACTTAGTCTTTTGAAGGCTGATGAGTAGACCAAATTTTTCACAGGCATGTGATAATTTGTTAATTATATGCTCATAAACACAGTGAAACAATAAAGAACACGTGAAGATAAAAACCACGATATAGGTCAACGTCTCTTATTAGTTAATTAGTTAGTTTCATGTTCCATAGAGCATCTCAATGCTTCCTTTGTCAAAATGATGTGGAACGGCCGGCCACTGTGGCCGAGCGGTTCTAGGCGCTGCAGTCCGGAACCGCGCGACTGCTAAGGCCACAGGTTCGAATCCTGCCTCGGGCATGGATGCGTGTGATGTCCTTAGGTTAGTTAGGTTTAAGTAGTTCTAAGTTCTAGGGTACTCATGACCTCAGATGTTAATTCCAATAGTGCTCAGACCCGTTTGAACCATTTTATGTGGAACGAATCAGTTTATAGGGCAGGCACATACACCAACAGAACAAAACGTCGCAACACCAAGGAGAACTTGTGCGACGAAAACGAAAGTTGGTACGTGTTTTCCTACATCTGGAAGATGGTGTCTACTCAGATTTCGCTCCAGTCGCATAACACAGGAGGTGGTAGAGTCACGATGAGGATGCAAACCAGGTTTGCTTTAAATACACTCTATAACGGTCGTCAGCGTTAGTTATCTTGATAGGTTGATGTTAATCAAGAGTACTTTTAAGGGGTCAAAGACGCCATTACCAATACCTTACTGGGTTTGAACCAGGTCGTGTAATAGGGCTACGAGGAGATGGATGTTCCTTCTGAGATAGTGCAAAAAGACTTGGTAGCAATGCAGCCACTATACATGCTTGCTGGCAGCGGTGGTTACAGCAATGTACGGTCACAAGAACACCGGGTTACGATTGACCACCTGGTACTGCCGAAGGGGAAGATGATTTTGTTCGGCGTATGGATCTGGCGCATAGTACTTCATCTGCAGCACCTGCTTGAGCATCAGGTGGCACTGCAATGACACAACGAACTTTTACAAATCGGTTATTCCAAGGACAGCTCCGAGAGTAGCGTGTATTCCACTGACCCCAAACGACTTCAGAGGTGATAAGCCAGATCTCATTGGAATTCCGGGGGGAGGTCTGTTGTGTTTTCCGATGAAAATGTCCATCAGTTAGTTCGAATGAGGCCAGTTGAGCCTCCGCAAACAACCTGTCTGTGTGCTAGATACACTGGACCTACATCTGGAGTTATTGTCTATGGTGCGATTTTGTATGACAGCAGAAGCACTCTCGTGGTTATCCCACGCACCCTGACTCCCAATTTATACGTAAATATGGTGATTCGACATGTTGTGCTACCACTCATGAACAGCATTCGAGGGAAGTTTTCCAGCAGGATAACGCTCGCCTACTTTTCACCGTTGTAACTCAACATTCATTACAGGGTGTGGACATGTTACCTTGATCTGTTCGAGCACCAGATCTGTCTCCAATCGAGCACATATTGGATGTCATCGGACGGCAACTCCAGCGTTATCCACAACCAGCAATAACCGCCCCTGTATTGACCACCAATTGCATGGAACTCCATCGCACAAACTGATATCCGGCACCTGCACAACACAATGCACGCACATCTGCGTGTTTGCATTCCACATTCTGGCGGTTACTCCGGTTATTAATGTACCAGCATTTCACTTTTGCAGTGGCTAATCTCGTATTTACATTAAGTTGTGATTTTGCAGTATTATCACTTCAATATGTCACCTAGACAAATGTGTTAATGAAATTTCATTACTCTACATAAATTAATTTTTGGCATTGCGACTTTTTCGTTAGCGTATGATAAGTTTTGACATCAACAGACACACTATTTTTCAGTCCTAATCATGCAACTACACTTAAGCATGTTTTATTTTCAGAGTAGCATTTTTAAATAATGGAAAAAAGGAGTTTCCGAGTGTAAGTCAGTTAAGTTGTACTTCAGACATGCTTCTAAACTTGTCACTCATTTTCTGTAATTGAGCAAGTGATAAAAAATTGTTGTTACTGCATTTTAACTCATTATAAGCTTCTGACAGTTTTAATTCTGGGTATCAATGATCATTTTCAGTATAAAAGCGCTCACACCATCCTGCGTCCGTGGCGCGATTCATGTTTCGTTCAGCCTTTCTCCTAGATGGCGGCGTATCCAGCCAAGACAGTTGTACCGGTGTAGCAAAAAAGATGATTAATCCGACCAAACGACACGTTCCCATTGATCGGTGGCCCAACCACGATGACCCCGTACCCACTGCCATCGTAAGTGATGTCTCCTTGAGTCGGCTGGGGACCTATGGATTACCGCTGAAGCAAGCAGTTATCGAATATATTGTCTTTTTTTTTTCATTTCCCGTTTAGCCTGACAGTTAAATCCACTTAATGTAAACCGTTTCTGAAATAACCGGTTTTATGTATTTTATTGCTTTTATTTCCAGTAATAAAGGTAGATTTCGAACGAAGACTGAAAGATTTTAACGAAGACCGAGTAGGACATCGCGATTGTTATGGCGGGCGAGGCTGTGGCAGAAATCCGTCTCATTGTCTCCAGCAAAGATGGTAGAGGCTAAGGAGGTGGGCGCAGTGACGGCGACAGTAAAAGCTCGAAGGTTTGCGTCGGCACTTTTGAAATAAGCACCAGATTAAGGCTTCAGTTATTATAGTAAGTTTATAACAGGTCAGTAAAAGTATGGGTATAACAGTAAAAAAGAAATGGCTCTGAGCACTATGAGACTTAACATCTGAGGTCACCCGTCCCCTAGAACTTAGAACTACTTAAACCTAACTAACCTAAGGACATCACACACATCCATGCCTGAGGCAGGATTCGAACCTGTGACCGTAGCAGTCAAATTTATCTTTTGTTCCCAGAAACGTTGTGCATGTCTTCTCCTCATATAATGTCGCAAGTTTTTTTTTTTTTTTTTGCCTCCTCTCATTTATAATCTTTTACAGTAAATAGAATATCTCTCTTCACTGCTAAAGCACTTCGTAAAGTATGTCCAAACTGGGGATAATGCCATTCTGCAATATAACCGATGTCCTAGGATGACAGTGAGAAGCAACAGTATAGATGAGTTGGGGGAAGTCTTGCACACTGCACGTGCACGACTACCGTCTAACAAGCCGTGCCCGGCAGCAGGTACGGCATTTTCACAGAAATACTGTACCGATTCTTATCTCTTATTTCTTCCTAGATTCAATCCGTCGGCGTTGTCATTAAAATAACACTTATCGTTTTTTCACCTTCTATAGAAGTCCAGTAATTCAAAGTAATAGGAATCTTGGGAATAAACATCACTCTTTCTTAAAAAAAGTGTTATTTAAAAACAAAAAATAACAAAAAATTAGCACTAGTGCCTGAAAAATACTGTCCTGTTATAACCGAGACCAAACAAATATCAAAACACACTTATAATTTAGAACTAAAATGTCGGTATCTGTTTTAACCGGTCGGTTTTTCCCATCCGTAAGGGGAACACACGGAAATGGTCTGCTACGTTCAACACTGTACGCTGAGCGACGTGCTTCGAAACATTTGTGTCTGTACCTGCACTGTACTGTGTCGTCACATCTGCTTTACAGCGCCGGCCGAGGTGGCCGAGCGGTTCTAGGCGCTACAGTCTGGAACCGCGCAGCCGCTACGGTCGCAGGTTCGAATCCTGCCTTGGGCATGGATATGTGTGATGTCCTTAGGTTAGTTAGGTTTAAGTAGTTCTAAGTTCTAGGGGACTGATGACCTTAGAAGTTAAGTCCCATAGTGCTCAGAGCCATTTCAACCATTTTTTGCTTTACAGCGTGGACAAGCCTGCGATCTCCGTGCTCTGTGATGAAACCCACACTTCCAACACTTTGCGTCCTATTTGTGGTTTCACTGACTTTCAAACCTTCCCCGTAGATGCTCATCCCAGTAGTACGCGAACAGCCTACAAGCTTCGCCCGTTTCCGAAATGCTCATTCCTAGACGCATGGCCATATCAACGTGCCCTTTGTCAGAGTAAATTACGTCAGTAGATTTCCCCCTTTTGCTGGCCATGTCATCGCAGGGACCATTCCACAGTGTTCTCTGCTCCGATTACCTGCCTTCCACACCATGTCTTGTGACCACGACGCCACCACGTGGCATTGCGTCTTTCAGTGGGCAGTGGTCTAATAGTTTTGGTGTAGTATATATGTCCCATGCTCATAAATTTTCATCATATCTGGGTGACTTTCGTTTAGTAATAAATAATCAAACAAAAATAATCTTACACGGCACAGTATTCCAGCTTGTCCATTCAAACAAAGCATATCTACCTTAAAATGAGTGCAAACAAATTAATTCCGGATATTAAGTTTTTAATGTCACTAAAATGCAATGCCGTAAAAGCTTTACAGCAAACTGTTTCATTCTGTGATATAATGTGCTGCATTTTGTTACTACTGCGCTCTGCGGCGTAGACGGTGCTTATCTAACAAAAGTGAGCGAACCCTGATACGTATGCAGTGATTTTTCATGTACGTAAGTTTTGACGTAACTGAAACCAACACTGGACTCGCATTCGAGAGGACGACGGTTCAGTCCCTTGTCAGGCATACTGGTTTAGGTTTTCCGTGATTTCCCTAAATCGCTTCAGGGAAATGGCGGGAAGCTTATTTATAAAGGGCAATAAACTCGGTGTTTTTCCCCTCCTCCAAATCCACCGTCCAACCAACGTCCACGTCATTGGTCGTTGATCCTTGAGCTTGCGGTCCAGTAATAATCGTCGTCCTGCTGTTTCTCTCGATCGAATCCGCCCCTTGCGAATGTAGCAAGAATGCGTGAAGTTTGTAGAACTATGTTAACTCGCGCATCTTCATGCAGTGACGAAAGTAAGGCACGCTTCCTTCAAGTAACTCGTGACCTGTCCCGACGTCAAAATATTTGCTAGCCGTTTCTAGTAACAATTTCGGATTAATGGGTTGTAACTTGACAGTCTGCCGTACGCATCAAACGATCCCTACTGGGACAATAGTCACCGTAGTCATATCAAATGCGCGGCGATCAGCGCTAGTACTTTCAGGAGTAAAGATCTTAATATCAGTACACGACACGGTAATACGTCACCATATTTATGTTTAATTTTACAGTCCGTGGTACGCATTACACAGTCTGTGCCGTCTACAGTCGAAAGAGTGCACTCTCAGCGTTCACGTAGTTAACGGGTCTGTATGTAATAGTTTTCAAGCTCAATACGTCGCATGGCATGTCCAACTTAGAAGCAGCACGATACTTGCGGTTATTGATTCCTTGTCCACGGAACATCCCGAAATCACAAAACGTACCACCGTCGAAACAGCTATTACACTGGCCATGGACAAAACGCACAGTAGCACTCACGCTGCAAGGCAATCAACTTCCTGCTCTCACTCAAAACTATTTGTACGTGTTTTTCTCCATCGACCTATCGGTATGGTTCTACACCGCTCAACACGTCTCGCTTCACATTACAGTTTCAAAAATTCCGAGTACCTCAATTTATTGTTTCATTCACAGTTATAACATCACATTGCTCTGCTAATGGGAAATGAATTAAAACAGCAGCTTAATAAACGTGAAAACATACATCAAAAGAAATAAGAATAGCAATCACCTTCATGGCGGAAATAGACACATAAGTGTGCAAAGTAATAGTTTTATAGAGCTTATTCTGTAATAATTCTTAGAATGTGTGATGAAGATAAAGCGAAAGAACGTGAAAAAGGTACGCAGAGGAAAATGAAAAGAAAAATTTACATCATTCTGTAGTTTTATCTTCACAAGATCAACTCTGCGTGGCTCTTGACTCGACGATCTATGGTGGCTATTGCCATTCGGATGTCACTTACACGAAAAATGTGTACGTTTCCCTTTTTGAAAGAGTTCCGAAGCCGATACCGATATGTGATCATGCTTCTAATGAATTACTCCTCCATAAAGTATCAAATGCAACCAAATATCGTAGTTAGTTCCTACGAAATACTGCATTGTACTACACAACTGTTTGGGTTGACAAATATGCTTCCAAGCGAAACTTTCGTGGCCTTCGGGGTGCATGAAACAGTTTTAGAATAACGTTAAGATATTGGAATATTCGAGAAATTTAAGAAATTCCTATTCTGAAATAACTAACAGAAACGAGTGTGACAAGTTGATTTTTGGCCTACATTTTTGCACAATGTATGTCGCAATCACCAACATAATATTTCGTTGGTACTACGCTGGAAAAATTTCACTTAGCTGTGTACAGCAGTATTTCTATATACTTAACAACCCTTCACGTGCTGCCGAACACCACATCACGCCTCGCTGCTTCTAGCGGTAATAGTTTCAGCTCGCCGGCGATTTTCAGGAATATTAGCGATCGTTAAGAGCCGGCGCACCACAATTACGCACGCCGGTCTTCGGGCCGACACAAATCTTGTTTAATTAGCGACGAGATACAGTAGATATTAAAATCGCATTTTGCGGCCGAAGTTTAGCAGCGCGTCGCGTGCGGCCGTGCCGGACGCGTGTTCCCAAACGCGGCGAGGTCGGTCGCGCGCCGCGGGGGTGTAATTACCGATCCCTGGCGGCCGGCAGTTTTTCCCCCGCTTTACCTTGCGTCTGCCGCCGCCCCTCACCCCTTCCGCCGGCGCGCGCCTGCTCGTTAGGCATGCCCGCCACGCGCCGTCCGCCTACCTCTAAATGCAAAGTGCGCGCGCGACAGGGGAAATCTGAATGCAAACTACCCTCTAAACTACCCCTACTTAGCCTCGCCCCAGTCACCCTGAGGAATGGCTCATGAAGAACGCTTTTTTTACCTCCATTTTCTCCATTCCTCCCTCTTCATGCCCTCTCTTGCCCAACTTCCTAGCTTATCTTCCTATTTTTTTTTCTTTATGTCGCGCACTTGTCCCCTGCGAAACCAAACTATTTGACTCTTTGTCAAACGTAATATGGGGAATCGTCTTCGTTAACTCACGGATACTTACAATTCATTACGATTTTTGAAATTATGTAAACAACTTTTTTATTTATTGTCATTGAAATCTGATACGTCAAATACTTTGTTTTCAACTGTCATCAGCCTACAGCTCATGGAAAGACGTGTGCAAATACATAAAATTAAGTCATAGGGCAAATTCTTGCCGTCAAAAACAGTGATTATAAGAAAGATTTACATTTCAGCGTCTGTGTGTTACGACTGTGACTTCGAAGGCTGTGCATTGTTTGTCACGTCTTGCCTTATAACACTTAATGTGGCAAATACATATTAGATATGAACAGCCACACGGAATAGGCACATTAAAAATCACATAAATTTAACAAGAATCAAAACTGATGGGCAAAAATGCTAGTATGTCCAATTTCACAGATCAAATATTGAAATGCATACAAATGACAGTATGCGTCGTAAAATAAAAATGGTACTCAATAAACTCATATTTTTAACTTAAGTAGAATTACCATTACTTTGCAACACAAATTGATGACAAGGAGCGGTGACTTGTTTGCATCCATCTAACGCTATAGGCTCTTTATGTTAGCCAAAGAAAAGCAAACACAGAGTTCTTAAATAATCGGACTGTCATGTAGAAAAGAGTGTCAAATGTCTAATTACTTTAAAAAAGAGTTAATGTGTTAAATATTTGACGTTAATCAGTTTAGAGAGAAAATTTTTTATAAAGGTTTGAAATTGTGTTGAAAGTCTGCTGACAGTCGCAAACACTTACGGAGTGCAGACTGAGTAATGTGCATAATTTTGCAGGTACATTCAGCGCTATATGCATATACTGTCTCCAAAATGACTTGCAAATATAGCCAGAAACAAAGAAGTAATAAATCAAATAGTCACGTCTGATGCGGCAGTTTTACTGCATATAAAGGGAAAATGCTGTAAGCGATAAACGTTTCTCCTTTCCTGATTTTGTAGCAATTGTCAGGTAGAAAAATTTTCGTAATGGTTTAAAATGATGTGAAAGGTTGTTACAAGTCACTAAGTGCTCTCATTCTCAAATTCTGGAAGAATATAATCTCGGTACCTGCGTGCTGTCACTTATTCTGTCTCAAGACATACAAACGGCTTCTAATTGAAATACTTACTTTTTTAATTCGATCAATAATTATGAGAAATATTGAAAGTCAAACTTTTGTTGTCTCTAGAAGCCGTAAGACAGGCAACCTTCAAGTGGCATCGTGGACGATGATTCATACGTCACGACCTGCGATAGCCGTTAAGTAATATACAGGACGTCTCAGAAAAACACCTTACACTAAAACAGAAAAAAATACCTAGCAAATAAGGGCTTTAAGGCGAATACCTTACGAGATGTGAACAGTTCTTCATCTTCTATGTTATGAAACACATCTCTTCCACTGCAAGGTCTTTGCTTTTTATACTTCGGGAGGAGGCAGTACGTATCAAAACGAGAAAAAAAAATGTCCGGTAAACATGGGCTCTAAACAGCATTCCTTGAAAGGTATGAGTTCTGGTTCAGTATAAGCTGTATGTTTCACACTAGCTAAGAGGGACGATGATGAACAATTGGTCAAACCTCTTAAGGTATGAATTCCAGAAACCATGTGTTGTTTTCGACTCTCTATTTTCTTCTTGTGTATGTACAGAGTGTATTGTAATTGTCATGCTGTACTTAAGATTTGCTACAAATAATTTATACTGATCAGGATAAGCAATATAACAAACAGAATACTTAAAATTTAACTACAATTATTTGCAATGAAATCATCATTGTTTCTTTCGTATGAAGATGCTACTGCTTAGTTGCTTATTTGTAAGCTTTATCTCAGTAACGTTGCTATCGTATACTACTTTATACACAACGGTAACGAAAGGTGGACTGCAGAGTGGTGCAGCAGTTGTCTTCGTAGGGAAACTAAACAGGAGCAGAAATTATTCGTGAACGCGCAAATACAGTAAACAAAAATTTTACTCAACTTGTAGCTTACTCCAAGCATTGCGAAGAACCTTTACAAAAGAACCAACAGCAAAAAATTCTGGCTATTACAAGAAGCAAACAAAAGAGTGAGGCTCCCACTACTAATGCACTAGCGAACTGTCGAAGGCTGACATGGACTGAAGACTGTCACAGATCGCGACTGCGACTGGGCCGTGTGGGTTCCGCCACCCATCTCACATCGCGGCTGTAGAGGACACTCGTAGTCAGAACCAGTGGATGCGTGACTCAGCAGGCGCGCATCATTGCATCCGCCGGGTCCCCGCATGACTGCTGTCCGTGTCTGACGGAGACGTGCGTTTCCGTTGCCAGCTGTGAGACGTTAGTGAGGGTGGTATCCATCTATGATACCACACCTGCAAGGACTTTTATTTTTTAGAGATAAGTAATTCTCTCATATACTGTACTTAAAAGCATAATAGAATTCCGAGAACAGATATTTAGTTTACCCACTGAATTCAGTACTCACTGATATTTCAGGCTTTAGTTGGATTGAGACTAATATTCTTTCAGCTTTTGCCTGAATTTTCAATGCACCCACCAAATTATGTACTTGATATTTCTTACAGTATTTCATTTCTCCTGTGAAGAATTAGGTATGATATGTTTTCATATGTTATAGCTTTAGCACTTACGTTTGACTTCACTAGTATAAACATTGTCTGACGAGGAACTAACGACCACACTTTTGTCCTTGAATTAACGAAAGAAGCAAATAAAATATATATATATAGCCGTGACTGGCATCGTCACAAGGTGTAAAAACATAATAAAATTGTAAACACTCGTGGTCCATAACGTAGTATCGTCGTCTGCCCATTGCGCTTACCACTGGCCGTTATGTGTCGATGATTATAAACACTATTTACAGTTGTGTGGTACACAGCAAGGGATATGATCTTTAACGTTTTGCATGAAGCAAAATAGGATAAGTTAAAATACATACATCAAAAATAATTTTGCATCACCCCGGTTCCCAGAACTCTTGAAGATGACGTTACCTATAGATATTGTCTCTCAGACACAGTCCCCTTTACTGTTCACAGATTTCACTAAGCCCGCTCAAAGATGTAAACAGCCATGCATGAGCAGGGCCTATTAGACGGAGGGCTCCGACAGCCGATCAGTTGCAGTCATTCCTCCAGGAAGGAGCACAAGGCTCATGTTGTCTGTAGTTCAACCATGCCTAAACGGTCAATACCGCAGTTCAATCGCGTCCGCATTGTTACTTTGCGACAGGAAGAGCTCTCAACAAGGGAAGTGTCCTGACGCCTCGGAGTGAACCAAAGCGATGTTGTTCGGACATGGAGGAGATACAGAGGGACAGGAACTGTCGATGACATGCCTCACTCAGGACGCCCAAGGGCTACTACTGCACTGGATGACCCCTACCTACGGATTACTGCTCGGAGGAATGCTGACAGGAACGCCACCATGTTGAATAATGCTTTTTGTGGAGCCACAGGACATCTGTTCGACTCAAATTGTACGCAATAGGCTACATGTTGCGCAACTTCACTCCCGACGTCCTTGGTGAGGTCCGTCTTTGCAACCACGACACAATGCAGCGCGGTACAGATTGGCCCAACAACATGCCTAATGGACCGCTCAGCACTGACCTCACGTTCTCTTCACCGATGAGTGTCACATATGCCTTGAACTAGACAACCGTCGGAGACGGGTTTGGAGGCATCCAGGTCAGGCTGAACGCCTTAGGCACACTGTCCAGCGAGTGCAGCAAGGTGGAGGTTCCCTGAGGTTTTGGGGTGGCATTATGTGGGGCCGACGTAAGCCACTGGTGGTCGTGGAAGGCGCCGTAACGGCTGTACGATACGTGGATGCCATCCTCCGACTGTTAGTGCAACCATATCGGTAGCATATTGGCGAGGCATTCGTCTTCATGGACCACAATTCGCGCCCCCATCGTGCACATCTTGCGAATGCCTTCCTTCAGGATAACGACATCTCTCGACTAGAGTGGCCAGCATGTTCTCCAGACATAAACACTATCGAACATGCCTGAGATAGATTGAAAAGGGCTGTTTATGGACGACGTGACCCACCAACCACTCTGAGGGATCTACACCGAATCGCCGTTGAGGAGTGGGACAATCTGGACCAAGAGTGCCTTGGTGAACTTGTGAATAGTACGCCACGACGAATACAGGCCTGCATCAATGCAAGAGGACGTGCTACTGGGTATTAGACGTACCGGTGTGTACAGAAATCTGGACAACCGTCACTGAAGGTCTCGGCTGTATGGTGGCACAACATGCAACGTGTGATTTTCATGAACAGTAAAAAGGGCGGAAATGTTTTTTATGTTGATCTCTATTCCAAAGTTCTGTACTGGTTCCGGAATTCTCGGAACCGAAGTGATGCAAAACTTTTTTTTAAATGTGTACAATTGATAAGAGCTAGAGCTTGAACGTCAGTCCACAGTGAAATGTTGATTAAAATTGTAGATCATAGCTCTAAAAAAGATGGTTTCGATGTAGACTGTACAAGATAAAGTTACTTGAAAGCAGCGGCATCTCTGAAGACGATAAATGCTTCAAGCAAAACGGGCTCGCAAAAAATAGAGCCAACGAAACGTGGGTGTCATAGGGCCAAGGCAGAAAATAAATGGACAGAGAATATCACGGCATGGTAGAACTGTACAATAGTCTGTTATACAAAGGGCGTTCGGTGTACATTCGTTTTCTTTAATTTACTCAAAAACTGTGTGGGGTGATGTTCCTTATTCTCACGAAACTCTATACCTTCCAAGGTTCGACTTGTGTCTCTTTGGTGCGGTGTGTACGACTTGTATGTTGGGTACAATATGCTTCTGTTCAGTCAGGTGTTGTCCTAATTCCGTTTTGAGCCCTAAAATTGAAATCACTATTTCTGCATCTCTGTCTATATTATAGACAACCGAAAAGGAAAATTAATTACCCTTGTTTCCTATGTTGCGTCTAAGCCGCAGTTTCATATTATTTATTTGGAAACGACCTCTGACAGTTGAGTTCTTCAGCTGCTTCCCTAGCTGTTGAGAAACTTTTCCATAATGTTTCATCCGGGTAAGATTTTTGTTACTTTTCGTTGTTTCCCGTGTTCCTGAGCGTTTGTGTTCTTCCTTTTCCTTTACCTTATCGTATAATCGAATCGCAAAACTATCTTTGTACCCGTTTGCCACGGCTGGATATTTTAACACGTTTAGTTCTTTTGTATTTGTTGACTGTCTAATGGCAACCGAATAATTCGGTAGATCTTGGCGGTAAAATGGCTATTTTGTACCCAACTGGGTGATAGGATTTAGCTTCATTGATGTTATCTGTGTAAGTTTTCTGTAACTGCTGAATTAATATCTATTATTAGTCTTAGTGACAGCATGTCAGAGTAGTTAATAGAGTTATTTTTACTATTTCGTTGGTGAAGTTAATTTTAGAATACATGAAAAAAAAACGGTTGTGCGAGGACATCGATGTAGTTTGCACCACCTTTTAGCAACAGCAAAATATCGTCTGTATAACGTTCAGAGTATACAGAGAAAGTGAAACCCGCTACTTCTCTGATGTTGAAAACTTACCGTAATGCTGATATTCATAAATATGCCCATTCTTGTTTAGATCGATCTGAAGATAACAATTGCGAATGAAGCCAGTCATGGAGTGAAACAAATACTTGTGAACGTAGACTGCTGTGGTTTTTACATTTTTAACGCTGCTGTTGTGATCAATCCGAGGTCTGGTAACGTGAAACTCTCCACACTGCGTTATCCCCCGCAAGCCGCTTCGTCTCTACATAACTACGCGGCTTACTGCTATTAATCCTTCGTCGTCCTCTAAAATTTTAACGCCTTACAGTTCCCTCCAAGACCAAACTAACAATTCTTTGATATCCTAGGATGCATTACATCAACAGATCAGTTCATTTAGCCATGTTATGCAATTAATTTCCTTTCTCCCGACTCGGACGAGTACCTCTTCATTAGTTACTCTAGCTGCCTATCTATTCTTCAGCATCCTTCTATAGCACCACATTTCAAAAGCTCCTATTTGCTTCTTACCTGAAATTTCCATCGTCCACATTTCATTATTTCCCTACTAGGTTACACTCCAAATACCTTCAGAAAAAACTTCCAATTTATATTCCATGTTTACAAATTGACTTTTGACAGAACTTTTCTTGCTACTGTCAGTCTGCATGCTACGTCCTCTTTACTGTAGCCGTTGTCAATTATTTTGCTGCCCAAGTACCAAACCTTACCTTCTACTTCTACTATCTTCTTTCCTAACCTAATTCCTCAGCATCGCCCAGTTTAATTCGACTACATTTCGTTTTCTCACAGTTTGTTATACGCGTTCTTTCAATCTCAATGCTTAACTTGCTGCAATCTATAAAGTCTCCGTATTATCAGTTTCACTGTCGATACAAGATATTTCGCAGCCACTTCGCTGCCACTGTTTCAGTTTGAAGTCTTCGGCGAGTAGATTTCGTATCGCGCAACAGCAATCGTTCGCGTACGCCAACCCATGTGCCCTCCTCGTTTGAAAAGACTTAGCGATTACTACTCCTAGTCTGGTCGTCTCCCGAGTTGATTATTTACATTGGATACTACGCTGTGTTGGGAAAGAATTTTCCTTTGTCTGATGGTGACCCACGCTGATGAGCAGACATTACCATGCTCAAGGAACCCGGTAATATCAGTCCAATTAATCGCGTGTGACGAAGTGTTGTTCTGCGAATGAGGTTAGCTTGGGAAATGTTTGTGGGTCAATCCGCGTGTACGTCTGATCGCGTGTTTCCCGCATAGTGATGCAGATGGATGTAGGACGCTAATTCTGGATTCCTTGGAAGCTGGTTGTAGCATCACATATCCCTTTATTCGCTTCTTACTTAGATAAATACAAGCTGTTACCTCTCCTGAAGAGTAAAGGTTAAATGTCTTTTCCATTGCGTATTTCATGACTGATGTTACGTCTGCTTGTGAAGGCAGTACCTAGAACAGGGGCCGGCCGGAGTGGCCGTGCGGTTCTAGGCGCTACAGTCTGGAACCGAGCGACCGCTACGGTCGCAGGTTCGAATCCTGCCTCGGGCATGGATGTGTGTGATGTCCTTAGGTTAGTTAGGTTTAATTAGTTCTAAGTTCTAGGCGACTGATGACCTCCGAAGTTAAGTCACATAGTGCTCAGAGCCATTTTTGAACCTAGAATAGGAGACTGAAATGTTCACTTCTGTATATTTTTGAGAATACAGTGTTGATTAAAATCAGTTCTCATGGTTTTCTTTTACGAGACACCCGCCATTTTTTCTATACATTCCATTTAAAAATACCATACTGTCTAGCAGAAATCCTTTTGTTTAGCATATTAACAGAATCTTCCGTCGGTTCTTGGTAGAACAACATTACAATAAATGCAAAGCACCAGTTTGCTTTTGCTCTACAATATTACTTTTATTGTTAACCGGTTTTCGGCTTACAAAGCCATCTTCAGACATTTACTGAGTATTATCACCAAAGAAGTTAAATGTTAGCAGACAACATTGGAAGAGAAGTAACACATCTAGACTGAAGTAGAAACATACAGTAAATAACGTCTTTGCAATGAAAAAGTAAAAACTCAACAGTACATAAATAACAATGGAGTAGACAGGAAAACCTTTAGCCAACAGTGGGGTATACAAAATCACCTGTTCCGATTGTGACTAATTTTACATTGGTCAGTCAGGCAGAGACATATCAACTAGGCTGGCTGAACATGAACGCAGCTGGAGGTTGCAGAATTCAGACTCTGCATTTGCTGAGCATGTGCTGAGTGAGGGTCACAACTACCAGCCAGTGTCCCATGTACTTCACTTAGCAAACAAAGACCATATACTCAACCTGCTGGAAGCCCTGGAAATAAAATAAAAAAAAAAAACATCTTGCTGACAGTCTAGATCTCATCCTAAATGACCAGACACAGCTCAACACTTCCCTTCTCCTAAACTTCATATGATCAGCTTTGTTGTTCATTACTTCTCACACTCTCTCTTCCTACACATTCCCATTTTCCTGTATTCATTAAGTTGCTTGGTTTGTTGATGTTGTCTTTGTATTCCACATAGACTGTAGGTTCAATAGTTAAGGCTTTCTTTTAACTGGTACTTGTATTACTGACCATGTTTAACATCCCTTGTAGTTGTCTCATCAAATACTGTTCATATTTTACTTTGCTCATTTATTTTATGAAAACTGTTACACAGCCACTGCTTTGATTATAACTCTCAAACTGTACGTTCCCCCAAACACCTCCATTTTCCTGCACTTATTTATTTATTTATGTTTATCTTATTGATATTGCTTAAGTTCCTTATGTATTCTGCATTTACATTGATAACTGTCTCTTCTTTTAATTGGTCGTGTATCACTCTCCATGTTTCATACCTCCTGATGTAGCCTTGTCTAGTACTAATTTTATTTTATTTTATTAGTTTTGTTTGTTAATAAAAACAGTTATGTAGGCATGCTATTCCCATTTTGTGCTAACGGTTTTCCTGTCTACTCCATTGTTATGTATGTACTGTTCAGTTTTTACTTTTTCATTACAAAAATGTTACTTACTGTATGTTTATACTTCAGTCTAGATGTGTTACTTCTCTTCCAATGTTGTCTGCTAACATTTAACTTCTTTGGTGATAATATTCAGTAAATGTCTGAAGATGGCCTTGTAACCCGAAAACGGGTTAACAATAAAAGTAATATTGTAGAACAAAAGCAAACTGGTGCTCCTTTTGTTTAGTTGCACGTAAAGTAACTGCTGAAGTTATATTCTGATGATTAAATTTACGGCTACTGAGCCATGATTGAGGCACAAGAGTAATGACTAGAATTCCTAGGAACTTCAATTAACTTACAGGAACTGGGAAATGTAAGGTTCCGTATGCAGTGGTTGCTGGTATAGCAATTTGAGGTTGCTCTGCTTTGCAGAACTGTTAGAAAAATGTACACAATACCAAGCTAGGGTTATGTTAAATGATACTGCTGATAGTTAACATTTTCTGCATTCCGCATTCATGTGCACACAGCCAGGGACACTGCCCCATTGCACAAGTGGACGCTAGAAACGGTCGGCGAAAACGCGTTTAAAAAATGGTTTAAATGGCTCTGAGCACTATGCGACTTTACTGCTGAGGTCATCAGTAGCCTAGAACTTAGAACTAATTAAACCTAACTAACCTAAGGACATCACACACATCCATGCCCGAGGCAGGATTCGAACCTGCGACCGTAGCGGTCGCCGACGCGTTTAAAGTAATATATTACACTCACGAATAATTTCAACTATTTACTTATTCCATATAGCAGATATGCAGGCCCTGACTTCTTAACGTTGCGTGGTATTTATAGAAGTGTGTGTTTCGAGACAATTTCACCACTGATTTTCGAGTCAGATACTGTTACTTAATTTGTTCTTTTGTGCTTTACAAAATACTACATATATTCGAATTATCAGGACTTACTTATCACTACCTATGCTTTTTCAAACACTCACACCTTACATATTCCATTAGAGTGGTGTTACTTTTCTTCAGATTCGTCTTATAGCCTCCTTTCAAGACACCATCTATACCGTAAAATTGATCTTATGCCGTCCTCTACAGAATTACAATGTCGTTTGCAAACCTCACTTTCTTATATGGTGGATAAAAAAAAAACATCCGATGTGGCTTGTTTATATTTCTGAAACTAATAAACATATGCAATGAATTTTGTTTTTTTTATGAAAGGGAAACTCAAAGTATTTTTTTCATACCTTTTCATAGATGTTCAATATGCTCCCCTTCAGATGCACGGCATATGTCAATTCGGTATTCAGATTGTTCCCACATTACAGCGACCATGTCTTGAGCTACAGTTTCCACAGCTGCTGTTATGCGATGTCTCAGTTCATTCATTGTTGTTGGTAACGGAAACACACAGACAGAGTCTTTTATAAACCCCCACAAGAAATAATCACACACAGGTCCGGTGACCTTGGAGGCCAGTAATATAAGGCTGAATCATTTGGTCCAATGCGACCGATCCATCTTTCAGTAATCCTTTTCCCGCATTTCCAGATGCCACTGTGACGGTGCCCCATTCTGTCGGTAAATGATGTCGTTCGAATCAGTCTCCAACTGTGAAAAAAGAAAAAAAATGGTTCAAATGGCTCTGAGCACTATGGGACTCAACATCTTAGGTCATAAGTCCCCTAGAACTTAGAACTACTTAAACCTAACTAACCTAAGGACATCACACACACCCATGCCCGAGGCAGGATTCGAACCTGCGACAGTAGCAGTCCCGCGGTTCCGGACTGCAGCGCCAGAACCGCATGGCCACCGCGGCCGGCCTGAAAAAAGAAAGTTTTCAAGGATATCAAGATATGTAACACTGTTCTCGGCAAAGAAAAATGGACCAAACACATTTTCCTGTGAAACTGTAGAATATACATTAAAATTTGGAGAGTTCCTCTCTTGTTGTACACTTCATGTGGTTGTTTCTGTACTCCATATTATCACATTATGACGGTTCACCTATCCATTTTAATGGAATGTTGCCTCGTCACTAAACACTAAGCGTGGAAGAAAGCTGACATCCTCCATCTGGCCAATAGCGTAATCACAGAACTCCACACGTTATTGTTTGGCATCATCACGAAGGGATTGCAGTAGCTAAATTTTGTATGGTTTCAAGTGTGAACGTCGACGCAACACACACGAGATGGACATCGGGGACATGCTGATCTGTCGATCTGCACGGCGAACGGACTTCGGCGGACTCCTGAAACTATGGCGGATGCGTTCGACGTCTGTGTCAGGGACGGCCCGGCGATTTGCCTTTACACAGACAACCTGTTTCTCGGAATCGTTCATGCCATCGTCTAATGCTCTGTGTTGTAGGAGGATACAAACCACACCTTGTACGAAAGTCACTCTGAACAGTTACTAGTGACATTCACAGCGCAAAACGTAGAACACGAAAGGCTTTCGGTTGTCATGACACCATTTTTACAAGAACTGAAGTGGACGCACATTGCTGCTAATTAGCGGGAACAATGTAAAACTCGAGAGTTTGCTCTTTCCAAGAGTGCGTTGTTCATGCACGTCTCTCAAATAACATAATAGTTACGATTTTCTTTAATCGGATGATTCTTTTTGATACACCCTGCGAGGTGCCGGGGCTAGCAGTGTATTCAACACTAAATTCTTCTAGAATCTTCATATCGAAATGATGCTCTAAGCCACCCTCTTTTCTAACTCCGACTTTTGCTGTTGCACATGGATTAAGAAGGAACGCGAACTGCTGACTGTAATCGGGCCCTCCAAGTGGAATAGAAAAGAGTTTGGCATCTGCAATAATTTAATTGGACAGAAATTAATTAGGTAAAGGAAAGTTTCATTAACGTAGTGAGAAATGAAAGGGCTGCTCTACCGATTAACAAAATGAAAGTTCTGTCCAAAATAACAATTTGATTTATTATGACTAAACTCAAAATAATAAAGAAAACACATGAAACATTTACAATACATCAAATTGAATACTCAGATAAATGCTGTGAGGGTGAAGTTGTCTATAAACTAGATTGTGACATTTATGACCAAGTGGTATGTGGAGCCAATTCCTTGCAACTGAAATCTTAAGAGAAACACCCAGCCAACCTAACATTAATTGCTGCTACAGTAATGGTAACACAGACAATGAACACCCAAGCCAGAACAAAGTTAGAAAAGACGACCAGGCGCGCTCTGCTGAGCTCTGATTATCACAGAGTAAATTCCCTAATCTGCCGGTGCTGCGGACATACATTACCAAGCTGTCCTCTTAACTGGAAGGACACAATCTGGCATACTGGAGGCGATGGCTGGTTGCTTCGACGTCCCGTCGTGGTGATAATGTAGCGAGTATAGCCCGAAACAAATTCTCCTGGTCTGGTTGTTCCAGACTAAAGACTTCCTATCAATACAAATGCGCCTCTGAGGGAGACAAAGAAGGCTCGCCACGCAATCACTGACGGTACAGTGATTGATTTTAACAAGCGAAGTCACACAGTAACTCTGATACAGTCAACTTTGGCCAAAACTGCCCAAGATGGCCAACATAGGCCGCTTGTACGCAGGACGCTCAATTGCCAACTGTACTCAGAAAGTTACGTTGAAGTCGAAACTTCAGCAACTTCGTCAAACAGTTACAATTAAATGAAAGTATATTAGACAGCCAACGGAAGGCAGGCTGTCCAGAGCAGCGAGAGCTCAGTCTTGTAACCTACTCCAACCGAAAGGCGAGAGCCGACTCTCTCAAGAGCACCAGTACAAGCTGAACACAGAACATTCCCGCCCCCACGTCAGTGGTCGTGGTTAAACGTTCCAATCAGCAACTCGAAAACCAGCGGAAAATTCCCCTCTATTGTCGACGCTGTACTATTCCACCAACGGAGATACTTGGCGCCAATTTCTGCGTCTATTTTGCTACGTCACGGAGCTATTCCCTGAGCAAGCCAATCACAGTTATGATCTCAACCCTTTATTTTTTCTCCCTAAATCACTTTCCACATTTCTTCTTTACCCTTTGCCCAGTACACATTTTGAACATAAACTTTTACATTTTTCCTGTACTGCTTGCCCAGTTTGTATTTTAATTTGACAACTTAACTTTTCCGTTATTCTCGTGGCGCTATTAAGCCAGTAAATGCCGAAGGCAGTACCTCGCGGGAGCAGGTACCAGCCGTCCGACGTATGCGCCAGGAGGAGGGGTTCGGTATCTCTGCGGCGTCGGCTGGCAGCAGGGCCGCCAACAGACGGCAGCAGTGGGGCCAACTTGCCCGATATGACGCGCCCTCTGCCAGCCCCGCCTGATGTATCTCGGCGCCGGCAGGGACCCTGGCTCCATCACACGGAAGATAATTATCGCGTGATGTATCGCCCGGGCAAACCTCAAACACATACGCACACGGGCGGGTCGCACACAGCTGCACGAGCGCTCGGACACGATGTGAGCGATAAATCGCGGGGCCCTGCTCCGGAACAGCGCAGTCCTCCAAACACACACACACACACACACACACACCACACACACACATATGTACAGCGTACGCACTGACATTCATATGCACAGTTCGAAAATGTGTTTCTTCGAGGACACTTCTCTACTTTTCGTAAAAGTCTTAGCTGTTTTGGGCAGTAAGTCCTACAAGCCAGTACAAATTAAGAAAAATGTGACATTAAACTGTCGTTACTTCGTACAGAGGACATAGTGCTTACTGAATATCTGTTTTTACGTTGTATATCAGGTATAAGAAACATAAGGACATTGAACGGTGTAGTTTAAAAATCACGAACTAACAAAATCAAAGAACGAGCAGGTAATAAGTAAAAATTTAGTGGACGACGGGTGTAGCGTATTTTCTATTGAAACATTCCTGCCTTCTTCCTAAATACCCTGTGAGTTCAAGAAGTTTGGAGAGCAGTTAATAAAAGATAGACAGAATTTAAGATGGCGGTTTAAATGCTTCGTACGGTGCCCCCACTTGCACAGAAAGTTCATACAATCATGTGAAACTAACATAAGAGTCCTTTTTCCGGATGTTGTTCAACTCGCTTGCCGCACTGGCTTAGATGTCGGCTATGTCGTAAAAACGTTGGTCCTTCGTGAGAATTCCTGCACTCTGTCGTTTTGTGGTAGGTTGGTGTTGATAACACAAAGTACCATCACCCGTAATGATTTTTAACAGAAAATAATTTCCGTGTTTTGAATTCAAATCCATTAGCGCCAAGCGTCCACGCATTTTTTTTATTTTTATTTTTTTCGAGAATCGAGGTGTCTACGACAAACTTTGCACACATATTTTTTTTCTTCAGAATATTCTGGACAATGTGTGGTGAAATCCAAACCATAAAACACATCATAGAAGAATATTATCAGGCAGCTTACGAAGGGAATCTGAAGATTTCCTGACGGCTATTCCAGAAGCAGTAGACTACATAAAAAAAAAAAATTAAAAAAAAATGGGTACTCAGAGTGGCAGATTCAACGTGTTCTCCGCCCAACCACTGCAGCACAACCTCTTGAAATGGATGAAGTCACGAGGGAGGAGGTAGGCACTGCATTTATTCCATACACAGGCGCACTCTCGGGGAAAATCGCCCACATTCTGAAGAAACACCAGGTCGGAACTGTGTTTTGTCCTCCAAATAAAACTCGTGCACTGGTGGGGAGCGCCAAAGATGACCTCGGTTTGAGGAAGGCCGGCGTGTACCAGATTCCGTGTCAATGTGGCAAGTCGTATATTGGTCAGACGATGCGTACCGTCGAGGATCGATGCCGTGAACACCAGAGGCACACTCGACTGATGTATCCGAGCAAGTCGGCGGTCGCTGAACATTGTTTGTCGGAAAATCACGCCATGGAGTATGACCGCACGAGGATTCTGGTACAGACGTCGGGATACTGGGACAGCGTTGTTAGAGAGGCCATCGAAATTCGCACCAATGACGACCTCGTAAACCGTGACAATCTTAGCAAGGCTTGGGAACCAGCGATTGGGTTAATCAAGAGTAAATCGAGCAAAAGGTATAGTTGTGACGATCACGGCGGACAGAGCCATCACTCCGACGTCATCTCAGACGCCGTCGCAATCTGTTCCACCGCGCGACCGTGGCGCGGGGCGCGGACGGCGGAGGGAGCGCGCCGCGGGAGGAGGGTATTTAAATCGGCCGCCGCCGCGACCGAACCCAGTTTCTCTGAGCAGCCATAGCGTACGGATCTCCGTGCCGGCACGTTCACAGGAGCTCAGTCCGTCAGTTCACCTGATGATGGCGACATGTATGATCGCCGAAATATTGTGCCCGTTGGACACTATAGACCGGCAGCACACCCGTGGATATTTTGATTATCAAATACGCCGGGAGAAACTCAAGAATCACAATATCTTCTTTGATTTTATTAACTTTTGTTTCCTCGAACAATGTTGTTAACAACATTAATAGCTTTGTTCTGATTGTCTAGCTTCCTGTCAATTTTATCAGACTGAGCTTCTTGCTTGGCAGACTGAGCTTTAATTTCTGCCGATTGAGTTTCTATCTGGCTAGACTGAGCCTTGATTTCGTTAATCAAAACAATCAATAAATCAGTTAAATTCCCGGAAGCCAGCGGCTTTACTTCCGTAGCGGGTGTCTCTTTAATTGTCCCCCCGTATTCGTAATCAAGGGGTTGAGATTTGATTTTCACTTCCGGTTCCGAAACATTTTCTAAAGTTTGGAATTCCATTTCTGCTCTTTGTTGTGTTTCGGCCGTTGCGTCTTTCATGCTAGCCGCCTGCCCCTGAACGATGGGTTCCGAGGTGCTCGTTTCCCACTGTTCGACCGATTTTTCCGTATCCAAGTTTACCAAATTTTGGTAATGGTAGCCTTCACTCATTTTAATAATTTTCAATACGAATGCCAAATCTCAAATCTAATTAGGATTCCTCCCACTACTTATTCTCGCTGACGAAACTACCTGTTCGTAACCAGTACTTTGTTACGAGATTTGCACAATGCAAAATTCGTTTCCAGAACAACCTCAAACCCGAAGATGGTCCTGTCATCTGGTCGCCACGTGTAACCACGGTCTCTCATTTATCGACCTTAATGACAGTGAAAAATTAAACCGCGTGCATCTAATGGAAATTTGGGAAAAGCAATCGTCACCGAAGTTAATTTGTCGGTAAAGCGGGAGGAAAGGGTCACATCTAAATGAAAGGAAAAATGCAAATGAAATTCGTGAAAATTAATTTTGAGAAAAGGGTAAAATTAATAAAGAAAGTAAATGTGCGGTCGTTACGTTAACAATTAATTGGCGTTAATTCGATATTTGAGATTTGGGGAAAATTACGTTCGCCAGTCCTATGGACAACTACTATAATAACTGAAAATGAAAGATTAATGCACATATAATTAGCACTAAAAGCGTGGCAACTGATGGTTGAGACGTGCTGAATGTTTCTCAGAAGTAATAAATTTCGCTACACTCTGACTTAATTTAGCAAAAGAATTAATAAAACCGGAAAATTGAAAGTTAATTTACTGACTGAAATTAATAGTGAACTTTGTTTCTGAAGCACTGCGAAATTCAATAAAATAAGGTTAGTCTTGAGCTACCTCAACAATCATTTCAAAAGCTATTTGAATCCAAGCAATTTGGAAATAAAAGGTTTAACTTTGAACTTGAATTAAATGATTCTGAACAATTAACAATTAGTAAATTTTAGTACATACCAAGCTGAGCTGTAGTCACAGGTAAGCTAAAATATGGTAACAAAACTCGCACTCTTAATTTCTGCTCGTGTAATCTAAACATTGTAGCCAGCTATGAATATCTTAACTGAACTTTGAAATTAAAGCAGTGAAATGGAATGATATCACTTTAATGCTGGTGTATGAATTTCGACACTCGGGTTCATTACAGAAATGGAAGGGACCCTGCTTGGTAATGCAATTGGGACAATGAGCAACAAAGGTTCATGCTAAGTTGATGTATTTTTGTTATGTAACAGTTTGAAAAGCTGAGGTCTGTCACACAGTTCTAAAACTTTACATGTTTTTAGTCTTCCTTGTTGGTCGATTGAAGGTCAATCGGGGAGGTGGCGACAGTCACTCATTGTCGGCTGTCGCTGTTGAAGAAGCTGGATGTTGCCACGCGTTCTTCTCAACACGGTCACCAGGCGAAACGGGCTCTTGATGTGCGCCGCTAATGCTTCCCGTCTGCGACACCGTGTCAGAAACTATCATAGCAAGTCGAGCGCAATTACATGCTGCCAAACCCCGAAAGCGCAGCAACTCGAGGGAGCGTCACACAACACACCTGCTCCACCGCCCTACTCCAGCCAGACTCTGCTCTGCCCGCGCTCCACGCGGCAGAGTTAACACTCCCAAAGATCCTAAACACTTTGGATCTCCACACGACCTATCGATGTAATCGTTCGATAGCATAGTTTTCCCTTGGCAATACCAAGTGTAAAAATACAAATAGTATTTACAAAACAAATCAATTATATATATATATATATATATATATATATATATATATATATATATACAGTAAAACAATTACAGTATATAAAGACACAGAAATGTCATACCTTCATGTAACAAAATACGAAAAAAATTTATAGTACAATTGATAGAAATAGGAGGATATGAATTTCTGGCATTACAACCTGAGGGCAATATTATGGAATTAGAAGTGGACGTAGATGAAGATGAAATGGGAGATATGATACTGCGTGAATAACTTGGCAGAGCACTGAATGACCTAAGTCAAAACAAGGCCCCAGGAGTAGATAACATTCCATTAGAACTACTGATAGCCTTGGGAGACGCAGTCCTGACAAAACTTTACCATCTGATGAGGAAGATGGATGAGACAGGCGAAATACCCTCAGACTTCAAGAAGAATATAATAATTCCAATCGCAAAGGAAGCAGCTGTTGACAGGCGTGGAAATTACCGAACTATCAGTTTAGTAAGTCACGGCTGTAAAATACTAACTTGAATTCTTTACAGACGAATGGAAAAACTGGTAGAAGCGGACCTCGGGGAGGATCAATTTGGATTCAGTAGAAATGTTGGAACACGTGAGACAATACTGACCTTACGACTTACCTTAGATGATAGATTCAGGAAAGGCATACCTACGATTCTATTATTTGTTGACTTAGAGAAAGCTTTTGACAATGTTGACTGGAATAATCTCTTTCAAATTCTGAAGGTAGCAGGGGTCAAATACAGGGAGCAAAAGGGTATTTGCAATTTGTACAGAAACCAGATGCCAGTTATAAGAGTCGAGGCGCACGAAAGGGAAGCAGTGGTTGGGAAGGGAGTGAGACAGGGTTGTAGCCTATCCCCAGTGTTATTCAATCTGTATATTGAGCAAGCAGTAAAGGAAACAAAAGAAAAATTTGGAGTAGGAATTATAATCCATGGAGAAGATACGAAAACTTTGAGGTTTGCCGATAACATTGAATTCTCTCGGAGACAGCAAGGGACGTGGAAGAGCAGATGAACGGAATGGACATTTTCTTGAGAGGAGGATATAAGATGAACATCAGCAAAAACAAAACGAGGTTAATGGAATGTAGTCGAATTAAATAAGGTGATGCTGAGGGAATTAAATTAAGAAATGAAACACTTAAAGTAGTAGATGAGTTTTGCTATGTGGGGAGAAAAGTAACTGATGATGGTCGCAATAAAGAGGATATGTGTACTGACGATGGCAAAGAAAGCATTTCTCGAGAAGAGAAATTTGTTGACATCGAGTGTAGAGTTGAACGTCAGAAAGTCCATTCTGAAAGTACTGTATTTGTATGGAGTGTAGCCATGTATGGAAGTGAAACATGGACGATAAATAGTTTACACGAGAAGATAATGGAAGCCTTCGAAATGTGGTGCTACAGAAGAATGCTGAAGATTAGATGAGTAGATCACGTGACTAATGAGGAGTTATTGAATCGAATTGCTGAGAAGAGGAATTTGTGCACAACTTGACTAGAAGAAGGGATCGGTTGGTAAGACAATTACTGAGGCATCAAGGGAACACCAATTTAGTACTGGAGGGCAGCATCGCGGGTAAAAGTCGTAAAGAGAGACCAAGAGATGAGTACACTAAGCAGATTGAGAAGGATGTAGATTGCAGTAGTTACTTGGAGATGAAAAAGCTTGCCCAGGATGGAGTAGCATGGAGAGCTACATCAAACGAGTCTCTGGACTGAAGACTATAACATCAACAACAAAATTTACTTATCCTGCCGTTTGTTCGCTTTATACATAGCAGAAACACTTTCTTCCAGGATACGTCTACTTCTCCTTATCCATCTTCCTCTGCAGTTTCCACCATTTCTACATGAAAATCTCAATTTCACGTTATTTTTTGTATATGAATTCGCAGGATAACTCCAGTATACTCTAGGCGTTGTTTAGGATCCTAAGATACTGAACTCATATGAACAGTTGAAAAATACTGATGTTGTCTCTGTAGAATAAAAGGGCAAGACAGAAAACACAGTTACTAAAATGCGGAAACAAGAGCGCAAAGTTACTGCTAGTTGTTGAGAGGTACGCCGGCCTCGGTTGCCGAGCGGTTCTAGGCGCTTCAGTCCTGAACCGCGCGACTGCTACGGTCGCAGGTTCGAATCCTGCCTCTGGCATGGATGTGTGTGTGATATCCTTAGGTTAGTTAAGTTTAAGTAGTTCTAAGTTCTAGGGGGCTAATTAATATTTGTTGAGAGGTACAAGGATTTTTGAATTGTAAGGAAGTCCCGGCACCTTTCATGAACTTTTGTTCCGAACTAAATACACGCCGAAGAGGGTAAAAAAGCATGAAATGCGTAACAAATGCTGAAATCGTTCAATGTGCAACTCTAGATGTAGCAGTACTAGATTACCCTTTCCTGTTTGTTTCTTGTTGTACAGTGGTGTATTTAAGTCTTCGTAGAAGGTATCAGACTAACCTGCTTTACAGCTCCCTTCTTATTTCATGCAGTCTAAATTCCGTAAGCTACTTTAAGATGTGTAGCAATGCATAATTCGTGTACCACCATCAATCCATCCCCCACCCCGTCCAACCCTCTTTTCTCCTGTACATCAGTTTCTTCTCAGTTGTACCATTTGCGCTACTTGAATCGCCGATTTCACGGTTCTTCCTAAATCACTAAATCTTCTGCTAATATTAGTGGTTCCTGAAGAGGGGCAGCAGCCTTTTTCAGTAGTTGCAAGGGCAACAGTCTGGATGATTGACTGATCTGGCCTTGTAACAATAACCAAAACGGCATTGCTGTGCAGGTACTGCGAACGGCTGAAAGCAAGGGGAAACTACGGCCGTAATTTTTCCCGAGGGCATGCAGATTTACTGTATGATTAAATGATGATGGCGTCCTCTTGGGTAAAATATTCCGCAGGTAAAATAGTCCCCCATTCGGATCTCCGGGCGGGGACTACTCAAGAGGATGTCGTTATCAGGAGAAAGAAAACTGGCGTCCTACGGATCGGAGCGTGGAATGTCAGATCCCTTAATCGCGCAGGTAGGTTAGAAAATTTAAAAATGGAAATGGATAGGTTAAAGTTAGATATAGTGGGAATTAGTGAAGTTCGGTGGCAGGAGGAACAAGACTTCTGGTCAGGTGACTACAGGGTTATAAACACAGTCAAATAGGGGTCATGCAGGAGTAGGTTTAATAATGAATAGGAAAATAGGAATGCGGGTAAGCTACTACAAGCAGCATAGTAAACGCATTATTGTGGCCAAGATAGATACGAAGCCCACACCTACTACAGTAGTACAAGTTTATATGCCAACTAGCTCTGCAGATGACGAAGAAATTGAGGAAATGTATGATGAAATAAAAGAAATTATTCAGATAGTGAAGGGAGACGAAAATTTAATAGTCATGGGTGACTGGAATTCGAGTGTAGGAAAATTGAGAGAAGGAGACGTAGTAGGTGAATATGGATTGGGGCTAAGAAATGAAAGAGGAAGCCGCCTGGTAGAATTTTGCACAGAGCACAACTTAATTATAGCTAACACTTGGTTTAAGAATCATGATAGAAAGTTGTATACATGGAAGAACCCTGGAGATACTAAAAGGTATCAGATAGATTATATAATGGTAAGACAGAGATTTAGGAACCAGGCTTTAAATTGTAAGACATTTCCAGGGGCAGATGTGGACTCTGACCACAATCTATTGGTTATGACCTGTAGATTAAAACTGAAGAAACTGCAAAAAGGTGGGAATTTAAGGAGATGGGACCTGGATAAACTGAAAGAACCAGAGGTTGTACAGAGTTTTAGGGAGAGCATAAGGGAACAATTGACAGGAATGGGGGAAAGAAATACAGTAGAAGAAGAATGGGTAGCTTTGAGGGATGAAGTAGTGAAGGCAGCAGAGGATCAAGTAGGTAAAAAGACGAGGGCTAGTAGAAATCCCTGGGTAACAGAAGAAATATTGAATTTAATTGACGAAAGGAGAAAATATAAAAATGCAGTAAATGAAGCAGGCAAAAAGGAATACAAACGTCTCAAAAATGAGATCGACAGGAAGTGCAAAATGGCTAAGCAGGGATGGTTAGAGGACAAATGTAAGGATGTAGAGGCTTGTCTCACTAGGGGTAAGATAGATACTGCCTACAGGAAAATTAAAGAGACCTTTGGAGATAAAAGAACCACTTGTATGAACATCAAGAGCTCAGATGGAAACCCAGTTCTAAGCAAAGAAGGGAAAGCAGAAAGGTGGAAGGAGTATATAAAGGGTCTATACAAGGGCGATGTACTTGAGGACAATATTATGGAAATGGAAGAGGATGTAGATGAAGAGGAAATGGGAGATACGATACTGCGTGAAGAGTTTGACAGAGCACTGAAAGACCTGAGTCGAAACAAGGCCCCCGGAGTAGACAACATTCCATTGGAACTACTGACGGCCTTGGGAGAGCCAGTCCTGACAAAACTCTACCATCTGGTGAGCAAGATGTATGAAACAGGCGAAATACCCTCAGACTTCAAGAAGAATATAATAATTCCAATCCCAAAGAAAGCAGGTGTTGACAGATGTGAAAATTACCGAACAATCAGTTTAATAAGCCACAGCTGCAAAATACTAACACGAATTCTTTACAGACGAATGGAAAAACTAGTAGAAGCTGACCTCGGGGATGATCAGTTTGGATTCCGTAGAAATGTTGGAACACGTGAGGCAATACTGACCTTACGACTTATCTTAGAGGAAAGATTAAGGAAAGGCAAACCTACGTTTCTAGCATTTGTAGACTTACAGAAAGCTTTTGACAATGTTGACTGGAATACTCTCTTTCAAATTCTAAAGGTGGCAGGGGTAAAATACAGGGAGCGAAAGGCTATTTAAAATTTGTACAGAAACCAGATGGCAGTTATAAGAGTCGATGGGTATGAAAGGCAAGCAGTCGTTGGGAAGGGAGTAAGACAGGGTTGTAGCCTATCCCCGATGTTATTCAATCTGTATATTGAGCAAGCAGTAAAGGAAGCAAAAGAAAAATTCGGAGTAGGTATTAAAATCCATGGAGAAGAAATAAAAACTTTGAGGTTCGCCGATGACATTGTAATTCTATCAGAGACAGCAAAGGACTTGGAAGAGCAGTTGAACGGAATGGATGGTGTCTTGAAGGGAGGATATAAGATGAACATCAACAAAAGCAAAACGAGGATAATGGAATGTAGTCGAATTAAGTCGGGTGATGTTGAGGGTATTAGATTAGGAAATGAGACACTTAAAGTAGTAAAGGAGTTTTGCTATTTGGGGAGCAAAATAACTGATGATGGTCGAAGTAGAGAGGATATAAAATGTAGACTGGCAATGGCAAGGAAAGCGTTTCTGAAGAAGAGAAATTTGCTACCATCGAGTATAGATTTAAGTGTCAGGAAGTCGTTCCTGAAAGTATTTGTATTGAGTGTAGCCATGTATGGTAGTGAAACATGGACGGTAAATAGTTTGGACAAGAAGAGAATAGAAGCTTTCGAAATGTGGTGCTACAGAAGAATGCTGAAGATTAGATGGGTAGACCACATAACTAATGAGGAAATATTGAATAGGATTGGGGAGAAGAGAAGTTTGTGGCACAACTTGACCAGAAGAAAGGATCGGTTGGTAGGACATGTTCTGAGGCATCAAGGGATCACCAATTTAGTATTGGAGGGCAGCGTGGAGGGTAAAAATCGTAGGGGGAGACCAAGAGATGAATACACTAAGCAGATTCAGAAGGATGTAGGTTGCAGTAGGTACTGGGAGATGAAGAATCTTGCACAGGATAGAATAGCATGGAGAGCTGCATCAAACCAGTCTCAGGACTGAAGACCACAACAACAACAATGTCTGGTTGATCTGACAATCCTGAGGCATCAAATAATAGTCACTTTGGTTATGAAAGAAAGCGATGGTGTAAAAATTGTAAAGCAAACCTAGTCTTAACTATATTAGGCAGGTTAAAGCGGATGTAGTACATCTACATCATACTCCAAAAGCCACGTAATGGTGTGTTACGGAGGGTACTATCGGTACCACTATCTGATGCCTCCAAGCCTGTTCCGCCCCAGAATAGTGCGTGGGAAGAATGTCGGTAAGCCTCTGTACTGGCTCTTATTTCTGGAATGGTCTCCTCGTGGTAAACACGCGAGAAGTATGTGGGGGGAAGCTACATGTTGTCCTACTCCTCCTGAAAAGTGCTGTCCCTAAATTTCAATAGTAAATATATCCGTGATTCACAACGCCTCTCTTGTGACGTCTGCCAGTGAAGTTTGTTTTGCATCTCCGTAACGCTCTCCTCTATCAGTCCTACGTGATAGGGATCCCAGATAAATGAACAGTACTCAAGAATCGGGCAAACAAGCGCCTTATAAGCCACTTCTTTCGGGGATGAGTTACATTTGTTTAAGATTCTTCTTTGGTGTCTGCTTTTCCCGCCATCTGTTTTATATGGTCATTCCACTTAAGATCGCTCTGGATAGTTACGCCTAGATATTTTACGGCAGACGCTGTAGCCAGCTGTTTGTCGTCAGTAGTGTAGCTGTACAGTAGGGGCTTTCCCTACGTATGCATAATATGTTACATATATTTAAACAGTATTATGTAGAGTTGAAGAGCTGTGCTCAGTGTAGACTAACGTGGACAGCTATATAAAACTGGTCTCCGAATTAAAGACCACAACACCAACAAGAATAACAACAACAGTGAGAGTGATTTCCGTAGCAGACCACAGGTTTTTGTTTTACAAAGACGTACAATATCCTTCCAACAGCATTCCATAATCTAAGCATATGTTTTTTTTTATTCATTGTGTTTACAGCTGTCGAATAATATTTGTCTTTAGTGGTTTCATTTTATTACCGTTCACACATTAGATTTTGCTTAGGACTCAGGTGTGTGTAAACTTTTAATGTTTACAACACACGTCTTCAGATCATCAACATGATTCATTATGTGAGTGACAAAATAGTAAATGGGACAATAGTAACCACTAGGAAATCAACTTAGTTGGATGCAAGTGTTAGGAATACCCAGTAGCAAACGAAATCTGCTCCATTTGAACAGTACGACAGTGAAAATGTCAAGAAATCTTCGAGGTACGAAAATGGCGCCTATAGACAAGAAAATCTGTATAATGAGCGAAAGATTAAGGATGTGATCAATGTGTACTCAGCTAACACATTCCTGGGGTGAAAGGATGTTACCCACTCCACAATTAGTCGCCCCTTAAATGTATTAGCAGCTTATGTACATGCATGATAATAAACGGAAATTTCATATCCATAGAATAAAATAGGTGTTATACAAATTCTGAAAGTAAGTGTTACCTTTCACAGTACTTGCTACCTTCACTAGCGTATTTTCATGGAAATACCCGAATCAAAACTAAAAGGACACACCAACGAAATAAACTGCCGCTGTTAGAGAATTAATGAACAGGAATCAGCTAAGGCATTAAACTTTGCTGCTTTCAATTATGTCCTCTGGATAGCAGTTAAGAAAGTCCGGACTGATTATTTTATGACTTTTAATTAATTTTGCTTACTCACAATCTCGTCATCTATTAAGGGATGTTGTTTCCGTTAATGAGATAAATAGACGTAAAAGGAGAAGTTCATTTACGCCGTTTATCGCTCCTGAGAAGACCGTGGCGAGTGTAACGTTTGGCTGGATCACGAAGTTTCCTTTCAAACGAGGAGTCGCAATGTTTCTCTCATTGCAGATATTCAGCAGAGCATCATTAGCTGTGTATGTCTTTGGAAATGGAGCTGTATTATGAATGCTGTACCGAATAATAATATATTGCCGTTTTTAAGTTTAGCACTGAGAGAAAAACACAGCCTGAGAATAAAATAAAATAAATTGGAGAGGATTTGATACTCATTAGCGTTAATAAAAGTTGGTTACATTTTTCACACATCTGTTATACGACCTCTGTCGAACTGATGTGAAGTGAATCAGTTTTCAGTGTGTATATACGTCTTTTTTGTTGTCTGTATGGTTGCATGTTATCAATTTACAGACTACTAATTAGTTGAGTGGCTGAAATTTAATAATAAACAAAATGTTAGCCTTTGTTGCCACTCATGCTAGAAGGAAACAATTAAGTTCAGCAGAAATTTGAGCATGTTTGTCTGGTACACTTCAAACGGGGCAACTGTTCCGTTAAATATACATCTATAGAACAGGATTTGTCATGAATGAATGATTTTAGACTAAATTTGAATTTCGTTTCGACTGCTGTAGTAAATTTTGTGCCCGCTCACCTTGTCAGCATATGTGGATGCCATGCGGAGGACTCAGGTTCGATCCCCGGTACTACCAGGGACTTTTGTTTGGGGGTGGGAATGGAATGTGATGCCAGTTGAGGAGATGCTTGATTCGGAAACAGCGGTGCAAGACGAAGAAGCCAGACAACGACTGGGAGGGCGGAGTGCTGACCACGTGACCCTCCTCATCACATCCAATGGCACCACTGTAGGAGGATGACACGGCGATCGGTCGGGCCCGAACACGGAGCTTCAGTTGAGCGTTTCATAAATTTTATGTTGCTGGGTAGATGAGTAAAGATAACTGTGGCTGTATACCGAAAGCATTTCTTAGTGCGTGACAGCTTTAATAGTGATCAATAAAGGTAACTTTTTCTTCTAGTGTTGCAGGTATAGCCTTTGCCTTTCTCCTCGAGTTGTTCACGTCGAATTGGACCAGCGAAGATGAGGATTACTGAAGATGAAACAAATCACTATTCTCACTGGTAGATTTTATGCAACGAATATTTTCTCGCTAAGAGAAGACGTTGAGAAAAAATATCCGAAATATCTTGTTTGCGAAGTTAGCAATTACGCGAGAAGCAAAAATAGCCAAATTCGGATCTCTGAGAAACTTGAAAACATGTTTCTTTCATTTCAAATTTTCGTCAAGCATACCCAAAAATTTGAAACATTTTACCTTATTCACTGACTGTTGTTTGTATGTTACATTAACTGAATATACTACGACTATTTTTTTCTTCTAGAAATTAAAACAGAGTCAATTCACAGAGAACCATTCAATAAGTATTTGTAATTATAAATTTTGCAACTGAATCACTTATTTAACCTTGTAACATCTGCAAAGTACCATCTCGTTTTGAGCAAAATTATTCACTTAGGGTAGGTGGGGTAAAAGTAGGCATTTCCCGTTTTATTAAATATTTTTACGCCCCTCCGTGTTTCCACCAGCGGTGCTCATGTGTGTTACAAATTGAAACGATAGCAATGGCATACACGTTTTGAAAAACTACGGTACTGTTTACGATCTCTAGTAAGTACGCAAGACCGAAACCATTCAAAATTGAACATTTCTCGAGGGAAGAGATGCTTATTGAAAATCATTCATCAATCTTGAGCGGTACTGTTTAAACCAAGCTAGTCTACGACGCAGCTTATGAGACGATTACAGAAGCCGCCAAACGAGAATTCCAGTTTCTACACTTTGATGGTCATATTAGCGACATTTTAGTGACCTATGCGAGCTTCGGCGTAAGCACAATTTGAATCTTCGAGCTGCCGTTCGAAGTACCTGAATCACTGATAACTGAATCAGTCCAGCCATGCGCCAGAGTAGTCAGTCATAGAGTCGAACGTTGGGCAAGTTTCAGCATGTAGGCAGTGCTCAGTGGTGTTCGTCAGGTGCGAATCGCCGTTACCAAACATGTGTCCTCCTGTTTAAATATAGGCGGCTGTAGAGCCACTATGGTGAATGACATCTTCGATCTGAGTGTATGAGGAGGAGACTCGTGCACCTACCCAGCGGGGGATTACCGACGCAGGCCACTCCCAGGTCACTACCACTAACACACGCCTCGGAGGTGACGCCGAAGGTGGTGCGTATATTCGAAACAACGTCGTAAATGACCGAGAAGCCAGCAGGCCACAGTGATGCTGAGATGGCTCCAGTCCCACATGTTGCAGGTGATAGATTTCGAGGACGACCCCACTAGGGCCATAGACACGGGTTCACAGGTAGATGCCGTGTTTCTTGACTTCCGCAAGATGTTCGATACAGTTCCTCACAGTCGCTTAATGAACAAAGTAAGGGCATATGGACTATCAGACCAATTGTGTGATTGGATTGAAGAGTTCCTAGATAACAGAACGCAGCATGTCATTCTCAATGGAGAGAAGTCTTCCGAAGTAAGAGTGATTTCAGGTGTGCCGCAGGGGAGTGTCGTAGGACCGTTGCTATTCACAATATACATGAATGACCTTGTGGATGACATCGGAAGTTCACTGAGGCTTTTTGCGGATGATGCTGTGGTATATCGAGAGGTTGTAACATTGGAAAATTGTACTGAAATGCAGGAGGATCTGCAGCGAATTGACGCATGGTGCAGGGAATGGCAATTGAATCTCAATGTAGACAAGTGTAATGTGCTGCGAATACATAGAAAGGTAGATCCATTATCATTTAGCTACAATATAGCAGCTCAGCAACTGGGAGCAGTTTCTTCCGTAAATTATCTGGGAGTACGCATTAGGAGTGATTTAAAATGGAATGATCATTTAAAGTTGATCGTTGGTAAAGCAGATGTCAGACTGAGATTCATTGGAAGAATCCTAAGGAAATGCAATCCGAAAACAAAGAAAGTAGATTACAGTACGCTTGTTCGCCCACAGTTTGAATACTGCTCAGCAGTGTGGGATCCGTACCAGATAGGGTTGATAGAAGAGATAGAAAAGACCCAACGCAGAGCAGCGCGCTTCGTTACAGGATCATTTAGTAATCGCGAAAGCGTTACGGAGATGATAGATAAACTCCAGTGGAAGACTCTGCAGGAGAGACGCTCAGTAGCTCAGTACGGGCTTTTGTCAAAGTTTCGAGAACATACCTTCACCGAAGAGTCAAGCAGTATATTGCTCCCTCCTACGTATATCTCGCGAAGAGACCATGAGGATAAAATCAGAGAGATTACAGCCCACACAGAGGCATACCGACAATCTTTCCTTCCACGAACAATACCAGACTGGAATAGAAGGGAGAACCGATAGAGGTACTCAGGGTACCCTCCGCCACACACCGTCAGGTGGCTTGCGGAGTATGGATGTAGATGTAGATGTAGATGTAAAAAAGGTCTACGGACGCTGTAGCAAAGGTGATGCAACGTGAACCGCAGGATTCAACAGCACCGGAGATCGCGAGCAGGGCGCGTAAACAACGCTCCCCGAAGGGTCGCAAGAAGCTCTGCCTCGACTCCGGAGATTCGTCCCCTCCTCATACCGACACATCTGAGAACTCTGGCAATATGGAACTCTCTGACATAGACCAACAGCCACCGGATATCGCTGAACAAGTGCTTTGGGTTAGTGAAGGGTTGCCCTGTCGTTCCAACGATCCACCCCCTCAGGCGTACATCGACCCTTCAGCAGAAAGTGCCCGAACACTACACAACAGTACAGCATCCAGCGTAGTAGAAACCCCCTGGAGTAAGGAGGACGGCGGTATCAACGATGTGCCTCTTCCCCTTGGTGGCAACTCTCACCCCTCTTCCACAACTGAGCTCGACTAATGCCCCAGGAAGAAGTCGGACGGGAAACCTTCTGAGCGCTTGTAGTGAGAGACCACCGACTTCGTAGATTTTCGACAGTTCATTACTGTGGCGGATGTAAGGGGGGGTTTGCAAATGCCGCATTTCAGCTTACGCCTCGGTGCTTCAGTGGTGGCTATTATGTGGTGAACTGATGATACAAAGAGCTCTTATACACTACTAGCCGTTAAAATTGCTGCACCAAGAAGAAATCCAGATGATAAACGGGTATTCATTGGACAAATATATTATACTAGAACTGACAAGTGATTACATTTTCACGCAATTTGGGTGCATAGACCATGAGAAATCAGTACCCACAACAACCACTTCTGGCCGTAATAACGGCCTTGATATGCCTGGGCATTGAGTCAAACAGAGCTTGGATGGCGTGTACAGGTACAGCTGCTCATGCAGTTTGAACACGATACCCCAGTTCATCAAGAGCAGTGACTGGCGTATTGTGACGAGCCAGTTGCTCGGCCACCTCTGACCAGACGTTTTCAGTTGGTGAGAGATCTGGAGAATGTGCTGGCCAGGGCAGTAGTCGAACATTTTATGTATCCTGAAGGGCCCGTACAGGACTTGCAACATGCGGTCGTGCATTATCCTTCTGAAATGTAGGGTTTCGCAGGGATCGAATGAAGGGTAGAGCCACGGGTCGTAACACATCTGCAATGTGACGTCCACTGTTCAAAGTGCCGTCAATGCGAACAAGAACTGACCGAGGCGTGCAACCAATGGCACCCCATACCATCACGCCGGGTGATAGGCCAGTATGGCGATGAGGAATACACCCTTCCAATGTGCGTTCACCGCGATGTCGCCAAACACGGATGCGACCATCATGATGCTGTAAACAGAACCTGGATACATCCGAAAAAATGACGTTTTGTCATTCGTGCACCCAGGTTCGTCGTGGAGTACACCATCGCAGGCGCTCCTGTCTGAGATGCAGCGTCAAGGATAACGGCAGCCATGGTCTCCGTGCTGATAGTCCATGCTGCTGCAAACGTCGTCGAACTGTTCGTGCAGATGGTGGTTGTCTTGCAAACGTCACCATCTGTTGACTCAGGGATCGAGACGTGGCTGCACGATCCGTTACAGCCATGCGGATAAGATGCCTGTCATCTCGACTGGTAGTAATACGAGGCCGTTGGGATCCAGCACGGCGTTCCGTATTACCCTCCTGAACCCACCGATTCCATATTCTGCTAACAGTCATTGGATCTCGACCAAAGCGAGCAGAAATGTCACGATACGATAAACCACAATCGCGATAGGCTACAATCCGACCTTTATCAAAGTCGGAAACGTGGTGGTACGCATTTCTCCTCCTTACACGAGGCATCACAACAACGTTTCACCAGGCAACGCCGGTCAACTGCTGTTTGTGTATGAGAAATCGGTTGGAAACTTTCCTCATGTCAGCACGTTTTAGGTGTCGCCACCGGCGCCAACCTTGTGTGAATGCTGTGAAAACCTAATCATTTGCATATCATAGCATCTTCTTCCTGTCGGTTAAATTTCGCGTCTGTAGCACGTCATCTTCGTGGTGTAGCAATTTTAATGGCCGGTAGTGTACAATACGGTCAGGATAAGGCGAAATGGAGAAGGGACGCTCTTGATTCGTGTTACATGATGATTCATGAGTTGTCATTTTGGGATCCGTCTCCATCACATCATGCGTAAGTTCATCATCTCGAGGTACCAACCTATCGATCATGCGACGTCGACTGGAAGCATCCCGATCCGGGCAAGGTGTCTAAACAACATCTCTGTGGAGCGCACCATGTCTCGCGAGAACACCAACGGTACCGCCGATCATTAGTCAGAGCGTTCCATGACTGATAGGGGCATCAACTGATGACACAAAATCACATTGTAGCTGGATTTTTGGAGCATTTGGCACTTCTTTGCCGGTGGACCGAGGACCACCAAGTGGGGGTGGACGTTTTTGCCACACTTGCCCTCAAGGCTGATACGGATATGGCTGCACTAATGGTGCCATTTACAGAAGATGAAAGAATAGAGGCACTCAAAAGGGAGCTGCACAAACATCCAATGGATTGGATAACACTAGAATCTTATCGGGAATTCGCGCAAATGATGACGCCACAATAGGTGTCGATGTACACTGAGCTGATGCGCCTTGACATGATTTATTCCTCCCATTCCAGAGTCAGAGGAGAGTCGCTGTGCGAATCATTATCGGACGCTCGCCATGCTAAGCAACGACTATAAAATCTTTACACGAGTGCCAGCGTCTCGCCTTAAATAGGCGATATCGAGGACTCTTCCCTGATTAGGTTTGCCTGGGGGTGCGAATCTGCATCCACTCACCTTTGAGTAAACATCGGGACGTCATAACCCATGCAGAAACGTGTCGAATACGAGAACGTCTAATATCAGAGGGCTTTGATTGTACATTCGACAAGGTAAATCATGATTTTTTATATTGTCAGTTATGAGTTCCACCTGTCTTCGTCTCCGCAGTTACAAGACTAATCCGAGGAGTAACATGACGTGAAACGGATTCAATTCACATTAAAAGCTCTATCCGAGAACGGTGCCCGCCTTCAGTGGAGCTTTCTGCGATAGCGCTCGAGCCGCTGATGCATGTTATGCGACGGTATCTCAACGGAATAACGCTGCTTTAGACCTCATTCATCCGTCGTACCTATGCGGACGGCCAGATACTACTTGTCCGCTCCGGAAATGAAGTGCGTGAGACGGTTGAGCATCTTAATACTTACGGGATGGCGGCAGGTAGTGTTGTTAACATGACTAAGTCAAAATAATACAGATTGGACGAGGTCTGAAAGACGCGCCAGGACCTTTTCAGAAGGTGGAAACTCTGCGATGCCCAGGGATCACATTTACTCGTTTTATACAGCGGTCAGCGGCGGCGAGTTATGGGCGGCTGCTGCTTCTTGTTCGATTGTCCTTACGTAACATTTCGATACCGAAGGCAACCGCGCACTTCCCCATGTCTGCCTTTGGGTACTATGTCAATACTGGGATGTTATTTAAGGTCGAGCATGAAACGTTAACCCTACCACATGAAAGCTTTGGTACTTTATCTGCTAATAATGGTTCAGAATTGGCAACAGCGAAAACACATCGTTACCTCAGCTCTGATATACGAGGATTGGAACTTTAAAAGTGGCAACTATTTATTTACAGCTCGTACAAAATAGATAAGTGTTTCAAAGTTTTACTGACCTTCAGATTAGTCACCAGCATTGTGTATAGCCCGTTGCCACCGATGTGGAAGTCGTAGGACACTCTTAGCAATGCCAGTTGTGTTGACAGTTCGAGCGGCGCGGTCTATTGCCCGACGAATTTATAGCAGTTCTATAGCGAATGCCGTGAAGTGTTTAACTTCAGTTTAGAAACTGAGTTGAACTCACGAGGGCTTATGTCATGGGAGTGCAGTAGGTGGTATAGCAATTAACAGCCACATCAGTCACGCAAATCAGTAACAACTTGCACTGTACGTGCTTGAGCATTGTCCTGCAAAATGATGGTTAGGTCCTGCAGAAAGCGCCGCCATTTCTGTCTGTAAGTTGTTCGTAGGTTGTTCCAAAAAAGAACAGCATAGAGACAGACCATCATTTCGCAGGAGAATGCTCAAGCACGTACAGTGCAAGATGTTACTGATTTGTTTGACTGAGTGCTGTATCACTTTCTGCACTCCCCTGAATTAAGCCCTCGTGAGTTGAACTCGATTTCTAAACTGAAGGAAACACTTCACGGGATTCGCTTCAGAACTGCTATAAATTCGTCGGGCAATAGACCGCGCCGCTCGAATTTTCAACACAACTGGCATTGTTAAGAGTGTCCTACGACTTCCACATCGCTGGCAACGGGCTATACACAATGCTGGTGACTACTTTGAAGGTCAGTAAAACTTTGAAACACCTATCTATTTGGCACGAGCTGTAAATAAATAGTCACCACTATTAAAGTTCCAACCCTCGTATAAACTTCTTCCGCAGTTGTTCGTGCCTCCGACAGCGGCGGGCAACATCTCACCTTCACTTGCAAACGCTGCCTCATTTTTTGTGGACCGCATTTATGTTCGTCCGGAAGTATCTTCCATAAGAACATCCACGGCTCTGGAGATCTATCGCTACTTCATGAGCCACCACCACCTCAACTTCATGGAAACCAAACATCCAACGAGAGCTTGGCAACATACCTGACGTAATGGCAGCACGATCCAAGTAGTATATCCTCATCAATCGTAAAATTGTCACACGGAACCGGTCTTACGTCTTTCATATGGTTTATTCTCCGCTTTGCGTAACGATTAAGAAAATTTAGAGAAGCAGTATTTGAGGCTGACTGCTGAACGATTCTACTGCCGTCAACATGCATTTTGCGTAAGGACCACGAAAATAAAATACGAGAAATCATGGCTCATACGGAGGCACACACACAGTCGTTTTTTCCTCGCTCTATTTGAGAGTGCAACAGGAAACGAAATGACAAGTAGTGGTATAGGGTGCTCTCTGACAAGCACCGCACGATGGCTTGCGGAGTATCTATTTAGATGAAGATGTAGAAAACGGCTTAGAGTGCTTTGCGAGGAACGTTGTGATGCTGACGTGTCGTATACTGGCCTTCCTTCGGCGCATCACCGACGCAGAAATCACGTCAGATGTACATTTTTTACCGGACACGACGTTCCTTCCAAAACATAAGACACATGCGGTCAGTTGGTTCACTGGATAAGCAACGTAATACATGTTTTTGCAGGATATATTGTCTGTGACGGATGATTGGATATACCTACGAGCTCATATGTTGTAATGCGAAGTACAGAACATACTTTTTCAACTACCTAGGAAGCGTATTTCGCAATCCGCGCGATATCTGCGGTGTTCCAGAAATGAGACGGCTTGCGGGACCTAACGTATAAAGACGATAATGTACATCTGCTACGCCTTTCTGACAAATGGTCGATACCCAACATAGGGATGCCGCACCTTTGCACGGTTCAAATGGCTCTAAGCACTATGGGACTTAACATCTGAGGTCATCAGTCCCCTAGACTTAGAACTACTTAAACCTAACTAACCTAAGGACATCACACACATCCATGCCCGAGGCAGGTTTCGAAACTGCTACCGTAGCGGTCGCGCGGTTCCAGACTGAAGCGCCTAGAACCACTCGGCCACGACAGTTACAATTACTAATGTTAATAGTAGAGGCCTATGCATCCACTACGGTCACATCTGATCATCAGCCTTTCTTACAGTTAGTTAATTGCATCTTCAGTGTACAGGTTTAATACTGAGGGAAGAAGACTGCATTCCTAATAATTTTGATTCCTTGTGACTGAGCGGCTTCGTTCAAGTCTTTCAACTGGACGCCACTTCGGCGATTTGCGAATTTCTCAAGGTTGGTAGGTGAAGGCTGTGTTAAAGGCAGAGAGAAGTAAGCCGTAGATCGACTGGGCTTCAATTCTGCGACCTTTCGCTTGCCACGCACACGTTTTGCCGCTAGACCATCATGCTCGACACGGCATTACTACTTTACTCCCTTTCCAAATTTTCTTTAGTTTTTCCTTCTGTTTTGTGTTTCATACTATTCGTTTGTACATACTTTTCTTTATAACGAAAAAACTACAGTGCTACTATAAAACTATGATAACCTCACAGGAGAAAATATAGCACAGTGCTCACTTTGGAGCTCATCACGTGGTGTACAGCTGCTAACAGGCGGTCATAACATGCTCCAGCGCTGACGTAGGGCATCGCAGTGAAGTGCTGTGGTGTCCCAGTCATCTGTACGTAATCAGCGCAGCAGGATGGTCGATGTGGAGATCTGACGGAGGTACAGAAACGAGCTATCATGTTTGGAATGCACCGTAACTGAAAATGGTGATTTGTGGTTTATGAACTTGGACTGCCCAACAAGACTACAACGATGACAGAAGAGTGTACCACATGTAACTATGTAACACGGCGTAAGAATAATGACCGTAGAAAGACCTGACAGACAGGGAATGGAAACAAGTGTTACTCCATCTGATAGAGTTTCAATCGCGACAGGAAATTCTGCTGTAAATGCGTTATGTTTCAACCAGTTTCCGAGTGTATACTGCACTCTACAGTAGTTGATTGTAGGCCTGTAGTGTAGTACAACTACTTTGCCCCTTTTCAAATGATACATGAGGTAGAGTGCGCTGATGATGTAATGAGGCGTTTAACCCGCGCTGAGTGAAGGGTTTAGATCAAGCCGGAAGTGATTACCTGACTGAAAGTATTGGTGGTTTCAGATAAGGTGTATTCGTTCTGTAGTAATATTCTGCAATGTTATGAGCAGAGTTTATTTACTAATTCTTCAGAGACTTAGAGCAACATCTTATAATGTTTGAGATTGTACCTTATTTTCGCCTGGTATGAAGCTGATGCATCTGAACTGTGGCGAACTAGAAACGTTCAAAGTTTTAGGGGTGGATGCAACTCGTACATAATTGGCTGTTCTCAGAAGGAAAGACGGAATGTTCATTCATGTGATGTTTTCCAAAGAATGTCCATATTCCTGAATTCAGTTCGGTGTACCTTCTAAGCGGTCTGTGAACGAGACCTCTTCATTGGCATCGCGTCGACATTCGCTGAGCACGTTGTCAGCCTGCTGATAGGAAGTATGTACCATGTCAGTATCGTCGACGGATTGAACCTCTTTAGTTCGTGAGCATTTCGACCTACGCTGCGCACGACAGTGTACGGATACATTGCACTCTTTAACCGAGTATGACTTCGAACAGAGCATCGAAGAAGCTGTTCGTTCTGTGGCACCAGCAGCTTCACGTTTTGTCCGCAGTTAGCTTAGAAGGCACACTGAGTAGCGCATTAGAAAAATGGGCACACTTTTCAGCACCTCACTTAGATGAGCATTCCGTCACAAAAACATCCATCCGAACAAAGTCAATAATGTGCATCACCTTCAAATATCTTTCATCGTTTATTCAATATAATAAAATTTATTACACGAATGAAAACCATTTTAAATCTAATCTAAAGTCGATTATTCAGTACAACTGCTGTTCTACAGACAAATACTTAACAAAATGTAGCATCATGTGTAGTGTACCTTGTAATGATACTTGAATTACGTAAGCATTACGGCACCTCACCTCAACTTCTTGATACCAGCAATATTCTACTGTGTTTCTGTAAAATAGTTAACATATTTCTGTGACAACATTCAGATTTGATTTCATTAATGTAGAGGTACTTCGATACATCGATATGTATATATTGCAATGATATTATTCTTATGTGTATTCTTTCTTTTGTCACTATGATCTTTGACGTACTTGTAACTCTGATTTTTGGGCGCGTAAGCGTTTATTAGAGAGTCAAGCTTTGGAGGTCATGTTAAAAAGACGCAAATTGTAGTCAGTTTATGAAATGTGAACTTTAACAGTGAGGAAGATATTTTCAAGTACGTTTTATATTGTGAAGTGATTAATAAAAAAGAAGTGTAACTTAAATTCGGAGTGATGATTACTTTTTTACATCACCATTGTCCTAACTTGCAAAAGTTTAAACTTCAAGAATGGTTTATGAAACACATCTATAAAACTTTTGAATATCGCAGAATAACACCTAGGCCTCTTTGCATCCGAGCTTTGAATCATCACTACCTAGATTTTCGACGATTGAGCCATGGGTTCACAATGAGACCAGCGTGGGAAACACGAAAAGATGAGTGCCTAGTTTACCCATTATTTCAAGAAATGACTTTATTAACTGTGCTCTAATGACACCTGCCACATAATACAACTTTGCAGTTGCCCGAAAATGCAATATTTAGCTGCGTGAGCAACACTACAATCATAATTAATTTTTGACCTTTGTTGTGGTTGGGTTGTTAGAACCTGATTAATATTTTTGCTTTTCTCATATTTCTTTATTTTAATTTTGGACGTTTCTAGGTCCCTAACTAAAATTGGTGGAACTTTTAGTTAATCGGTACAAAAATTAAACACATGTTACATATTATAAAAGAATAAAGTGCTATTTAAAGAAATATCTACTTCTTGCTGTAACTCTCTGGTAAATTATTAGATAACTCATGTTCATAACCCAGCAGAAAGAGTAACGTTTCTTACGTTTACCTACGTAAATAAATATTCCTTTCTTTTAACGCGAAAGACGTTTGCTTATAATATTCATGTGACAACCAGCACACAAATCTGGGTGTTGGGTGATTCACAATGACGATGCGCTTTACCTTATTGAGTTGTTTGCGTCATAGCTCATGTAATTTCATTTGAAATCTGTATTATCTCTTCAACAGAATTTGTAAAAGAATTAATACATTTCAACATTAAAGGTTTACACGAATATGGATAAAATTGTCGTTTTTTTTCTGTCGGGTTTGACCCTTCCGTTCAAAATATAAGTACCCAATTTTAATCCCACAGAAAATGTCGTTGACTATTTGGAACACAGACTGAAACATAGCAGTCACGATATTCGAAGTGTAATGGCTCTAATCATCAATAAGTGGTTTCAGCTGTATGTAGTATATACGAAGAAAATAGGCACACTCTCCCTCCACGAAATGAGGCTATACTCTAGGCTGCAATTGGTGTTACACGGTAGCAAAGTGACTTCTCCAAGAGTTGACTAATTTTTTTGGCCGGTGTGCTTAGCTAAGCCGTTGGCAGATTGAGAACATTCGCGAAGCCGTGTCGTCGTCAGCCGTCCAACTGTTTGAGACCGAGGGCATGGACACCAGTTGTACTCCACGGTTCTCGGAGACAGACAGCCCCGTACAGCGCGCTGCCTGGGCACCAGAGTGGCGGGATGGAAATGGGGGAGGGAAGGGGGAAGAGAGGGTTGGAGGGCAGGGGTACTGCCCGCCCACGGCGTACCGCGCGGCCGACCTGCACACTCACGTTAATTAGCCGGCGTAATTAGCGGCACGGAGCCTCTGCTAATTAATCCACATTAACCTAAGCGTGCCCTCCAGGCCCCCTACTTACGGCGGGTCCGCCGAGGAGGATTTTCATATTTGAGAAAGCTCGCGGGCAGGACGGAGGGCGACGCGGGCACGTGGCAGCTGGTTCCTGTCTGTCCAGCCTGTGGCCTGGAGGGGAGGGTCTCGTGGTGGCCGGACACGCGTCACTCCTTACAACAAAGTGCAGCATCAGTCGTGGTTCGAGCGAATTTATGTCGACTCCCTCACAGAAGGTTACAATATATAGTGTGTAACGGACACAAGTGCAGATATGTTTATAGTTGGTACCTTAATATGTACATAAACACATCTGTGCCCTGTCTTTTTTTTTCCCTCTCTGTCAAATAGTCTTCCCACAAACACTTCACAAACTTTACGACCTGATGTTTCCTGCACCAGGTCACAGTCTCACATAACAGTCGCGAAACTTAGCCTCGATTTTATTGGCTACTGCGTCAGCAGCGCTCCAAGCGGGCAGTCAGTAAAACGGTTGTTTATTTTGGCTTGTACGATGGTTTTTACAAACGGGAGCGTAGCGAAGCGCAATAAATTCCAACAACAATGAGAAGAAGATACCACATGTCTTTTTTTAGGTTTCCTAAGGACTCTGAGAGATATATATCATCATGTTACTAAACTGTATCTTCAGGATTCGCTTGCAAACTAATGTTTCCTTTCAGGAGCAGTAAATGGCTAGTTAATAGCAGACAAGAAGATCTTATCATAGCCTCTGTTTACCTTCATAATGATGTTAAATTTTGTGCTCTACGCTTCGAACAAAACCAGTTCATGAATGCAGACAACAATAAACTCGTGTAGAATCCAGTACCCACATTGTTTGACATACCAGATAACCCACCTCACCTGACGGTGAAGAGAGAACTGCCGCAAAGGTTCGACAATCAGCCTAAAGCTGTAAAACACTCCTATTACACATAAGCATCCAGTTCAACTCACCATATATCTCGTTAACGTCAGTACCGCCATTAGACTGTTGTTTATTTACAGTGTTACATTTACACATACACAGTCATGATTTCGGCTTCAAATTGCTATTATCAAGTGTTTTCTTGTTGCAGGTTAGACAATAACACTGAAATACGTAACAAGTGATATAACTGTATAACAATCTATATTTGTAATGCTCTCTTACAAGTTTTATAAATTGCTCTCGGCTGGCTCTGAGCACCATGGGACTTAACAGCTATGGTCATCAGTCCCCTAGAACTTAGAACTACTTAAACCTAACTAACCTAAGGACAGCACACAACACCCAGCCATCACGAGGCAGAGAAAATCCCTGACCCCGCCGGGAATCGAACCCGGGAACCCGGGCGTGTGAAGCGAGAACGCTACCGCACGACCACGAGATGCGGGCAGTATAAATTGCCTAAGATGGCATACTGTCGTATTAAAATACACTATTAGCCACATTGTCTAAGCGTCGATATTCCTGGCAGAGCCTGCTGCTTTGTTTCATTACTGAGTACACCATCTTGACAGAATGACAGCTGGCTAAGTGTCGAATTGTCTTGGTCAAAGAAATTCCTGTTACAAGCAGGTGACGGTTTTTCAGTCTTTGGATTCAGTGTCCGGTAGGACAGAAAAGGTTATGAGCAATTTATTTTCTTTGGTAGTTGTTACATCTTTGCAGTACCTGTTTATGTTAGTATACAATGAAGTTGCCTGCTCATAAACATAAACAGTAACAAACCTCTCGACAATATTCGCTGCATACATAAAGATAAAAGTCCAGCTAGTACGTTGTTTAACGTACATTTTAGTAGTTAAATATACAGCTTAGTATGTGAAATTAACACATGGCCTACTCTAAGTTGTGTAATTTTGCCTCAATTCAGAATTAATACAATACAGTGCAATTACTCATTAATTAACCTGTGAGGTTTGAAGCGATATTTAGGCATGAAAATCCTGTTATATGCGTTGGAATATTACTTAGGAATAAGTGCAAGTAACACAGGTATGTGAATCATGTCATGTACATAAAAGCATTTAAGCAAATAAAAGAATCAAAAGATTTCGTGTTAAACAGCACATTTTAAATTTAACATAATATAAAGAGTAGGGATTGCCTAGTATTTGTTAATGGTTGGTGAGACACAATTTCAAACGTCAGTGCACCGTGGTATTGATACATATGGCTGTAATCTTGGTGCTATGAATCTTATTTACATGCTGTAGTAGTGACATCTTATTTATATGACGTAAAGATGACGTTTTAATGTTAACAACTTCGGTTAATTCATATTTCTTAACAACAAAGATGACTGTAACATTATTGATCATAGTTACTTCTTAGAGAGGTAATAAACAATTTAGAAGAAACACAAGGTCTAGAATACAATAAACCATTAATTGAAGAATGTTGGCATATGGAGCTCCCCCCCCCCCCAGCTATAATATGACTAATGAAATGAAGAAGAAGCTGTTATAGTGGGGTATGGCCGTGATGGGGGACAAAAGGATAACTAACAAGGGAATAAGAATAAAAATGTGAAGTGAATGACTTTTGTAAAAAATTTAGATACACCTAAAGTAAATGGGCACTTTTAAATGTTAAAGCTAGGACCAAATATACCATATGTTAGGACATTGTTTGGGAATGATGTGTCCAAAGTGAAGGTATGGCTTAAGTGTGTGTTAGTGTATCCTCAGTGTGGATTCATATATCCTAGTATTTTATGTATTAAGTAGTTGTGATACTAAAATTTATTCCATTCATTTAATAAAAGGTTTTAACGAGACTTGCTCAATTTGTCCTTTGGCTAGTGATAGAAGTTTGGTATGAGGTATGAAGAAGGGTATTGTTTCCTCATAAAAGTAGTACGTCTCAGAGGGAGGAAGCGGTTAGTTAATAAATGGTTAGCAATAATCCCTGATGGGGGTGATAGGCATGTTAACAGTACATCCAGAGAAGGGAGGGAGGGGAGGGAGATGCTGAAGAATAGAGGAATCATGCATAACAATGTGAATTAAACCCTAATAAAGTAGAGAATAGGAAGAGGAGAATGCTATAAGAAGCAAAAGGGGAGAAAAGACGTAAACATTCCACATAGTGAACTATCAAAGGAATAATCCAAGTATAAATATTCATCTCAAAATATAAATTTGGTGGCCAAGGTACACAAAAGGTGTAAAGACTGAAACAGAAATTCACAATGTAGAAGCACTATGAAATCACTGAAATATCAGTGCCATATTCATCTGAATCGTCATCACAGACCTGATTTGGCGATCACGTGGTAAAATGAAGAGCAGTTATTCAAATCTAGCAAATGCGTGTGAAGTATCAGAATGTGCAGATCGCTAGACTTCGTGTAAGAGTATTACGGGACAAGGAAAGTGCCCATCAATTTAAGAACAGACAGCAACAGAAACTGTATCAGAAACATCGAGTGGAGGAGGACAAACAAATTTTGAAGACTATATGATCCCGATATTCAAAAAAAGATGCCCTTGACTTAGTATTAAGCCAGATTAGCATGCCATCGAAGAAGAAACATGCTGCAAGACGGAAAGACTAAAATAAGCTGTTTGCTCTAAATTTATTGTATTACAGCACTCAGGCATGCAGTTTTGTCACAATGTTTTATGTTTCCATCAGTGCGTTCTTTACACAGGTATGTGGAAGGCATAAAAATAAAATGTGGGATAAGTGACAATATATTCCACCTTTTAAAGTAGAAGGTACAGCATTTCTCTGATACCGATAAACTAGTAAATATGTCAGTGGATGAAATAATGACAAATTTAACATATGACAGAATTTCTGACAGTGTTACTGGCTTTCTGGACTTGGGTTTACACTCACAGTGTATTTCTCCCACTATTTGGCAGTTGCCTGTCCCGCTTAGAATATTATAGAGATGAAGTTCGTACTTGTGGCAATAGACGACAATGACTTAAACACAGCAGGCCTACAGGACGACAAATGGGGCATCGATTCCTTTTGCATGTAGAGGTACATGTCTGTGCTTCTTAGGCGTGAATCTGTGTGTTCATATTCCTTCGATATCAATGTGGTAAGGTGCATTTCTGTCCAGCGTAACAAGTGTTTCTTGACGAAAGTGTTGTAGCTTGCCACTGGATTCATGATTTTTATTCCTATTTCCACTCATTTTCGAATCATTTTTAGAAACATCTATATTTTCTGATATAACACAAACTCTTGGAGGCAAAAAAAAAATTAAGATATTTCGTAAATCACGTAAGAAAGGGCTGTAAAACAAACATTATGCTTGGGGCGCATCTGGCGTTCTCCTTCGTCAACGCTTGGAGCGCTAGTGTCGCTGTCAGACGGTAACAACTGCTACAGTAGTGAGTGTTGTGACTGTTATGATAGACTGTGACCACCACGTGAACTACTACTGTCCCTATAGACTAGCCGTTTTTCATCTATGCGCCCACACTTCAACGTCTGACCTGCTGTCCAGGGGAAAGTAAGCATTTGTGACTTGCTCTTGCCACACATACCTGGAGGTACTAGCCACGCTAAAAATGTACATGTAATATGTCTAAGTGTTAGTCTGAAAATGACGTAAATACTGATGTAATATCATTCAGTACACCGTCCTCGGTAACAAAGAGAAATATCTGCTCTTATACCTGTTACATACTGTATTTACCTAGTGTGTAATTCTTTCTAAACAGGAACTTACATTTGAATAATACAGTCATCATCTACGTCTGTGGTGGGGCCTTTTGGTCCGTTTAGTCACCTTCTCAACTGGTGAAGCCAATACCTTGATTGGTATTCCCAGAGATCGTTTGCTTCTTTTGTCCATGTGGTTTCATTGCTTTAGTCTTACTTGTGTCTGACATACGGTTTGTGCGTTCTTCTCACCTTAACTGATGTTTTACTGCGTACAGGTCTCGACAAAGAGGAACTGTATCATCTTCGTTTTCGTAGCAGTGCATGAGGGGGAGATCGAGCAGACTGATACTATTCACGATTTATAATTTTTTAATCAGGCAGTGTTTCTAACATCCCAGTCACTAGTGTGTTTTATAAACTGTATTCTAGGCTACATTTTTCCACAAATTTGTGCCCATAGCTGTATTTGGTCTTCAGAAAACAAAGGTCTGTCAGAACAAATTTTTGTGACAATTAAACCATACTCTTGGTTGGACGTCAGAGACGATGGTGTTGGTTCTGACTGGTTGTTTGGGTGCGAAAAAGAAGATTACTTATTAAAAATAGGTCTATCGCAAACAGCAAAACTGGTGCTTTAGTACCAATTTAGACACTGAAATAGTAATTTAACCAAACATTTAAGAAAAGCTTCTGTATTAGCCTTTTCACTTTCGAGCACACTTTTCTATTTTCACTTTTATTAAAGGTTTTTGTGTGAGTTCTGTTTTGTAGGTTCATTACAGCTCGAATGTCGTCATTTCGCTTTTTATCCCTTAAAGTATATGTAGCCACGTATCTAAGAAGGTTCATTTCACTTATTCCATTCTCTTTTCATCTCTCTTATTAAGCGTGCAGTCTTCGTATCCATAGACCAGTGCTGGTACAGTCACGATCTTATAGAATTTTAGTACAGTAAGTGTACAAATTTTCTTTCCCCACATCCTAAGTACAGTTCCACAGAAATAGTTTAACAGACTAACTTCTTTCGTATTTCGTAATTGGCTCCGTACTTAATACTGCACCCAAAATAGTTTAATGAGTTAACTTGGAGTATCATCTGCTTATCGATTTGGATCTAACCTCAAATGGGCTGGCGCTCCAAAAATACCTGTAATTTATCTTCGTTACAGAGACATTGACATTGTATTCTCTTGATACTTCACTTAAGTTAAAATAACTTATTGCAGGTCATTTCATTCTAACAATTACTTGGTCGTCAGCAAGAAGCAGTGAGGTAACATCAACATCCTTGATTTTCAAATGTTTTATTGTTCTTTCCCATGTTCAGAGTGGGTGAAAGGGGACACCTTTGTCTAATATCCTGGTTTATCTGTTACATTTTACATCCGCTGCCCTATTTTTATTTATACACTCTAATACAAAAGAAACTGAAGCATTAAGAAGGAATTACCCGAATGAGACGGAAATCATAGAGGTGATGTACATTTACAGACGAACAAGTAATTTCAGTCTCAGATGAACTGACTGATTCATTCAAGAGAAGAGCATCAAAAATCGAGTAAGTCAATAAAGCATCAGTAAACCTCTGGCCCTTATACACGCAGTTATTCGGCTTGGCATCTATTAACAGAGTTTTCGGAGGACCTCCTGAGGGATACCGTGCCACCTTCTGTCAAACTGGCTCGTTAGATCTACAAAGCCCGAAGCTAGTTGAAGGGCCCTGCAAATATTGCTCCACCAAATTGGTCCTGCTGTGAATAAAAATGGTACCCGAGATCATCACACCTAGTTGTCGGGCCGTGTGGTGCCCTGGACGTCGGTGCGTTACCAGCCTGATTGTTGCCCGCCAACCGCCATAGGGCCCGACAACCTCGGGTAATGGGCTGAAAGCGGTACGTCGACGATATTGTACGCCTCGTTTTGCTGCCCCTCATGGCAAGCCATGCAGGTGCAGCGGGAAGGGAGCGTTCTGTCGTTCTTTCGTCTCCTTTTCTCTCTGCCACTTTCTTGGAACACTTCACCTAACTCTATACTTCTTCTTTCCGGCGTCCCTTCACTCTGCAGTAGTAGATACACGCTAGGCAGTGTAAAGCAGCGTTGATGAAACCACTATCTAATACCTACCACACAGAGACAGCATAACTCAAGTTGCAAATCAGTTCGTGTAAGCTCATTTTTACAAATTTCGGGTGGTAGGAGAATGCAGTTTAGAACCAGAAAGCATCTGAAAATTCTGTTACATCTTTTTACTTGTAAGGACGCACACGAAATGGCTATCAAGTCAGTATTTAATAACGCAAATGCGTTATTTCAAGTTCGCTGTTTATCCAACATATTTCTCAGGTGAAAGCAGCCAGAATTCCTGCAAGTCCGACCTGGATAATTTTGCGATCTAAAGGTCACTGACCCACCACTACTAGCGAGTTGAACATTGTTACAAGTGCTCGCCAAATTATCCATCAAGAACACAAATATGCCACGCGGAATTGTCTCAAGGACCAAACGATCACACGCTTATAAAACTTCAACTAATTAGTTCTGAAACATCACACTTTCCACAAAATTTTCCGTTTTAGTCACGACACGTTGTAAACACAATGAATTCCCAAGTTCTTTAATTTACATACTATTTTCATGGAGAAATCTAGCATGGTGTTACCCCGAAGCAGGTTAGCAAGCGCCTCTATTGCTCCTCTCCTCTCATCTCTGCCTATCTATCTGCACGCGGGAACCGCTGAATTATGATTGACTATTGATCTGAATGACCAATCAGAATGATCCTTCCAGATCATTCAAACGGCAAAAGTTGCCTTAGCCAACAACTAATCAGCTAGACATTAATTCATTACAATTTAAATTTCTAATTATTGTTTAATAACTTAGAACAAAACGCAAAATATTCTTTAAATTAATATGGAAGCTTTTCCGCTGCAGACTTTTATCCTGGCTGTTCTCCTACAAAAGCAAGCATACATCGACACATGTCATCAGCATTGTGGCTGCAACACAATTTTCCCACAGTTCAATTTTACAAGGTTTTACATAAAATGGTATTAAGTTTTAATGTCCCACATACACTGTCTCATTCATTCGCATGTATTCAGAAAAAAAATAAAAAGCAAATAATAATTCTGATTGATCTTTCATACTATGTAACACAGAGTAATTAAAGTTTTTAAAAGAAAATTACAGTCAAATAATTTTATATACTGTGAGCTTTGTTATGACTTCAGATGATAATAAAAGACATTTGGTTATTGTCCATAACTGAGTTTTGAAACATAAATGTCGGTTTTAGGACATTTAAGTAATTTTTCTCAATCTCCGTAACTATAATAGATAAAAATCTGAAATTTTGACAGGATCCCTTCCTTAATAACAAACGATTGTGTACCAAGTTTGAACAAAATCGGATGATAATTACTATGGTTTATTTAGATTCGTAGGGGGTGTGAATTTCAGTACCGACTGAATGTTACTTGAGACCGTTCTCACGGCTAGTAACGTCAGCTGCGGTGTGGGTCAGAGCGAAGAAAAAACGTAGCCACCCTGAAGCCACCGTGCTACAGGGCTGCCTGCCTTACTGCATCCAATGTTATCTCGTAATAACTTGCTACGTTACACACCCCGTAAGGACCTTAAATTACTCCTGAGTGCATTTGAGGTTCTTACAATAACATTGTTATTACTGAATACTTTAACTCCGCCGACACATTGAACGATGGGGCTTCTAATGAAAGCTGTTGCTATTTACAAAAAACAAGTTTTTCAATCGAACAAAATATCAATTACATTATAGTTTTTCCACAATGTGACATCAAATTTCAAAGTCTTGGACCTGATAGCAAGTAACAGGATTAATTTACAAAATTTGCTTTTTCTTCAGAATTAATATCTTTTGTACAAAATTCCTCCTTTTAACAATTAAAAAAAGCTTTTATCAAACAATTTCCATCAGAAAATATTCAAATTTTCCTTGAAATTAAATTTTCCTATAAAGAATATTGTTTTGCACAGAGTCAAATATTTTACAAGTGCTATTTTAGCGTTTGTAAAACTTAATATATTATTTTAATCGCTTTGGGGAGCGTCCTTTTAGTAGATGAGAACATAGAGGGTATGTCTTTTCTATATATAAAAAACAAAACAATGACTTTTTGTAGCAGCGCATATGGGGGATGACAATTTTCTTTCTCACATTACCCTTTGGTTGCTTTATAGGCACATCAGAGATACGGCGTCCAGCCCTCAATCCTAAATTGGGTTTTTTCTAGTTTTTGTGTCGGGTTTTTCAGTTTTTCAAATTTTTGTACCTGCAATATACAGTATGTCTAAGTCTCCATTCTTAATGTCTGCATCCTAACTTCTCACATATACGTTTATCATAGTCCCTAATTATAGATGTATATGCTCCATATTCATTTGCAATCCAACATCTTGTATACCATAGTCTCATATAGTACTAATTATTTGCAGTAAAAAATGAACTAACCATTATTCAAGAACACCAACAGTACCCAAACTGGCACTTCTACCTTACTCTTTTTAATCTTCATGAGTTGACAAAAAATTAGCTGTTATACAAAGAGAATGAAAAATTATTGAATATCGCTTATGTCAACTTCTGTGGCTCTCAAAACACATCATACATATAATCTATTTACTTATTTCTAATAAACACATTCCTTATACCTTTACTAGAGATATTTTACAACAATATTTCTACATGTTCCAAAATTGGTTGAAAAACCACTTATTACATACTAACATAATTTTATTCCTTTCATTATTCCTTTCTTTTTGTTACTTTCATTCCACATCCACATGGGCTAGTTTTTTAGTCATCTACTTCCAAAACTGTCTTTTACTCACTCTCACTACGGTAGGGAAAACAGAAGGAAGATAGTAAAAAGTTCTGAATGATAAAGGCATAGGTTGACAATACGAAACGAAAAAGAAATAATATTGCCAACAACTATAGATGCCTGGTGTTCGTCAAACACCTGACGAAACAGAGAATGTGCATCCCCTGAGTCTAGTTAATTGCTACTGTCCCCATCGTTCATTTGTATGTATCTCTTTACGTCAATGGTGTTTCATATCCTAGAAGTTTGTGCGATTTGACATATTTTAATTTACAGGCATTGTCATGAGCTTTGGCCACATCTCCTCCTGATATTTTCTACCTTAGAAGGATCTACTTCCTTCATTTTGCCATGTTCATTATACACCTCAATATACTCTTTCGTTCTGCAATACAGTATAGAAATGACATTTTGCTCACTGGATACATATGGTCTTTTTCCAGTGAACGGAATAACTATTGTTCTTCTATGTACTGCAATAACCGCTTAATTATTTCCAAAATCTACTTTTCCTTGGTACCTTTTCAAGAAATCTGCACCCACCAGCATTTCCACATTTAGTCCATTTATTATTAAAAAGTTCTGTTCCACTTCTACCTCACCGATCTTGACAGGTAGTATAATTTCATGTTCATCTACTTTTTTACTTTTTCCTGTGGCTACCATAATATATACGCCACTCACTGGCATTATAACCACCTCCTTACTAGCCGGGGGAGCATTTACAAAACACTGTGACACTGCACATACATCAGAACTACTATCCAATAAACAAGGGACCTTTTCATTAAAGTAGTCACTTTAATTATAGGTTGTCCTGTAGTCTTTTCTCTGAATTCAGAATCTGGTTCTTCTAACAAATCCTGCACCACATCATGCCTATTGCAACCTGCACCTCCTGTGGAGAGTATGCACATGCTCACTGGGGCTTGTTCTTCTTCTTTAACTGTGGCAGCTTTCATTAGTCTGTCCACTATTGATAAATCGAAACTCTTCTTTAAATACTCCCCCTGTTTGATAATATCATCATACTCTGAAACCCTTCCCATAGTGTTGTCAGAATTTTCAGAGTTACCCCCTCCTTCCTCTTCTGTTTCTTCTTCCTCACTTTCCGAAACTATTCCATTTAATCTATACAAATCTTCCTCTGCCCTACTATACTCTTCCTCCGGTAGCTCCAATCCTTTTCCCCTATTATTACTCTAATTCCACAGTTTACAGTAAGCTTCTCATCTGCTTTGCAGTGCTCATTTACCTTCACATCCTGTTCTGATTATTCTACTAACTGTTCCTCATTAACCTGGTTTCTTGAATCGCTGTTTTGATCTTTTCTTTCACAAAATTCGACTATATTTCCCCAACAGTGTCTGTCTCTTCTGCAATATTTATCTCCACCACATCACCCCCAAGATGTTCAGCTGGTGTTTTTCTTACAAAAGGTTTTGCTAGCAGGTTTAAATTATGCTGCTTCAGTCTGTAAACGCTAGCGCCATTAGAGACTGCGATTAGTTTTCCTCCTCTTCTATGCGGTCATTGTCCCTGACATTCCTTTCAACTGTCAGTCTGCACCACTCCGCCCCATCAGCTGATATCTGCTGTCTATATTCCATATTTCGGTCTCTGTCATTATATCGGTTTCCAACAGAACCTCCTCGGCCTCAGTACCTACCTTGATAATTACTAGATCTTTCTACTCCTATTCTGCCGGCCAGGGTGACCGAGCGGCTCTAGGCGCTACAGTCTGGAACCGTCCGCCTGCTACGGTCGCAGGTTCGAATCCTGCCGCGGGCATGGGTGTGTGTGATGTCCTTCGGTTAGTTAGGTTTAAGTAGTTCTAAGTTCTAGGGGACTGATGACCTCAGATGTTAAGTCCCATAGTGCTCAGAACCATTTGAACCATTTTTTCTACTCCTATTCTATTTACTTGTACATTGGTTCTGTTTTTACTTTGCCTAACGGGAGGCCTATAATCCTTTCTTGCACTGTCCTCTTCTTTTAAAGTATTTTCTACTATCTCCAGATAATGAATAAATCTGTATCATCCCTAGGTGCCGATATTATTATATTCCGCCAGTATAAGGGAGACTTATTCTCTATTCCCATAATAACCTGTTCTGTTCCCACTTTCGAGTTCAAATACGATAAAGTCGTTACCCATTTTTGCACAAATGTTAATTTAGAATTTTTTTTTTCATTCTTGATTCCATTTCTACTGACATGTTAGTGAACCCTTGATTAACTTCAAAACTTAAAGAATTCTTTATATCAGAACTGATTTCCTTCATTTTCCAGAACCAAGTCCATTAACATCAATATTCAATCGATTAATTTTAGTGTTCATATCCCTCATATGTTTCGAAATATTTGCTGACATTTCTGCTCACAAGCAACTGATACTGGTTCCTGCTTTATTTTGCTAACAGTAACAGGTATAAATGGGACATCGGTTTCCACCATGTTCTGTTCATTATCGGACCCATAATTAACATACATTGAATCGGGCAGACTTCTATCATTTCCTTGTGATACGTCAAACTAAATTCGCTAGTCACTGTAACATCTTCATACGTTACTCTACCCAAATCCACCCCCACTTTCTCCTGATTTATCTCACGGTTATTATTTTCCGCCATGCTCACAAGTTTCTTTCCGCATACACACACCATGCAAAGTAGAATACTATTTAGCTTTTCTCTACCATCGTCAGCATGGTGGGATGTTACAGCGGGTCCGTTCGTCAAGTTCTGCCTACGCAGGTGTAGTTTCTGGGTACACACTCCGGCCACTGCTGCCAACTGCCGCGGACTCCCGGCTACTGTTACTCGTTGACTCGCGATGTACAGCTGTTGCCGACGTCGTCAGTCGCTTTCTAGACAGGTTGTTCTCGCCACTATATTCTCCACTTCACTACTGCTGTCCTATGAAAGTTCCTTCACACACGTGTGGGCCTTTCATTTATCGGGTTAGTTACACTGCTGCTTTTGAAGTTCGTTTACACTCGAACTCATCACTTCCCGGACGATGCACCAATTGCGTTGGGCGGCGTGGTTGTTCTGTCGTTCTTTCGTCTCCTTACTCTCTCTCTCTCTCTCTCTCTCTCTCTCTCTCTCTCTCTCTGTCACTTTCTTCGAACAGTTCACCTAACTCTATACTACTTCTTTCCGACGTCCCTTCCCTCTGCACTAGTAGATATACGCTAGTCAGTGTAAAGCAGCGTTGACGAAACCACTACCTAATACCTACACACAGAGGCCGCATAACTCAAGTTGCAAGTCAGTTCCTGTAAGTTCATTTTCAGAAATTTCGGGTGGCAGTAGAATGTAGTGTAATTGCAGTATGCATTTGAAAATTCTATTAACGTCTTTTTTATTCATAAGGACGCACGCGCAATGACAATCAAGTCAGAATTTAATAACGCAAACGCTCTATCATTCCAAGTTCACTGTTTATCGAACATATTTCACAGGTAAAAGCAGCCAGAATTCCTGCAAGTCCAACTCCGATAATTTTGCGATCTAACGGTCACTGGCCCACCACTATTTGCGAGTTGAACATTCGGTGGTTTCAGTGGTCTTCTATGTTAGAAGTGCTCGCCAAATTATTCAATCAAGAACACAGAATATGCCACGCGGAATTGTCTCTAGGGCGAAAAGGTCATACGCTTATAAAACTTCAACTAATTAGTTCTGAAACATCACACTTTCCACAAAATGTTCCGTTTTAGTCACGACACGTTGTAAACACAATGAATTCCCAAGTTCTTTAATTTACATACTATTTTCATGGAGAAATCTAGCATGGTGTTACCCCGAAGTAGGTTAGCGAGCGACTCTGATGCTCCTCTCCTCTCTGCCTATCTATCTACACGCGGGAACCGCTGAATTCTGATTGGCTATTGATCTGAATGACCAATCAGAATGATCCTTCCAGATCATTCTCACGGCAAAAGTTGCCTTAGCCAACAACTAATCAGATAGGCATTTACTTCATTACAATTTCTATTTCTAATATATTGTTTAATAACATAGAACGAACTGCAAAATATTATTTAAATTACTATGGAAGCTTTTCCGCTGCAGACTTTTATCTTGGCTGTTCTCTTACAAAAGCAAGCATACATCGACACATGCCATCAGCATTGTGGCTGCAACACAATTTTCCCACAGTTCAATTTTGCAAGGTTTTACATAAAATGACATTAAGTTTTAATGTCCCGCATACACTGTCTCATTCATTCGCATGTATTCAGAAAAAAAATAAAAAGCAAATAATAATTCTGATTGATCTTTCATACTATGTAACACAGAGTAATTAAAGTTTTTAAAAGAAAATTACAGTCAAATAATTTTATATACTGTGAGCTTTGTTATGACTTCAGATGATAATAAAAGACATTTGGTTATTGTCCATAACTGAGTTTTGAAACATAAATGTCGGTTTTAGGACATTTAAGTAATTTTTCTCAATCTCCGTAACTATAATAGATAAAAATCTGAAATTTTGACAGGATCCCTTCCTTAATAACAAACGATTGTGTACCAAGTTTGAACAAAATCGGATGATAATTACTATGGTTTATTTAGATTCGTAGGGGGTATGAATTTCAGTACCGACTGAATGTTACTTGAGACCGTTCTCACGGCTAGTAACGTCAGCTGCGGTGTGGGTCAGAGCGAAGAAAAAACGTAGCCACCCTGAAGCCACCGTGCTACAGGGCTGCCTGCCTTACTGCATCCAATGTTATCTCGTAATAACTTGCTACGTTACACAGGGCTTATATTTCAACAAGATAATGCCCACCTGCACACAACTAGAGTTTGTACTGCCCCTCTTCGTGCTTACCAAACCCTACTTTCTCCAGAAAGATAGCTGGATATCTCTCCAACTGAGAACGTTTGGAGCGTTATGGGAAGGGCCTCCCAACTAGCTTAGGATTGTGACGTTCTAAAAATCCAATTTGACAGAATTCGGCATGATATCCCTTAGGAAGAAATCCGACAGTTCCATCAATCAATGCCAAGCCCAAAAACTGCTTTCACAAGGACCAGAGCTGTATCAGTGGGTTATTGAGTTACTGAATTTGTGGTTCTCTTTCTCACAAATATATCAGCCAATTTTCTGAAATTGTAATCGTTTGTCTGTACTTGTACGTATATGACATCTACAGATCCGATTTTTGTCCCATTTAGATAATACCTTTCTGGTGTGTCTTTTCTTTTCTTTTCTTTTCTTTTCTTTTCTTTTCTTTTCTTTTCTTTTCATACCCTTACAGTACATAAACACTGATAAGATGGCATGGGATCCTTCTGTTCACTGTGTTTTTCTATTGCTTGTGAAGATACAGCCCGGGCGCGATCATCCTTTGCGATAACCATGTTCGCCATCTGATTTAACAGCCACTCACTGAATAATGTAGTTAACAAATAAGTACCTGCTTGTATATCGTAACGCGCAGTACGCTAGCCTACGAGACCGGATGGTGAGCTAGGCCGGCTACTGCACTGGGCAGCCTGGGTGTGGTTTTTAAGCGGTTTCCCACATCGAATAAATACGGGGCTGCTACCCACGTTCCGCCTCAGATACACGCTACGCAGTCATTCAGAAAACGGTTTCACATTTGTGCATGGGGTTTGCTCTAGATGCACACAGGTGGGGGTGCACAGATTCCGTCCCAGGAGCAGTGCGGGCCTCAGTAAGGGCGCCATGCTGCCACCTACATTTACATGATTATTCTGCAATTCACATTTAAGTGCTTGGCAGAGGGTTCATCGAACCACAATCATACTGTCTCTCTACCATTCCACTCGCGAACAGCGCGCGGGAAAAACGAACACCTAAACCTTTCTGTTCGATCTCTGATTTCTCTTATTTTATTTTGATGATCATTTCTACCTATGTAGGTTGGGCTCAACAAAATATTTTCGCATTCGGAAGAGAAAGTTGGTGACTGAAATTTCGTAGATATATCTCGCCGCGACGAAAAACGTCTTTGCTTTAATGACTTCCATCTCAAGTCGCGTATCATATCTGCCACACTCTCTCCCCTATTACTTGATAATACAAATCGAGCTGCCCTTTTTTGCACGCTTTTGATGTCCTCCGCCAATCCCACCTGGTAAGGATCCCACACCGCGCAGCAGTATTCTAACAGGGGACGAACGAGTGTAGTGTAAGCTGTCTCTTTAGTGGACTTGTTGCATCTTCTAAGTGTCCTGCCAATGAAACGCAACCTTTGGCTCGCCTTCCCAACAATATTATCTATGTGGTCTTTCCAATTGAAGTTGTTTGTAATTTTAGCACCCAGGTACTTAGTTGAATTGTCAGCCTTGAGAATTGTACTATTTATCGAATAATAGAATTCCAACGGATTTCTTTTGAACTCATGTGGATCACCTCACACATTTTGTTATTTAGCGTCAACTGCCACCTGCCACACCATACAGCAATCTTTTATAAATCGCTTTGCAACTGATACTGGTCTTCGGATGACGTTACTAGACGGTAAATTACAGCATCATCTGTGAACAACCTAAGAGAACTGCTCAGATTGTCACCCAGGTCATTTATATAGATCAGGAACAGCAGAGGTCCCAGGACGCTTCCCTGGGGAACACCTGATATCACTTCAGTTTTACACCTACCTGTCGCTGACACTGCCTCCACCCGTGTAGCAATGCCAGCCTGGCTGAGAAACTGGGAAAAAGAAAGAGGAATGAGATTATAGTCAATCACCGGTCTCCATTCACAGTTTTGTCATCCTCTGTGACTGAGTGCTCAGAGTGGCTGACCTGCCCTGCAGCCAGCCCGCTTTCGATTCTCGACAGGGCCCGAGATTTACTCCACTCGAGGACGGGGTGTTATGTTGTCCTCATCATCACTTCGCCATCAACGACACGCAAGTCGCCGACATTAAGTCTACTAAAAAAAGATTTGCGCAAGGTGGCTGAACTACCCCAGATTGGGTGTCCCGGCCAATAACGTCGTACGATAATATCGTTTCGTCTATATCTTTTAAGACCCTTTTCGCCACCTCCCCGTCCCACCTCTCCAAGCATGCACCTTGTAATGTTTTTGCTTTAATTTGCTATGAAAGCGGTGCTGATAGACAATAAAAGCGGTTTAAAAGCTGTGAGCTGTCTGGGGAAGTTAACCTTGCATTACTGCGCAACTGTTTCACCAGCTATCCAGTCTAGCTTACCAAATTCCCAACCAGACTAACATTAATTGTAATCTTTTAATAGTCATACGACAACCGGTGACATATATATAAAAAAGAGAATTTAAATAAAAAGAAATAAATCAGTTTATATTTGAAAATTTATTTTAACATTGATCATTGAAATTTCAGCATATTAAACTTGATTCATAACTAAACTGGTGCCTTATTTAGGATTGTGAAAATGTGAGATTGTAATCTTACAGAACACATCAAATATGGAGCCAAGTTTGGGAGACTGCATACAACACTGCATTCATAAAATAACACATGAACGTTGAAACATTTGCAAGAGGAAATTAACCACAACGAACCGATTCAATTTTCACCCAAAGAAGTTACGTTCGTAGCACAATCCTGTCCGTCATGTAATTATCACACACTAGTATACTAAATTCATATTAACTCTTTGTGAAATCTTCCCGAAAAGAATAGCTGAGGGCTACTTTGATGATTACACCACATGCTTCACGTGGTCAACTTGGTTTACACAAAGAGTGTAACTCCACAATAATTTTGATAATTAAAATAAATTAGATCTAAAAGCAATTTACAAAAGAAAAACCTTGAACTGGTTACTATCGTCTTACTATTAACCTCATGGGTCAAACAATTGTATAACCACATGATACTGGTCTCACAAAGTACACCCCATGTGGGTTGAACATAAAGAAAAGTTGCTATATTGAAAAATATTGTCAAGACGAGACGTTATAATCTCACGCACATTCGCATTTAAGATTTATGAACTTAGTTAGAGTTATTGATCAACACGTGGTTCCACTTTACTCACATAGTAGTGACAAAGCAACTACCGGAATATATTCCGAACTTCACACTCGTTGCAGTTTAAGATAACATTAGATATTTTAGAGCTAAACCTGAAATAAAGGTGATTAAATTTTCAGTTAGGCTGAACTTAAAAAATCCATTGTCCTACGGACTTAGCAGACACGCGCTTAGCCGGAGATCTTACCACTTCAGACGCTCGCCGCGGACAGACTGCTCTGGTCCCTTCCTGAGGGTGGCTCACAAATACAAATGGAAGTGGCCAGAGGGGCAGCTTCCTATACCAACATGACAAGGGACGGACAGGACCATACTAAGGATAGAAACCTCTTTGCTTTTAGAAAGCGTAGCTACCTGTTCCGACGTTGGTCCTACTGTTCACTAGTAGACAGGCTTGTCTGCTACCCTCAAGCATGCAACTAGAAATACATTTGCTCATTCATCCTCTCACACAGAAGGGAAGGGGGATGACAGTATCTTATCATATACAGTATACAAAAGAAAGCGGATGTAGGTTCCGTATGAGACAGTGTGACATGAATTACATATAAACTGTGTCTTAAAGTGTAGTAGTGTGACAGATCGTTCTTGTTTATGTGTAAAAGCAACACGTTCCACTACTCAGTCTCCTCCCAGATAGTCAGAAACGCCACAGTAAATTTAGAAGAGGAATTTATGCCGTAAATGACAACAGATTTAAGAAATTAACATGAGAGGAATCCAGCAGAGACCTTTCAACCTCCTTACATTACCAAACTGACGATTCCTTCATACATCAGGATGTGTCATATCAACCGTTCCTTCTTTTTGCAAAGTTGGGTCACAAATATCTTTCTTCTGCAATTCGATTTAGTACAATTTTTGGATCGATCCATCTAATATTCAACATTTTTCTTTAGCACCTCGTTTCGAAAGCTTCAATTCTACTTTTACTCTGAACTGTTTAGCGTCCACGTTTCACTTTCGTGAACTCTCCACACCAATACTTTCAGTAAAGACTTCCTAAGATTTAAATTTGTATTCGCTATTAACATATTAACCTTTTTCAAAATTGCTTTTGGTGCTGTTTCCACTCTGCAGTTTACGTACTCTCAGCTTCAGCCATTAACACTAACGATGCTGCCCAAACTACGAAACTCATCTACTAATTTCAGTGTCTCATTTTCCAAACCACTGTCTCACTTAATTTTACTACTTCCATTACCTTCGTATTACTTTTGTCGATGTTCATCGTACCACTTCTTTTCAAGACAGTATCCATTACATTCAAGTGATGTTCCAGGTTCTTTGCCGTCTCTGACACAGTTACAGTGTCATCGGCAAAGGTGTTATTTCTTCATCCCTAACTGCAAGTCCCTTTGCAAATTTTCTTCTTCGTTTCCTTTACTGCTTGCTCTAGGTACAGACTTAATAACGGCGTGACTGCCCAATAGTTCTGTCTCCCTTCTCAACTGCTGTTCACCTACATGTCCTTCAACTCTTATAACTGCAGTCTCGTCTCTGTACCACTTGTTAAATACCGGGTGATCAAAAAGTCAGTATAAATTTGAAAACTTAATAAACCACGGAATAATGTAGATAGAGAGGTAAAAATTGACACACATGCTTGGAATGACATGGGGTTTTATTACAACCAAAAAAAAAACCAAAGATCATAAATGTCCGACAGATGGCGCGTCGTTTGGTGATGATCGCGTGTTCAACCGCCACTTTCGTCATGCTTGGCCTCCCAGGTCCCCAGACCTCAGTCCGTGCGATTATTGGCTTTGAGGATACCTGAAGTCGCAAGTGTATCGTGATCGACCGACATCTCTAGGGATGCTGAAAGACAACATCCGACGCCAATGCCTCACCATAACTCCGGATATGCTTTACAGTGCTGTTCACAACATTATTCCTCGACTACAGCTATTGTTGAGGAATGATGGTGGACATATTGAGCATTTCCTGTAAAGAACATCAACTTTGCTTTGTCTTACGTTGTTATGCTAATTATTGCTATTCTGATCAGACATTTTTCGAACTATTGTGTATTTTTTTGGTTCTAATAAAACCCTATGTCATTCCAAGCATGTGTGTCAATTTGTACCTCTCTATCTACATTATTCCGTGATTTATTCAGTTTTCAAATTTATACTGACTTTTTGATCACCCGGTATATAATTAGCTGTGGAACACAGTACAGTATTGTGAGTGTTTTTAGGCCATTTCCTGCGACCGCTTAGGCAAACTCAGGCTGGTTCCCAAATTTCGTCTCAGGAAACATGATACATAAACACTTAAAAATACAGTTCCACACAGAAAAAAGTATACAGTTCCACAAAACTCCATTGAGATCCACTGCAAAAATCCTAAGGAAATATAATTTTTTTAGGAATGATGTAGCTTACAAAAACGCTCATTCGACCCATTCTTGTGTGTTACCCGGCAACAGAGGACCCTTCAGGATAGGATTAATACAAGTGGTAGAGAAAATCAAAAGAAAACGGAATTTTAAGGCAAGGGGTCATTTAATTACAACGATATCGTTGTGGACAAAATGGTTCAAATCAGCTTAATATCTGAGGTCACCAATCCCCTAGACATTGAACTACTTAAACCTAACCAACCTAAGGACATCACACACATCCATGCGCAAGGCAGGATACGAACCTGCGACCGTAGCAGCAGCGCGGTTCCGGAGTTGTGGACATGGTCATTAAAATTACGAGGCTCACGCTACAGCAGAATGAACTGCATCATGCAGAGATTTATTATTAAAATTCAGAGAGCATAAGTTTTAAAAAGAGGCTGTCAACACAGTACTTCCTCCTATGCAATGGGTTTGACTGGAAGGGCAGAGAAATTCGCTGCCACAAGGAGGTTTAACGAAAGAAGTTCTTTTCGTCCAGTATTGACCACCGGACTGGGAGAAGGAGCAAACTGTGGTGGTGGTAGACATATACTCCACGCCACTCCAAAAGATGGTTACAGGAGTATATTTGTAGATGTAGGACACAAAGAGAATTTAGCCGAAAGACACGATAGATAACCAAACTGATCTGTCATTTCATGCAAACGCGCACTCTTTAAAAGATGCACCAAATTCAAAATTTTGAAGGTATGGCAATGAAATTTTGTACCATGCTTTACATTAAATTAATAATTGTCTGTTAAGTTTCTTCTATTATATGTACTCATCTTTTTATGGAATTTGAAACATTGATTTGCAAAAAATAGTATATGTACCTTTTTCTCAGAATCTAAATTTTTAAAAATATTATCTGTTTAATCTCTTTGGATGTAATAAGCTTCTCTCATGACGTTTCTTTGATTATACTTTTTGAATATATTTTGAGCATACCAGAAACTAAATTCCTAAAAAATGTACTCTCTTTAATCCCTTTGCATACAGTAGGCTTCTCTCATGAGTTTTTTTTAATATATAAAATAGGAGAATTTTAATAATTTGTAATTCTTACTCTGTAGGTGTAACATGGAATTCATAGAAATTTCTAAGCGCTTTGCCTCATACCGTAGCTTACATTCAGAATTTCAGAATTCAGTCTTGAGTCATCATTTACTGGCTTTATGGAAATAAGTGTAGATTTAGAGAAAAAGGTACATTCATTCTAGTTTTAAGGAAGTGCAATTTAAAACTCAACCTAACTTTTTCTCTTTTGTCACCTCTTCAGAAGGCCCCAGATTCGTATTCAGGATCCTGTTTCCCTTCAAAGCTTCTATTCTGGTTTTGTGCCTTCTTTCATTTACTAGGTCTTCAACCGAGTGTGCAGCTGCAAAGAGGCTACTTTTCTCAAGATATCTTCAGTGAAGTTTCCTGTCTTAAAGCTTATTCACTCTAATACCTTTATACTCCTTACGTTCCCATCGTCAAATACAAGAACTGCATAACAAATTGCAATTGTGAAAACTGTATCAGATTAAAACTTGGTATTGAGGCATCGTTTCCATACGGTGAATTCATATACTCGTTTGGATTCTGTGTTTTGCCATGAACACACATTTTTAAAATTTCAGGAGTTGCAGTATTCTAGAGATATCGCACGCCTGTTTGCTTGAAAGTAATCGACTGAATCGTTTTTCGTCCAGCTAGTGTTGAAGTGTTGCATCTAAAAGTGGGGGATGGTAGTTAGGTTGCATCACACGTTTAATTATTTATCAGGCCCTTCGAATGTGATTTCATAGTTGAAACTTTGGGAACTTGGTTCCATCAGTGCTACTAATAACTAAAAAATAAATTGAAAATTGATATTTTCGGTCAATTTTATAAACGTCCCCCCTCAAGACCAAGAAAAAATTCTGGAAACAACGTCAAAAGGCGCGCACAGAAAGTCAATATTCTAATCTGGCCAGTGCAATGAATTCTTAAACCTGCAGCCACTTGATGCAGATGATAAAAAAACAAAGGTTTTTCTCAAACCTGTGCTGATACTGAAACCTGCCGCCGCTTTGGCGCCACCATAATCGGCTGCTGAGTGGGAGGACTGTACACCAAGTTGTAAAGAGAAATTTTCTCAAACCCCGTTCACATTACTTCCTTGTATCAGTAGTGAACAGGTAAACAATGAATCGTTAAATGCAACAATTACATACGGTGGCCATGGCAACCATTACAGGGCAACCAATAACTTACAATTAAGTAATAGAAGAGTTTTTCCCTTAGAAGTTAATTAAAAAATATACCAAGGCAGAAATGAAAGCACTATGAAGAAAAAGGAAAACGGCCACTCTGGGCAGCTATTCTAACGTTCATTGATTTTTAAATAAATTTAGTAAGGCAGAATTGGGGTCAATTAAAGAAAAATTTGAAATTAGTAAACCACATAGCTACACACATTTGATTTAATGTCTCAGACTACTACACAAAGTTTAATTTAATAAATCAAATCTATCAGCAATCTATTAGCAATCTATTAGCAATACAGTATTTAATTAACAGTAAAAACAATTAATTAGAAAACAGTTACAGGCTAACAAGACCTTAGATGTGCTCAACGACTCGAACCAGCCAGGTAATCCAGTGATGATGAATGAAAGGAGAGACTACAGAGACAATCTATTCTCAGGCACCAATAACTTTATTAAATCTGCCTTTAAAAATAGATAGAGCGTAGCCAACTCTTTGCTCTGAAATTGTAAATACATCTTTGGTCCGTACCTGTACCCATTTTGGTACGCGACCTGAGAGAAAGGAAACTTTATCACTATTTCCCCCTCCCTGCAGAAGGCGAGATTAACTGGACAAAACTACACAACCCCCATATAAAAAAACCTTGTATCGCTCCCTCAAAAAAAAATTTAAAAAAACACTTTAAAACTCTATAAATAGTACAAAATAAAACTGGATGACTTCCTAATAATCTACACAAGAACAAACTAACTGCAATAAAGGCAGTCAACAATCTCAGATATTATCTATCGACGTGGCCTAAGGGCGTAGTGCATTGCAGACACACTCTGGTCATCACTCATCTGTTCATCTTTGTTCCACGTGAATATGCATTCTGTACTGCAGATGCTGCTGGTATGTGTGGCAACGAATCGACAGCTCCTTCAAAGGCTTGGTATTTCCCACGTGAATGATAGAAATCTGGGTATCTGTATTTCAACATTGACAAGTGACATTATTCCCACTACTTGGTATGGTCAGCGGTATCTGGTCAATAATTTCTTTGTTTTGCCTTTTGGTGTATACAGGCCCGTTACTAATACCCATTGGCCATTCCTGTATTGTGGTAACTTAACTACTTGCTGTCCCATCTGCTCTTGTCGTTTTACGCCTTTCCTATTTGTGCGATTTATCTGTTACTAGCTGTCTCACAATTTCTTAGCACACTTTTTCTGATGATTCGACATCGGATCCACACCTTGTCTTAATCACATCGAAAGGTGAAGGCATTTTTCGCACACATACTTTCTCGTATGGCGAAAGACCAGTATTTGTATTGACTGTAGAATTGTGAGCAGCGGTTACAAAATTTAGATATACGTTCCAGTTTTCATTACTGTTAATGAAACAGCTCAGCATCTTCATAATCGAGCGATGAACTCTATCTGCTCTCCCATTGGCGCGAGGGTGGAAGGGGCTTGTTCGTAGCTTGCGAAATTGGAGCAATCGACACAACTGCTTCATATGACCAGACATGAAAATGGTAACCCGGACTGTAATTAGCGTGTCCGGAATGCCAAATGTGAGGTACCAATTATTTACTAACGCTTCAGCAACTGTGCTTCCTTTATGGTCAGGTATGGCGTACTACATAATGCGAGAAATGGTTAGTTATAACAGATATCTACTTATTTCCTTCTGATGGTTTTTTAATTGGGCCTATAATGTCCATTCCAAGAATTTCGAAAGGTTTACATGCTTCAGTTAGATGCTGTAACGGAATCAGTCGGTTGCTAAGGTGTGCACTTCTTGACATATTGCTCGAAATCTCATTTTCTAGTTCTCCACGAAAATTTTTCGGCAATTCGTCTATCAGTTGCTTTTCGCCCACCATGGCCTGACAACATATGGTCGTTCCGCATCGATTCAGGTATTACCAATCGTAATCCGCTCTTTGCTGTTGTGCACAACAAGCGGTCGTGCGTCACAAACAGAGGTTGCGACTTAAGTTTTTGACAGTCAGTTCAGAAATTTGAGCCTTTCGCTATTCAGCAGCGCTCCTTCCAGTGTTTGTAGAACTGCAATTTTTCTACGCAAACTGTCGGCTTTAGCATGGCTTTTCCCTGATTTGTATATTACTTCAAAATCAAATTCACTCAGAGTGCCCACCTTGTTAATCTGCTGCAAGGGCCCTTGAATCCTTAGAACCATTCATGAGCAGCGTTATCCGTCACTACCTTAAATTTTTGGCCATGTAAGTAATAGCGGTAGTACGTATTATCATAGATTTTCGCTAGCATGTCCTTCTCAGTCGTGAAATAGTTCTGATCTGCTGTCTTCAACTGTCGGGATGCGTACAAGGCAGAAAGCTCTTTACCCTCTATATTTTGTCTTAGGATACATCCAACAGCTGTATTACTTGCACCCCAAAACAGAATAAATTGTTTTTCAAAATTGGGGAGTATCAAAGGACAAGAGCCGCCTGACATTCGGTAGATCATTTAAAATTTGTCCCCTTCCGCAACAAACGGTTCAAAGGTCCGGCAATTTCAGCGAAGACCTTCACGAATCGACGATAATAATTACAGAGGCCGATGAAACTCTGCAACTGTTTAACTGTCTCCGATGGCGAAAATTTCTAAACTACTGAGGGAAACGTGTATCTGTTCCCACACCATCCTGGCTAATTATATTCTCAAAGTAACAGAAAGGAATCTACTTGCTAAAACAAATAAGTGAAAAATTTTACATGGAAATTTCAAAATAAAAAACTAAGAAAATGGCCTTCATGGGGAAAGAACCAATCAGAACCAAAATAGTGATGGATCAGGAGATTTTAGAGCAAGTAAACCATTATGAAATTACATATGGCTGCAGCAGAGATATTGGAATTAAGCTTAGTAAATTCAGCCGGCTATTGGAACAATTAACAGAAACCTAAAAAATAAAACCAGGAAAGACACGCAAATTAAATTTTACAAAACTGTTGCAGTTCCCACACTGCTCTATGGAAGTGAGACATGGGTGATTACCAAGAAGCAAGAAATCCGAATTCAGGCATAAGATATGAAATTCCTTAGAGGTGTTAAAGGTTGCACAAGAGAAGACAGGCTAAGAAATCAAGATATTAGAGAAGAACTGCAAATCTTTAGCCTCAATGATAAAATTCGAGATTACAGAAGAAAATGTAACGAACATCTACAAAGAATTGAATGTGAGAGACTTCACTTAAAGGCAAGAAATTATAAGTGACATGGGAGAAGAGACAGAGGAAGACCCCGACAGAGATGGGTAGCGTAACAGGCAATTCCTGCTAATACCTGAAGAGAAGACGAAGATGAAGATGATGAAGTAATATACTTCCGTTACTGGAAAATGACATTTATTGACGCTTAGCTTTAGTCGTGCTGTTCTCAGTCTTTTGAATAACATCTCCAATCGTCGTACATGCTGTTCCGTGTGCTTTGAAAACACTTTGTCATTTACAAACATCAGAAATGTTTTGGTTTCAGTTCCCTAAGCACACCATCCAATAATCTTTGAAAGCAGCGGTAGTGCATTCTTGAGTCCGAATGGCATTCGACGATATTGGAAATGACCTCCTGGGACGGAGAAAGATATTTTTGGTTGATCCTCTGGCGCTACTTCTATTTGGTGATACCCGCTCTTTAAATCTATTGCGAAGAAATATTATCACAGGCCCAAGTCGTCGAGAGTCTCCGTTACCTTTGGTATCGGATAAGCTTCGGTGATCGTTCGCGCATTTAGGTATCGGTAGTTAAAGCAAAACCTGTATTTTGTAGTGCCACCGGGTGATTTTTTGGGGACAAAAATGACGGGTGCACCCCATGGCCTGTCGCTATAATCAATAATACCATCAGCTACCTGCTGGTCGACAAATTCTTCCATTGTCGGTTACGTACAATTCGGAATTCCATGTGGGTTCTTGTAAAGTGGAGCATTGTTACCTGTTGGTATTCCGTGTTACGTGAGTGGCGTTGCTGGTAACATATCACTCGGATTAAACAAATCCACGAACTGCAGTGGCAAAACCTCCATTACTTCTCTATCATTCCACTGTAATTGTTTCATGTTCTCACGTAATGTAGATTCGTTGACGGTTTCCTTGTAGCAGAGGTCCTTGCCTGGCCTGTTAAAGTCATCTTCCTCCAAAACAACTAAATTAGCAATTAACAAACAGTTTGGCAAACGTACTTCGTCCTTGCCAAAATTATCAAGATTGACCGGAACCGTAAAGTTGTCCACATTCATGACACGGGAGGACGACGGTTCAATCCCGCGTCCGGCCATCCTGATTTAGGTTTTCCGTGATTTCCCTAAATCGCTCCAGGCAAATGCTGGGATGGTTCCTTTGAAAGGGCACGGCCGACTTCCTTCCCCATCCTTCTCTAATCCGATTAGACCGATGACCCCGCTGTCTGGTCTCCTTCCCCAAAAAACTACCAACAACAACATTCATGACACGTAACGTACCTGCGTACAGAACAGCTTAACTTATCCAATTCTTCTTTAGTGTCCAATGCTTCCACAACATGTAATAAATACATAGGGAGGTCCATATTTATTCTCACCCAGATAAACTTTTCTGTACCTCGCGGTATCGTATCACACGAATCGATCTTTGGTGCCCACGTCCGCAGTTTATTGGGTATTGAGTATCACCTTCATATAGGTAAACCTTGCGACAATGTAACACTTGTAGCTGTTTCCCCTAGCGGAAACAATGTCCCATCAAGTTGAAGAGTACGCTGAAAAAGGTCAATTTTCACGTCACGTTTAGCAAGAAAGCTGAGTCCCATGGTCGCACAATACCCCTCATCAATACGCTGCAATACTTCTACATGCTGTCGAAAACACTTACTTCCCACCTTAAAACTAAACAGAGTTGACCCCAGCGACTCCACGTTCTTAGCCCTATTGTGCGTAACCTACAGAGTGGCGACCGCAGTCTCTTTCTGCTCAAGAGATCCCAACTGACTACAGACGCTTGAGTCTCTACGTCCACCTGAAGTTTATGTTCGGTATCATTTACTTTGTCTAGCAAACAATAATCTGTCTCTGCATACGTTTCTACAGTCTCGTGTTTCCCTTTCCCGTTTATGGACCGATTATTAGGACATTGCTTGTCCAGTGCTGTCACCCGACAGCTGCGCACTTTATGGTCCACCTCTCCAGATTCGCAACATTCGGGCTGCCTACATTGTTTCCTGATGTGGCCCGTGCGTTCATATCTAGAACACTTCATTTCAGAACAAGAAACACAGCGATCTTCCTGCAGCAACTGTCGATCTCCTCCCATTACGTAGCTATCATAACGGCAGCGCATGAGTCACTCGGGTTCTCCATTTTGACGCTTCTCGAAACATCAGCACAAATACCTCTAAAAACACATCCACTCTATCGGTCTCCGTATTCTGTGTTAGTTAATACGTTTGCGAGTCCAGTTTTCCAATCCTGTCAGAGAAGGATTCCACTGATTCGCCGTACTTCTGTGATACTCCATTTACTTTTTCCCAAAAGACTCTCGCGCCATTCTGTTTCAGAAAGCGCTGTATTAGACCGTTAGCCAGTCCAGCAAACGTTTGGGCTTTACTGAGGGTCTCATGCTACGAAAAGTGCGTTTTCGCGTCACTCGCTAACAGTAATCCAGTCGTATTCAAGGACGTTTCTTCCTACCATTTTCCCAATTTGGCGGCAGGCTTTGCGTTATTAGCAAAAACAGATACAGCGTCGGTTTCTTTCCCCGAAAACAGCGCTACGAGGTTAGCTGCTGCGTGAACGATGGAATGGGTGTGTACTTTCACACAGTTTGTTTTCTCCTGAATCAAGGAGCCTTTGCCCCCGAATGGCTTCCCATCGCTCTATGCTCCTACGCAATTCTTCCTTGTCTTATCCCTGTTACGCAGTTGTTTGTAACAATGCGGCTGTCTGCCCCTCCAAAGCTTCCCACCGTTTCATTCAGAGTCGCTTATCGTCTTTCTGGCATTTGTTTAATTCCATATGCCGTTATACCGGAAAGGAATGAAACTGTACACACAATAGGGAAAAAAGGAATTAAACTAAAGTTTTTATTTTTGCCGTATCATAGCCCATCTAGATTCTGTGCACTGATGTGCATCGTGATCAACCTTTCTACATATACTACAGGTAGCTGACACAGCTTGAAAACATGGAAAGTCGTGCTCAAGAAATAACAGTATGGAAACCTCACTGGCTGCAAGTAAACTTTTCAAGTGTTCCAATGGAACTGAGACAAGTCTGAAGATTCCTGCGGTCTAACAACCGACTCTTTTAACGTACTGTGAATGTCAATATGGCTCAACATGACCATAAAAAATACAGAACAAGATGGCAAACAAATATCAGTCACTCACCGCACCGTATTGTAATGAAATTCAACTTGTAGCTGTTTACCTCACATTGGAGGTTCGCAATTGGTTGGCTATTGTCCTAGATTTGAGAGTGTGACACCAGGTGTAGATGTCTCAACTGATGGCCACCACTGGCAGACACCGGACATACGGCTGTGGTCCCAGAATCCTACAGTCGTCAGGAGAGAGCTGGGTGGGATGCAATGGTGAGATCCTAGTTACACTAGTTAGCGTCAAAAAATGACGTTGAAATAACACATTTATTAGGCATTAATACAGGGCCTATGGAGTATGGCCTTGTCAGTGGTGGAAGGCCGGCATGCACTCATCGTTGTACACAGCAAGTGTTGGGTGGCAGCTGCACTGTCACTGGTGGCCGTCGACTGCGGAGTCTGGTTGCTTCCAACTCTGTGTATAGATCTCCAAAGTGCTCTCATGGATGTCGAAGATTTTCACTCAGGAGTCTCATCCCCATTCCACTGAAGCAGTCGCTGGTTCACAGGAGCCAGCAGCATAGGAGTCGGCCGTAGGAATGAGATGAGCAACTCCTGCGCTCCCTCTCTCAAAGGCGCGTGGTGGACAACGTCCAGGTCACGCAGATCAATCCTGCAGCAGGCCTGCAGGCTAATGGCGGTCTCTGCACTCCACCGGTGTTGTCTCAGGTGGAGGCAGTGTAGCTGGCAGGAGCAGCGTCATTCCATCCAGAGTTGTGTTTCCATAGACGAACGGTGACAGCTAGGCATGCACAGGGTCTATAGCCTCTCCTCACACTGGATAGCTGCAGCTGACACCAGGGCTCAGACTACATACTGGGCAGTTCGCAATCAGAACGCACGAATCACAAATCAGACATTTGTTAGGAAGAGTGGGGTATTCATGCTGGCGATTCTCATGCACTCTGCGGCAGTGGGGACGGCTAAGACATCATGTGACCTGATCTTACCTTGCCATCGGCTATCCTAGTGACTCCAGGCTTTCGCAACTTCACCTTTCAGAGGTTCTTTTCTGCTGGTTCGGCATCTGAATACTTAAAGTTGCTTTGCACCTAGCCTCCTTCGTGAAACTCTGCTGCGTCACTAGTATGACGGTATATCTCGGCTTTCATGATGTCATTATGCTTCGTTTGCAGACTTGGGTACTCGGTCGTACCTCTGTGCTGCGAAAGCTTCCGTATTTGCCGCACTCGCTCAGCGTTTCCCCCTAGCTGGAAGTGTACTGATCACTGAGATATGTGGTTTGCCTTCCGGGAGATTCCAAGGTGGAATTTGGCCGAATTTGTAGCGTGCACTCAAGGATACTATCCTGGGGCGTAACAGAGGTTTGAGATAAGGCAGGAACATATACTCAAGGCCAAGCTACTTAATGAGGTTGCTTAGAATGGTAAATTCTACTACACGTACATGCTTATAATACCCGCTAAATGTCGCTCCAGACGAGCTGGTTGTATAGTTACTTCAGGAAATGACTAATCTCAAACACTTGGTCGTTAGAAGACAGCCTCTCGGCGGGTGGACCTGATCGCTTGGTGTAAGTCTTTCGGGCGACACCACTTCGGCGACTGGCGCGTCGATGAGGATGAAATAATGATGGTGAAGATGACACAGATACCCCGACCCTGAGTGGAATAAATCTCCAGCTAGGCTGGGAATCGATCCCGGGCCCTCCGGTATGACAAGCCGGCGCGATGCCCACTTTTTTATCTCATTTTGCTCTATATTGTTCGCTGAATTTGCTCGAGGCGCTCGTTCGATGACACTCGTTCAGGTTCTTCGTTGATCCGTTTACTCAGTTTTTTATTACAGAAGGTAACTAACCCTCTGACCGAATACGCTGAGCTCCCGTGCCGACTCCACTCAGCTACGGTGGCGGACAGGAGACAGCTGACAGCGAACCAAAACAGTTTTCAAGTGCACTTAACGCATTCCAACCCGTCTTGGTATAGTATTATATCCCACTACACACAACCCCACATACGGCTCGCAACAAGTAAAATATCGTCTTTACTCCAGATCAGTTGAGAATCCACCAGCAGTATTTACGACTGTCATATTTAAACCAGAAATTGGCGGTTCCTTTAAATAACTGACAGTATTTCACTCATAGCACTGGACACTTCAACAAATAGTCCAATAATTATTGCAGCACAACATTGAATGAGGCGCACGTTTTTAACAGTGTTATCAATTAAACAAACGTACTAACGACCAGCGATTAATAGCAATACACCCAGAATCATCGAGAGTACTAAAGGTTTGTTACGATAAAAGTGTATACAGGAACCAGCTGCAGAAGGCTTATAGTTTCAGTTAATCTCTTAATAGCTACCATGTACCGATAGGCCCCAATGAAAGCAACAGCCGTTGAAGTACATGCCATACGGGCCGAGAATACTTAAACCTAGTCGCTCATCACCAATCTGTTTTTGCAAGTAAGGCCTGAGTCGTCGCAGAACTGACAAAACAAATCGCTGTTTACACATTCTTCATTCTCAAAATAGAATCAGAAGAGCCACTTAAGCAAGGCGGCAGTTTAAAACTAGTTACATTCAACTGACTTCCAGTAACGTAACGTCAGACTTACTATCGATAAACAGAAACGACTTTGCACATTACACTGATCGAACAACAGGTGAACAGTACACAACACCAAGAGTTCCACTCTCAGCTCTGCTCACCAAACGAATTTGTTCACAGCTTCCTATTTCACCATGCAGCATATTTGACCAGTCAAGGTGCACTTAATTCCCAAAGGCGTTCTGTCCACCAGCAGTAAAAACTGTACAATCAGCCTCCAGCCCCGTGCACGATATATCGACCGCCCGTTTCCGTCCTCTTGCTGGCAGCTCTCACACGTCGCGCGAGTTCCGCTCCCAGGAATCAATGCTGCAAAGTTGCCCCACTGTCTAGCAGCCCACTACGCTTTCTCGTCCGGTATTTGAAACGCAAAAACGCGCGCCAAACCCGCCGTCAAAGATGGTCGCTGCGGGTTCGCCATGATGGACAGTGGACTGATGCCGATGGACCGCGTTACCAGCGACTCAGGCAAGTCGGCGCGGCTCACTTATGATAAAGAAATACATCTATACGTAGAACCGTAACTCGAAGAATTACGAAGAATATTGTCACGGAGAAGAAGGTTTATTCAGCTCTTGCACAAACAAGAGTGCGGCGCGAACTGCCTTCGGCCAGAACAGATACATTATATATAAGGCTACAGAACATTCCAGTACAATAATTCTTGACATTTGTGGGTACTTACAGAAAGTACTCGAACCGAATATAGAAATAAAAATTGTACAGCGCAAGTGAGTTATGAACTTACGACCCTTTTTTTTTAATCTCATTTTGTTCGCTTTTGTTCGTTGTATCTGCTCGGGGCGGACGTCGTAAGACAACCGTTTTAGTTCGTTGTTGATCGGTGAACTCAGTTTCTTTTTTTTTTTTTATTACAGAGGGCAGCTAACCCTCAGACCGAACACGCTGAGCTACCGTGCCGGCATACCCTTCAGGCAACAGTTTAGTATCATAAGCACTACACCGCGGTGCTACGCAGCTTCTTTTGCGACACTACTCCCTCCATAAGAGAACAGCGTCTCGGTGTTACGTCGTCCTAGTCCGGGAACGAGTCATCGGTCCTGCATACTCCGACTCCCGATGACTGATGCTCTTTTGCCGCTACGCTCTTCGTCACCGTTCCGCTTGTTGGCTGTCGCTGGAGCTTCGAATTTACCCTGGGTGGCAGGATCCTTGTAGCGCTTTATTCGAAGGACGTGGACCGTATCTCTGATCTTTCGTCGTCTTGTGTCGGGGTCGAAATCTTCAACTTCGTAAGTAACATCAGACAACTGTTTTACAACCTTATAAGGTCCAAAGTAGCGGCTAAGGAGCTTCTCAGAGAGACCGACCTTCCGAATAGGAGTGAAGATGCAGACGAGGTCACCAGGCTGGTAGACAACAGGGCGGTGGCTCGCGTCATACCTTCGGCGATCGTTTTCTTGAGCCTGCAGGAGTCGAGCTAACTGTCGAGCTTCCTCAGCTCTGGTCAACACCTGGCCAATGTAGTCGTCGTCCACGTCACCAGGATGTAACGGAAATACAGTGTCCATCGCCGTAGTCGCCTCACGCCCATGCACCAGGAAAAATGGCGTAAATCCTATGGTGTCTTATTTGGCGGTGTTGTAGGCGAACGTCACGAAAAGTAGCACCTCATCCCAGTTGCTCTGTTCAATATTGACTAACATTGATAGCATGTCGGCCAAGGCGTTCAGAAAGCCCGTTAGTTTGCGGATGGTAGGCAGTCGTCATGTGATGAGTAATGTTGCACCGGCGGTTTATCTCTGTCACAAGATTCGATTGAAAAACTTTCCCTCGATCCGTAATTAACGGCCCCGGGGGACCGTGTTTTAATACAACGTCTTCCACGATGGATTTGGCTACCTCGGATGCTTTGGCTGTTTTCACGGCTTTTGAAATGGCATAGCGTATCAGATAATCAGTGCCCTCCAATTAGAAAAATACGTTAGCCAAACACACGGTGTCATCCCATTTTTTAAGGTTGGCTATACGCTCATATACCTTCAGCCAGTTGTTTAGATCTTGGCCACCGTCATCAGAGAACCCGGAAGGATGTCTCATGTGATGGCACACAGTTGCTGTCATCGTAACGTCCTCTTCTTCTTCTGTCTCCGATAGATTGCGATCTGTTGAATATGGCTCGAACTCGGGTTTCTCGCCACGTAAACGGCGACTCTGTCGTGGCCTGATGGGAGCCACTGTGTCGTCGATAATGTGCGCTAACACAAGGTCCAATACCCAGCGTCTCCACCAGAAGCCGGCCGTGGTGACCGAGCGGTTATAGGCGCTTCAGTCCGGAACCCTGCGACCGCTACGGTCACAGGTTCGAATCCTGCCTCGGGCATGGATGTGTGTGATGTCCTTACGTTAGTTAGGTTTAAGTAGTTCTAAGTTCTATGGGACTGATGACATTAGATGTTAAGTCCCATAGTGCTCAGAACCATTTGAACCATTTTGTCTCCACCAGAATAATGACACGTAGAAGAAGGTTTATTGAGCACTTGCACATACAAGAGTGCGGAGCGAACTGCCTCCGGCCAGAAAACGTACAGTATACATACGGCTACAGAACATTTCAGTAGAATGATTCTTGACGTTTGCGGATACTTCTAGAATGTACTCGAACCGAATATAGAAATTAAGGTTGTACAGTCCAGGTGAGTTTTGAACTCACGACCCCTCATGCAACATTTTAGTATCATAACCACTACACCACGGTGCTACTCAGCTTATTCTGCGACAATATTGTAGAGCCTCTTTTTTGTTCTAAATATTTTCTAACAATGAAACTTTCTGCCTTCAGAGAGATGTTCGACGGTACCATCATCCAAGATTTCAAATTCTGAAACTATTTCCTCCATTTTCCGCAGATTCAGGGCATAGTAAGTGTTAATATTTAATAAGTTACTTAAAAAGCTCTCTAAAACACGTATCAATCCAAAACGTTATTGTTGCTAATCACGAATCCTAGAGGTCATTTAAAGCATTAAACGAAGTGCATAAACTTCCGCGGCCATAGTAAATCAAGTTTCCTGTGTGCAGAACCGTGCAATGTTGTTAAAAGAAAGTCCAATAAATGAACAAAGTAACGTTTCGACCACGGTTGAAATGGTCTTCCTCCGGGTCTGAAGCGTTATATGGAGAGACCCACGTAATGTTAGGTAAATTTCACGTCGCAAAAACCACAGAAAGCACAAATATGTGCACTTATCTATTTATTAACTGTAAATAACTTCAAATCTAAATAACTTATGTCTTTAATTAGGTGCAATGTAATTATTAGCCGCGCGGGATTAGCCGATCGGTCTAAGGCGCTGCAGTCATGGACTGTGAGGCTGGTCCCGGCGGAGGCTCGAGTCCTCCCTCGGGCATGGGTGTGTATGTTTGCCCTTCGGATAATTTAGGTTAAATAGTGTATAACCTTAGGGACTGATGACCTTAGCAGTTAAGTCCCATAAGATTTCACACTCTTTTTTTTAAATTATTCTTTCATAAATAATAATCCAAAGATATAGTAGCAATCAGCGTGTGACTCATTGCCTTCGATTGTAAATCATTTCTTTTTTGCTTTAGAAAGTAAGTGAAGATCGTTGCTGCTCGTATCTCCCTCTTTTGTCTGTAAGCCTTTTGCCGATAGGACGCACTATCGCTGCGTTCCTTGCGTATCAGTAACTAATCTCACTTTTCTGTAGGCAAATGTGATGTGAGATGTATTAACTTTAGAAACATTTCCGATAACATTAATGTAAATTACTTAAGTCTCATGAGATCTCATTTTAACACTTATCCTAATAGGTATATGATACATTAAACGTTATAATGGTTCATTGTTACAGCCAATGGCCAATATGAGCTTAACTGATCGTGGCGTGGAAACTTAACGGCAGATTACAATTAGTATTCTGCCATTTATTCATTTGCAATTTGCTGCAGCGTCCGTGAGGTTAACTGCCGATCATCACGAAGCGTTTTGTAAATTTGAATGCAAGCGCGGAACCGCAAGTGATCTGGCCACAGTCTCCAAGCTACGATTCCGTTTCGCTCATAAGTAACAGATACCGGTCCCGCAAAATTGATGGTGATGTAAGATGGCTATTTTTTGATGATTTATTAGATATGTTAATATTTGTAAAGGAAAAAGGTGCAGCAGGCGTTTTTTTGAGTTTACGGTCTGTACGGAAGCACTTTTAGTACTATGTGAGTTGCAGATTTATTACCAAGAGGAGTCATGACTCAGAACAATTCTTGGATAGCACACGGACATAAAAAATGTTTTGAAATGAAGAACAAGGTATTATGTGATGAGGTAAAAAGTTTATTTTTGTTTTTATAGACATGTATTGTTGGTCCACTTTACCCTCGTCACAGTCGAGTTTATATTGATTGGTCTTGTGAGTCAATTTTACTGTACCATGGAAGTTACAAGATTAAATGAATTTTCATATTAGAGTCTCTAATTGTTTTTCGTAAGTTCCTTCCTGACTGAAATTTTAGAACTTAAAACTTGAGTCATATGTTTCATTGGCATTCTTTGTCAAGGTTAGGAACCCAGTTTCCCTGGACATACTTAGCATTAAGCAGTATTTTTTTAGCTGTTGCGAGTCTGCTGTGTTGCTGTTGCTGACAGTAGTTCATTTTGCAGGAGAGATTCACAATACGTGATTGTTTCGATTGCTTTGCGCAATGTAGGTTCTGTCACTTTCTTTGTTTTACCAGAGCCATATGTCGGAGCAGATATTTCTGTGTGTTTGAGGTTTCATTCTCATACAGGTCGACACTACAATTGTTTTAAATTTTTTTTTTACAATTAGGCTTTTTTTCCGAACACTTCCCACTGACCACGTCTACTGAACGTGAAATTTTTGGTTTGCTTATTTATTGGCTTAAGAATGAGACCGGTTTTCACGGACCTAGGACTGTTTTCAATTTCATGCAAGTGATGTGGCTTTGAGCTCAGTAGCACATTTAGGGTGTCAGTTCACATTCCCAGATTTGTATTTAAGATAACACTTACTCAGGTAAGTGGTATTAAACGCTGTAATCTTTTCTAAGGTTTACAGCATTTTTCTAGCAGTCAGTTTTACCACAAAAAATGCATCAACCATCAACAATGGCCGTCTGCTACAGTTAATTTTAACACTTTTCTATCCAGTGATTAATTTGAATTTCAACTTAAAATCAAATTATTATAACTAATTTTAGTAATCTTGTGTGTGAGCAGAAACGTCAAGTCTACTAATCTTGGATCTGAGCTACATTCTAAATCCTTCCTCCAGGTATACTAATCTTCGATCTGATCTACATCCTAAATCCGATGGTCACAAACAGACCTAAACTTTTAGACGCATTTAGCATAGAATACGCAATCAGTTATCATAGGGCCATTAAGCATTGAATATGGCACTAAATTGGCTTTCTGCTTAGTAAGAACGGCAATAAACAGACTTCAGATTGCCTGAGCGGTCAGCACGAAAATTTAATCTCCAGCACTTTCAGTGTTGGGTATCAACGGACGAAGTTAGCTTTCACTGTACAGTATGCTTTAGACAGGTACGCGCCGAGAAAAGCTGTGACGGAAGACCCGCCGTGGTTCGACAGCCACGTTACGCAGCTGTTACGGAAGCAAAGAGAGCTTCACTGCAAATTTAAACGGAGACAAAACCGTTGAGACAAACAGAAACTAAACGAAGCCAAGTTTAGCGTAAGGAGCGCCATGATTGAGTTATTCAGCAAATTCGAAAGTAAAATTCTGTCTACAGACAGAATATCTTATGAAATCTTGGTCTTGCGTTAAATCAGCGAAAGGATCGAAGTCATCTGTCCAGATACTCTGTGACCAGACTGGCACTGAAACTGAAAATGACACAGAAAAGGCCGAAATACCAAACCTCTTTTTCCAGAATGGTGTCCTAGAGGAAGATCGCACTGCAACGCCTTCTTTAAATAGTCACACGAACGACAAAATGTAAAATAAGGAAACAAGTGACTGTGGGGTACGAAATCAGCTGAAGTCGCTCAACAGAGTGGAGGCCACTGGACATGGCGGGATATTGTTACACACAGGATGCGAAAGATCTTGCCCCCTCTTCTAGTTGCAATGTACGGTAGGTCTTTGGAGGCGTGAAGTGTAAAAAACACAGGTCATTTCCGTTTTCAATGACGGTTGTCAGACAGTCACACAAAACTGTAGGCCTGTTAACTCTCATGTCGGTCCGTTGCAGAATTTGGGATACCTCTTATGTTCGCGTATAATGACATTTTTGAAATCTGCTCTGTAGGGGTCCACATGTGTTCCCAAAACAACGATGGTGTCAGACCCATCTCTTTCTCTTCGTCCACCAGACCCAGAAGGCGATAGATACCGGTGCCCAGATAGATCTCACGTTCCTTGCCTTCTGCAAGACGTTCTTTATAGCTCCGCACTGGCGTGTAACGAGTAAAACACGAGCGATTGGAAAATACCAGACTCACTGTGCGATTGCATCGAAGAGTTTCCAGGAAACAGAACATATTGTGTCATTCGCAATGGACTGGAGCCTTCAGACGTAAACGTAGCTTCAGGCGTACCACAATGGAGCTATAGGTCCATTGCTTTTCACAAAGATACTTTAATGAAGGTTTGGAGGATCAAAAGGCGAGTTAGAACTGGAGATTCAGGATCAGCACTGACATATTGTTCACTGATGAGATTTTTCTATGTCAAGGCCAGCTGGCGCTACGAAACCATTAGTAATTAAATGCGTATTTATTGTTTTAATGAGCAGTGTCGTTTAGGCATCTCACCCCAGGCATCGGGGAGAGATGACAGTTATATTACAAGGAGATTTCAGCACTAGTTTTGTGCATTTATGATACAACATAGCTACATAAGTAATTCAGAAAGCAAATTTATTACGTTTGTAAGGAATAGAATACAAATATATATATATATATATATATATATATATATATATATATATATATATATATATATATATTTAAGAATAAGCAAATGTCAGGAAAGCATTCAAATGAAATCAGAATTCATTTGCACAGTTATTGCACATGTTTTCGTCCTCTGTACAGGTTTCATGCCACCATTTATTGCAAATGACACACTAAGTCCAACCCACCTGTGGTGCATTTTTATCACAGTAATTCTTGGCACACTCAGCACAATAATCACTGTCATTTGCTGAGTTACTTGGTTTGCTAAACTTAGGCCGACCTGGAGTTGATTTTTTTTGCTTTTAATTCACTGTGGGCTAGCTCTTGCTGCTTCTTTTCGACTCCATTCTGTGAGAACATCAGCGGTTTTCTTTCTGCGCTTAGATGGTAATGGACCCAAGATAGCCATAGGAGTAATTTCTGCGAACGATGTTCCTGTGCATCGGCTCATTATCAACCTGTGCTTCAAGTCTTCTGTTGCCTTTCTTTGGGAGAACAACACGAGCACATCCTCTACGATCAGTGTTATATCCTTCATTCTTGTCTGCCACCTCACTAGCAGCAGATCAGAAATTTGAAATGCCTTCTCTGTAATTGGCTCAAATGGCTCTGAGCGCTATGGGACTTAACATCTCAGGTTATCAGTCCCCTAGAACTTAGAACTACTTAAACCTAACTAACCTAAGAACATCACACACATCCATGGCGAGTTAGGATTCGAACCTGCGACCGTAGCGGTCGCGCGGTTCCAGACTGAAACGCCTAGAACTGCTCGGCCATAGCAGCCGGCCGTCAGCGTTCTGGCTAGTACGAACACACCCCGGTCTGACGGTGACGTAGATCAGTTGATCACCCCTGTGAATCGAGCTATTCGCAGCTCTACACCCAACAAAGTTCAGTGTTAATTAGATGTATTCTGTGTCCGCAAACTAAGAGCTACTGCAGTAGCAAATACAAGTATTTATAAAGCTGTTGCGGACGTAGGTAGTCCTCTGAGATTTGGAGGTTCACTAGAGGTCTTTTTCCTAGTGGATATCCAGTGTCTAAGCCTCGCGTGTTTTTTTCTTTTTTTCGCTAGACGCGAGAGAGAAAAACACGGAATAGCTGCTGGCCTCTGTTTTTCTTTCTGTCCGCCTGTCTCTCTCTCTCTCTCTCTCTCCCGCTCTTTCTCCCTCGACCTCGTGTGGCGACTGCGGTATGCGGGCGGCATCCCGCCGCCAGACGTATCGCTTTTTATTGCGGGGCGAGATGTTTGGTCACGCCCCGGCCCGGCGCCGCCGCGGCCCGGCTAGCGACCTTAATTATCCTCGTGACGGGAATTCGGGGCCGTCTGGCGCTGGCCGCCCCTCTGCCGCTGCCACCGCCCGCTTCCGGCCACCACCGGCTTTTATCATTACGGTGGCACGCTGCCACAGGCCGCAGTATTACGGCCAGCATTTCCGGAATAAATGAGCTTCCCACGCGCTTAACTCGTATTCCGAGTTCTCAGCACACGTGATACGCCGCTGCAGTTCCTTTTGGAGATGGTGTCTATTTTACACTGACGGATATTACACTTAACCTCCAAAGAAACTAGTATGAAATATGTAAACAGGCAGAATACAAGGCGGCGGTGGGCAACGCCTATATATCGCAACAAGTGTCTCGCACAGTTGTTACATCCCTTACTGCTGCTACAAAGGCAGATCATCGAGACTTGAGTGAGTTTGGACGTGGAATAATAATCGGCGCACGAGCGGTGGAACACATCGTCTCCGAGGTAGTGATAAAGTCGGGATATTCCCGTACGATCATTTCAGGAGTGTGCCGTGAGTATCAGGAATCCGGTAAAATATCAAGTTTCCAGAATGAGATTTTCACTCTGCAGGGCGCTGGTATGAAACTTCCTGGAACGTTAAAACTGTGTGCCGGACCGAAGATCGAACTCGGAAACTTTGCCTTTCGCTGGCAAGTGCTCTACCATCTGAGCTACTCAAGTACGACTCACGCCACATCCACACAGCTTTACGTCCACCAGTATCTCGTCTCTTACATTCCAAATTTCACAGGAGAGCTTGTGTGAAGTTTAGAAGGTAAGAAACGAGATACTGGTGGATGTAAAGCTGTGTGGACGGGGCGTGAGTCGTGCTTGAGTACCTCAGATGGTAGAGCATTTGTCCGTGAAAGGCAAACGTTCCGAGTTCGAGTCTCGCTCCTGCACACAGTTTTAATCAGCCATGAAGTTTCAAAACATCAAGTCTCCGACATCGCTGCGGCCGGAAAAAGATCCTCCAAGAACGGGACCAACGACGACTCAAGAGAATCGTTCAACGTTACAGAAGTGCAACCCTTCCTCAAATTGTTGCAGATTTCAATGCTGAGTCATCAACAACTGTCAGCGTGCGAACCATTCAGCGAAACATCATCGATATAGGCTTCCGGAACCAAATGGTCACTCGTGTACCCTTGATAACTGGACGACACAAAGCTATACCTCTCGCCTGGGTCCATCAACACCGACATCGGACTGTTGATGACTGGAAACATGTTGCCTGGTCGGACGAGTCACGTATCAAATTTTACCTAGCGGACGGGTATGGAGACAACCTCACGAATCCCTGGACGCTGTATGTCAGCAGTGGACTGTTCGAGCTGGTGGAGGCTCTGTAATGATGTGGGGCATGTGCATCTGGAGTGATGTGGGACCCCTGATACGCCTAGATACGACTCTAACAGGTGACACGTACGTAAGCATTCTCTCTCATCATCTGCGTCCATTCGTGTCCGTTGTGCATTCCGACGGACTTTGGCAATTGCAGGAGGACAATGCGACACCCCATACGTCCGGAATTGTACAGAGTGGCTCCAGGAACAGTGTTCTGAATTTAAACACTTCCGCTGGCCACCAAACTCTCCAGATGTGAACATTATTGAGCATATCTGATATCTGAGATGCCTTGCAAAGTGCTGACCTGAAGAGATCTCTCTCTCTCTCTCTCTCTCCCCCCCCCCACCCACCCATTAGTCTTACGTATTTTGGATTTATGGGCAGCCGTGCAGGGTTTCCTCCTGCACTGCTTCACACATTAGTCGAGTCCATGCCACGTCGTGCTGCGGCTCCTCTACGCGCAGCGTATAACAGCAACATTGTGAAGACAGTAGCTACAAACCTCAAACTGGTATAGACAAGAAAATGACAGGCATTTTTCAAATCCGCACATAGTGGGAGCAAATGAAATGGCATTAGAACCACATAGGAAACACATCAGCACCAAATACCTGTTACGACCTTTCCACTTTGTGGCCTTACACTTCGCCTGGCCACTGTTACCGCTAACTGACACCGGATGAAGGCGATACCATACCACGTGGCCTTGGAGGTATGTGACTCGATCCTACTTGCAGGTGTGAATCAAGCAATCACTTCGAATAATTATCGCTAATAGTCGGGATGTAGGTGAACAGAAAGGGTAGTACCACAATCGGAATAGCCAAAATTCTACTGCATAATTCAGATATATTTTGCAGTCCACATTTATGAGGTTGTAATTCGCGAGGGGTGTTCCAAAGAAAAGGTACGGTGCAACACTGTGGGTATAACAGAGGTCTTCATTCAAAAGTGATCACCAGAGGCCTGAGCTCGGCTATCCCACGAAGCCGGACTCCCTGTGCCCAGAGTTCCTGTGGCTGTGACAGCAGCCAGTCCTCCAGTGTGTCCTTCAGTGGGTCGTCTGAGATGAAACCCTTCTCTTTGAGCTGCTTTTTAGCGGAACGAACACATGGAAGCCGCAGGGCGACATGGCCGGGAGTGGAGCGTATACCCAAGCTGCTTCAAAAATGGTTCAACTGGCTCTGAGCACTATGGACTTAACTTCTGAGGTCATCAGTCCCCTAGAACTTAGAACTACTTAAACCTAACTAACTTAGGGACATCGCACACATCCATGCCCGAGGCACGATTCGAACCTGCGACCGTAGTGATCGCGCGGTTCCAGACTGTAGCGCCTAGAACCGCTCTGCCACCACGGCCGGCTGAGACGAGTGGAGCGGGATTCCTTCCCCCTTGAGCATTCCAGGCCGATTCCTCTAGAACAACATGTGTAGGCTACGGAGTGTTATGGTTTGTCCGTGCTCGAGGAATTCGAGCATCAGATCTCGGAAGTCGAAAAAGACGGTGGCCATCACCTTGCCTGCTGAAGGCGCAGCTTTGAATTTTTTGTGGGGAGGTGACCACACTACATTCACGTCCCTACATGTCTCACAACGTTATGGCGAAGCATTATATACAAATTTCAATTAGTTTGCTCTTACGGCTTTCCGTACCTTTTGAATTCAACACTGCTCGTAAAAGAATATTAAGCACCTCACCATAAACAAATGCAACGCACTGCGTACATATACAAGGACGCACTATTTAATGCTCACACGATTGCAGATCACCGGCCGCTGTGGCCGAGCGGTTCTAGGCGCTTCAGTCCGTAACCGCGCTGTTGCTACGGCCGCAGGTTCGAATCCTGCCTCGGGCATGGATGTGTGTGATGTCCTTAGGTTAGTTAGGTTTAAGTAGTTCTAAGTCTAGGGGACTGATGACCTCAGATGTTAAGTCCCATAGTGCTTGGAGCCATTTGAACCATTTGATTGCAGACCTGTCACTGGGAGCGCAGTTCCTTCAATATAATGTGCAGGTGTATGAGTGCGATGCGAATTGAAGTGGAAAGACCTGAAAAGGCAGATGCCAGACTGCGATTCATTGGAACAGTCTTCGGGAAATGTAGTCCGTCATCAGACATTCGAATGTCGCCCTTCAGTATGCGATCAGTGCCAGATACGATTGATACAAGAGCTAGAGAATATCCGAAAAAGTGCAGCGCTTCCCGTTACAGGTTCATTTAGTAAGCGCGAAAGAGTCACGGAGATGATGGACTAACTCCAGTGGCAGACACTGTAAGAGAAGTGTTCTGCATCATTGTGCGGTTCACTGTTGAAGTTGCGAGAGCGTACGTTCCTACAAGAGTCTAGAAATACATTGCTTCCTCCTTCATACACTCGTTAAATTCCGTTGAGTCTAGCCGAGTTGTTACTTCACCATAGACCTCAGGATCTTGCAGATAGTGTTATACTACTGCTACGACGGCTATTCGGAAAGTAAGGTCGGATCGGATGCGAAATCACAGTGAAAATCCGAAGGAGCTTAGCACAAATGTATTGGGTAGTGTCTCTAGCATGCCTGTCGATAGCGTCTACAGACGATGCTGTCATTTACCGTCAGATGACGAAAACGAATTCCAAAAAAGCTTAGATACGATATCTGTATTGTGCGAAAAGTGGCAACAGACCCTGAATAAAGAAAAGTGTGAAGTTATTCACATGAGTACTATAAGAAATCAGCTAAATTTGGATTACGCGATAAGTCACACAAATCTGAAGGCTGTAAATTCAAGTAAATATTTATTGATTACAAATACCTCAATTGCAACGATCAAGTAGATAATGTTGTGAGTAGACCAGACCAAAGACTGCGATTCATTGGCAGAACACTTAGAAGGTGAAACGGGTCTACCAAAGACCGCCCTAGTAGCGTTCTCGCTCCCCACGCCCGGGTTCCCGGGTTCGATTCCCGGCGGGGTCAGGGATTTTCTCTGCCTCGTGATGACTGGGTGTTGTGTGCTGTCCTTAGGTTAGTTAGGTTTAAGTAGTTCTAAGTTCTAGGGGACTGATGACCATATATGTTAAGTCCCATAGTGCTCAGAGCCATTTGAACCATTTTGTCAGGTGGGACTGATGGATGACATCTAAAAAGTTCAAAGAAAGGCAGCTCGTTTTGTATTATCGTGAAATAGGGGAGATACTGCCACAGACATGATACGTGAATTCGAGTGGCAGTCATTAAAACAAAGGCGTTTTTTGTTGCGATGGAGTATTCTCAAGAAATTTCAATCGCCAGTTTTCTCCTCCGATTGCGAAAATATTGGCACCCACCTACATAGGGAGAAATGAACATGCCGATAAAATAAGAGAAATCAGGGCTCGCACAGAAAAATTTAAGTGCTCGTTTCTCCCTCGCGCCGTTCTAGATGGGAATGCTGGAGAGACAGCTTGAAGGTGGTTCACTGAACCCTCTGCCAGACACTTTATTGTAAATAGCAGAGTAATCACGTAGATGTAGATGTAGATGTATCTTCATCTTCAATTACTTGCTGGATGTATTCCAAGCTCTGTGTTCTCGGACAGTTTCACCTTCTACAGCTACTGCCACTACCACGGAAGTTATTCCTTGATGTTATAACACATGTCGTACCACGCATTCCCTTCTAGTCGCCAGTTTGCACGTAATCCTAAACTCGCCGATTCTGTGGAGAACATAATTTCTCACCTTCTCAGTCCACATAACTCTCAACCAACTTCTATGACACCGGATGTCGCACACTTCCATTCTGCTTTCCGGTTCTCCTAGACTCCATGATTCATTTCCGTACCATGCTGCGGCTCCAGCCGCACATCTCGAAACTTTCTGCTCAGATAATGGTCTTTGTTTCATAGCAGCAGACTTCTTTTAGTGGGGAATAGTCACTTTAACTGTTCTACTCTGCTTACTATATCATCCTTGCTTGGTTCATCATTAATAATTTTTCTTCTAATTTCCTCCACTTAATATACTTGCGGTCCCCAACTTTCATGTCAAATTTTTAGTGGAGCGGGAACAAGTCTGCCACTAAATTACACAACGGAGTTTTGTCCGAATTCTCATAGCCAAATGAAGAGTGGGACATGCACAAATGAGGCATCAAACTGATCAGCGTGAAGTCTAGTCTTGAAAAAAAAGTTTAATTTCTTGAAATTAGCGAGGATAAGTAAGAAAAACGTGCTTAGTAATTTTAGGGAAAACTGAAATGTTTCACAACAGCTGCTGATAGCTACGTAAATGGAGTGTCAAAAAATATCGAATCACAGCATCAATTCAAATTTCCATGCCTTCTCTTGACCTATGTACTCTTAACAATAAAAGAATACCGATCGATTTTTATATATGTATTTCATGCTTTTTGTACAAAACTTGAATATATTTTGAGAAATGAAGATCAGATGGCTTCTGAAATGATTTGCCTAAAAGTAAGAAATAAGATAGAGTAGAAGAACATTTGACACCCCACTGAACGATACTCGAAATGATCTGAAACAAATGAGGTGCCGATGGGGAATTAATAACTCAGTGTTTAACTTAGAATGTCAGGACTTTAAACAGTATCAGAGGATAGCTATCTACTCAGTTTAAAGGATTTTTTTGTCAAAATGATATGAAGAAGTCAGTTTACGGGATACTTATCCCTTATTACTGTTAACATTAATGAAAACATTATTTTTTATTCCTAACTATGCAACTACGCTTGAACTTATTTTATTTATAGGTGACTTTTTTTTTCAATAGAAGTGGGATAAAAGGAATTGTCCAGGAGAAATGAGCTAGCTGTTAGATATTTTATGATGTTGGGCACACAAAAATTTTTGATGATGGATACGAGTATTGAACTCATATGTATTGTGATCCAATTTAAATGGCTAACTCGTTGAAGAGGTACCAACATAATGACCTCTGTTGAACACCACGCACTCGTATTATTGTTGCTGTTCGCTCTTGCGCAATCAATATTTTCTTTGTAAGTGATAATTTATCACGTATAATTATCCTAGGAGACATTATTGAGTGGTAATATGCAAAAGATGTCAGGACACTGATTCGTGTGTTTCAGGAATTATACGAAGGGCAAAAGTAGGTGAACTGAATCGTCTGACCATCTTAGCGGTTGCCTCTCCTAGTTCAAGTTTTCATCTATATGCACTACCAAAAATCTGGAGCATTCTGCCTTGTTTACTGACTCGTGTTCGTTTGCTGCGTCACTAGGTAAACATCTGTTGTACAAAAATGAAAATCTTGTTTTTTCTCAAAATTTTAGGAGAACCACTTAATAATTGAAACTTCCTGGCAGATTAAAACTGTGTGCCCGACTGAGACTCGAACTCGTTACGTTTGCCTTAATAATTGCCTTAATAATTGTTTGATAAACGTCGTCAAAAGTCTCTTCTGTTGCTTTCTCTGTAATGGGATTTATTATAAAATTTTTATCGCCTACCAGGAGTATGAATTTTTCTTGTTGGATGTTACGTGGTAGGCTATTACATGTACTAGAAATAGAATTGGACCCAAAATTTAACCTTGTGGAACTGTGATTTCTGCCCATCATTAAATCTTTCTCTCCTGCCAAGATTGCTTGAATTATTCAGCACAGCTTCCTGCATACTGTGTGTTAAGCGTGATTCATATCAGTTGTGTGTAAAGCCAACGGTTCCATAAAGCTTAAGTTTTTCCAAGTGAGTAGAATTTCACTCAGTGGTATCCTTACGTCACTAAGGTATGTGCATCTCAGCTGCTGTATATGATATCGAATATTATTCGAAGGTGCGTCAAATGTTTCTCTGTTTTATTTCTTACTTTCAGGCAAATCATTTCAAGAAAACATTTGGCCACTGTTTTCAATTTTTTCTTTCATTTCCTCAACTTCTGGAATTCTGTGTGCTTGTAGCAGTTTGGCCTGTCGAGCAGTTACCTCGCTGTAGAGGTGAATTAGCTGTGACGAACACGTGTGCTGGCCGGCAGGTGCCGGCGGTTACTCACTCCGGAATTCTGAGGACGGCAAGGCGCGCCGGACGCCGGAACCCATAAAAGTCGTCGGCGGTTTTTTGCCCGCGCCATGTGGCGGGCCTACCTGCTGCCGCTGCCGCCTCGTTACGGACCCAGGAAGCCGCTAATGGAATCGAGATGCTGCGGCCGCCACAGGTAACAAAGAACGGGGCAAAAAGCGATGCGATCGGGGGATATGCCGCCGCGGCCCGCGGTCGGGGGAGGCTGGGAGGAGAAGACAATGGGTCGCCCGGAGCAACCGGCCCGTCCCGCCCACCGCCGTAGCAGTAATAACACGGCGGACAGGCGCCGCCGCACCGGAAGCCGTGTGTTACGACTTAATTGATAAACGCGAGCGGAGCGGATAGGCGGCGCCGCTATCGACACATGGCATCGGGAATGCGTGCACGGCGGATGGGAGGCTTGCTTCCGGTCTGTAACAGGAGGCCACGGGCGTGGAGTACATGGCACCAATCACCGCTTCTTGACATCTCATAACCTGCTGCAGGCGCGTAAGCTGACGACCGTGGACATAACGTAGGTAACGAGTAATTCTTGGAAGGATGGAAACTGCCCGAGGAGTCACTGCCGAAGGGACACGAGCTTTGTCGTAAGAAAATCGTCAAAAAACCCAGATTTATGCTCTTCCACCTCCGGAACGGCCAGAGAAATAGAAAACTAAAAGCTCATTCCAGCAATGTTTCGCGCCTAAAAACATAGCCGTCACTTTAGAAAGGTCTTTAACATACCACAAACAGTGGCACAACTACATCTACGTCCATACTCCGCAATCCACCGTACGGTGCGTGGCGGAGGGTACCACAACTAGCATCTTATCTCCCTGTTCCACTCCCAAACAGAACGAGGGAAAAATGACTGCTTATATGCCTCTGTATGAACCCTAATCTCTTATCTTATCTTTGTGGTCTTTCCGTGAAATGTAAGATGGCGGCAGTAAAATTGTACTGCAGTGAGTCTCAAATGCTGGTCCTCTAAATTTCATCAGTGGCGATTCACGAAAAGAACGCCTCCTTTCCTCTAGAGACTCCCACCCGAGTTCCTGAAGCATTTCCGTAACACTGATGAAACCTGCCAGTAACAAATCTAGCAGCCCGCCTCTGAATTGCTTCTATGTCCTCCCTCAATCAGATCTGATAGGGATCCCAAACGCTCAAGCAGCACTCGGGAATAGGTCGTATTAGTGTTTTATAAGCGGTCTCCTTTACAGATAAACCACATCTTCCCAGAATTCTACCAATGAACCGAAGACGACTATCCGCCTTCCCCACAACTGCCATTACATGCTTGTCCCACTTCATATCGCTCTGCAATGTTACGCCCAAATATTTAATCGACGTCACTGTGTCAAGCGCTACACTACTAATGGAGTATTAAAACATTGCAGGATTCTTTTTCCTATTCATCTGCATTAATTTACATTTATCTATATTTAGAGTTAGCTGCCATTCTTTACACCAACCACAAATCCCGTCCAAGTCATCTTGTATCCTCCTACAGTCACTCAACGACGACACCTCCCCGCACACCACAGCATCATCAGCGAACAGCCGCACATTGCTATCCTCCCTATCCAAAACATCTCGCTAAAAAAAAAAAAAAAAAATCTGTCGGAAACTCACTAGCAGTAACTGGGAAAATTAAAATTTAAACAGTCTTGATCGCAATCTTGCTACTTTTTTTTATTGGAGTAACCGGTTTCGACCCTATGAAAGATTCATCTTCGGACTCTGTAAAGATATTTTGCCAAAATAGTATAAACTATATAATAATCATATGAAAAAATATATAAAATTAGGATAAATAGTAATAAACAACACCCGGAGTGGTGGAAGGACACCGCTAGATGAGTTCCGTCGACCCTCGACGCTCGTGTAATACTGACTGTGCATGAAGGGAACGGGTATTAATAGCGCTGGTCACACCCACCGTTCTGAGTATGACATCATAAGTAGCCAATCAGAAAAACACGTTCATGATTAGATAACTTAATATATAACTACGAAGGAATTACAGTTGAAATACATCGTAATGTCAATTACTGATCATTATTCGTCAATGAATATAAATTATACTATTAAAATGGTGCCGGCCGGATGGCCGAGCGGTTCTAGGCGCTACGGTTTGGAGCCGCGCGACCGCTACGGTTGCAGGTTCGAATCCTGCCTCGGGCATGGATTTGTGTTATGTCCTTAGGTTGGTTACGTTTAAGTAGTTCTAAGTTCTAGGGGACTGATGACCTCAGAAGTTAAGTCCCATAGTGCCCAGAGCCATTTGAACCATATTAAAATGGTTCATCGGTATGAAATAAGGCTTAGAGTATGCTGCCCTCTAAACTCAGAACTACAAAATCTGCACCAAAGATTGTCGTTGCCCCAGAGTTTATGTGGATAATCGAGGGTCACCATGGAAATGGCGTCCTGTTCCGCCATAACGTTAGTGTTGCTGTCAAAGATTGTACTAGGGGGAGATACGTCGTATGTTACGGTTATGTGATGCCATAGAAATACGGTTAATTTTGCTCTCTCCAGATGTAAGCGCCATGGATAATAACTGTCCTATGGTGGAATCATACCAACATTTCTGTAATAACAGCGGGACGACGTTACTAAAGTGCATCGATAGTTGCCGCGGAAACGGCGTCCCAGCTCGGTGAGGCAGGCATCAGATGTTCAGAGATTACTGTGTACTGCAAAAGATATCTCAAGGGTTGACAATTCGACCTCTAAAACAGTGTTTGCATAGATACGTCGGCGGTTGCCAAGGAAATAACGTATTATTCTCACTGCGACAGTCTATAGTGCTGTAACAAGTTATAATTGGCGGAATTTGACGCCTTTGTCAATATGAGCATAGTGAACGTCGTTATGACAAAATTATACGTCATAAAACGATAAAATTGTAGGTTTATAATCAGTTTAAAATTACGTTTTCTTCTAAAATTTGTTCACAAGAAATTGTCAATGTCAGGTTGGACACAGTATAGGTCTAATATTGGCAACAGGATGCTAATGAAAGTGAACGGTAATTGGTGCGAACCAGGTGCCTGATACCGCTATGGCAAAGTACAAAGCGGACATCGAAAATAAGCGACGACCAGCATCCTTTGATGGAAAAATATGGATATCAATAAAAAGTAAGAAAAGTGTGAAGCGGCAGTTTACTTGTTGTTGTGTTGTGGTTTTTAAAATTAGAACCATTATAAAATATGAGATACAGATAGTCAAAAAACTTTTAAGATCGCTGAATATGTTTCCAAAAATTTCAAAAATCTTATAGTAACTGTGAAGTCCAACCTCAAGTCGTCATAACTTCCGCCACGGCACTCTTGTTTCCTTGCAGTGGTGTATATGTGTACTGTATGTTACAGCTCAGCCCATGCAAAGCCAGTGGACGTCGCACTTAATGAAACTCCACGTCTGGCCACTGGATGTCTGAAACTGATACTTACATACTAGGTTTATTTTTGAGCAGGTATTGCTCCACCTGATGCACGCCTTAAAGTAGCTGCAGACGTTGAAAGGAAAAAAGGTTGAGCTAAAGCATTTACACGCTTTCCACGGCTATCAACCATCGAGCTCCACATAGAAATCCAGAAGTTTCTTCAACAACAGTATTATGTCCCCACGCACTGCCAGAGAACAACTGTGGGCTGCTAGATGTGCCCAAGTTCATTGTGGTTGAAACCAAATGAGTGCCTACCGCCTGAAGGTACTTTAGATTGGTCGACCTGGAAATAACTGCACATACTAAGATCAACTATTGGCAAATCCAGGGACTTTCTAAAGAAGCTACAGAATGTGAAGGAGAACGGACAGTACATCATCTGTGCCACTATCCATGCTGCCCTGAAGCAATGATAAAGGAATGATGTATGCTGACAGCGATGCAGCTACTGTTGCCCAATTCTGGACTAATATCATTTACTTCATTATGTGAACTATGAATATCTTATCTTCGTAGTCCTAACGTGAAATGTATGCTGGAGCAAGTACAATCTATCTGAAGTTAGTTACAAATGCCATTTCTCTAATTCTAACTTGAGTTCCCGAAGTATCTCCATAACACTTGGGTGTTGTTCGAACCGACCGGTAACAAATCTAGCAGCCCGTCTCTGAATTTCTTCGATGACTTCTTTTACACCGACCTGATACGGATCCCACACACTCGATCAGTACTCAAGAATAGCTCGCACTAGCGTCCTATATGTGGTCTCCTTTACAGATGAACAACACTTTCCTAAAATTCTCCGAATAAACCGAAACCGACCATTCGCAATCCCTACCACTGCGTCATATGCTCATTCCACTTCATATGGCTGTACAACCTTACGCCCAGGTATTTAAACGATATGACTGTGTCAAGCAGGACACTACCAGTGCTATATCCGAACGTTACGGTCTCGTTCTTCCTAGTTATCCGTATTAACTTACGTTTCTCCACATTCAGAAGTAGCTGGCACTCATCATACCATCTAGATATTTTGTCTAAGTCATCTTGTATAGTCGTACAGTCACTCAACTTCGACACCTTGCCGTAGACCACAGCATCATCAGCAAACAACCGCAGATTGCTGCCCACTCTGTCCGCCAGATCATTCATCTATACAGGGTGTTACAAAAAGGTACGGCCAAACTTTCAGGAAACATTCCTCACACACAAAGAAAGAAAATATGTTATGTGGACATGTGTCCGGAAACGCTTACATTCCATGCTAGAGCTCATTTTGTTACTTCTCATCAAATCACATTAATCATGGAATGGAAACACACAGCAACAGAACGTACCAGCGTGGCCGAATCAAAACATCACCAACAATGTCTGCCCAAACGTTCACAGAAAATCTGTGTTGATGACGTGATTGCACAACTGCGTGCAGATTCTCGTCAGCCCACACATGTTGATTGTGAAAATTTACAATTTGGTCACGTTGGAATGAAGGCTCTTCCAAGAGAGAACATTTGCACTGAAATGAGGATTGATACATTGTTGGATGAACCATTCGCAAAAGTGTACCTGTGGAGGCCAATCAGCTGCTGACAGTGCCTGCACACGCTTTACATGGTACGGAAACAACTGGTTCTCCCGTAGCACTCTCCATACAGTGACGTGGTCAAAGTTACCTTGTACAGCAGCAGCTTCTCTTACGCTGACATTAGGGTTATCGTCAACTGCACGAAGAATTGCCTCGTCCATTGCAGGTGTCCTCGTCGTTCTAGGTCTTCCCCAGTCGCGAGTCATAGGCTGGAATGTTCCGTGCTCCCTAAGACGCCGATCTATTGCTTCGAACGTCTTCCTGTCGGGACACGTTCGTTCTGGAAATCTGTCTCGATACAAACGTACCGCGCCACGGCTATTGCCCCGTGCTAATCCATACATCAAATGGGCATCTGCCAACTCCGCATTTGTAAACATTGCACTGACTGCAAAACCACGTTCGTGATGAATACTAACCTGTTGATGCTACGTACTGATGTGCTTGATGCTGGTACTGTAGAGCAATGAGTCGCATGTCAACACAAGCACCGAAGTCAACATTACCTTGCTTCAATTGGGCCAACTGGCGGTGAATCGAGGAAGTACAGTACATACTGACGAAACTAAAATGAGCTCTAACATGGAATTTAAGCGTTTCCGGACACATGTCCACATAACATCTTTTCTTTATTTCTGTGTGAGGAATGTTTCCTGAAAGTTTGGCAGTACCTTTTTGTAACACCCTATATACAGGGTGTTCCAGCTATCTTGTCCACCCAGCCGGCCGCGGTGGTCTTGCGGTTCTAGGCGCTTCAGTCCGGAACCGCGCGACGGCTACGGTCGCAGGTTCGAATCCTACCTCGGGCATGGATGTGTGTGATGTCCTTAGATTAGTTAGGTTTAAGCAGTTCTAAGTTCTAGGGGACTGATGACCTTAGATGTTAAGTCCCATAGTGCTCAGAGCCATTTGAACAATTTTTTTTTCTTGTCCACCCAAAATATCTCTGGAACAATAACAGCTATTGGAAAACGACTTTCACCGGTATCAATGTAGGGCTGGGGCCCATGAATGTACATATTTGTAAACATTCTAAAACGAAAGCATATGTGTTTTTCAACACAAACTTGTTTTTCTAATGGACCTCCTATATTTTTTCTTCAGCAATCCATAGCATGACAAAGCACATAAACAATGGCGTTGATTGCATCCCATTATTCCCATTACATCCCGAGATACTGAGACGCGAAGTTGACGCTTGAAACACCCGACATGCGCTGCTAGCGCACGTCCTGAGGCTCAGGCGTGAACCCCATGCTGCCCGTAATCGCGATGTGATTGACATGTGTAATCACACCTCCATACTTATCAAGAGGTCCGAAACGAATAATACGGTCTGCTGCGATTACGGGCAGCATGGTGTTTACGCCTGAGCCTCAGGACGTGCGCTAGCAGCGCATGTCGGGTGTTTCAAGCGTCAACTTCGCGTCTTAATATCTCTGGATGTAATGGGAATATTGCGATGCAATCAACGCCATTGTGTATGTGCTTTGTCATGCTATGGATTGCTGAAGAAAAAATATAGGAAGTCCATTTACAAAACAAGTTTGTGATAAAAAACACATATTCTTTCGTTTTAGAATGTTTCCAAATATGTACATTCATGGGCCCCAGCCCTATATTGATACCGTTGAAAGTCGTTTTCCAATAGCTGTTATAGTTCCAGAGATATTTTGGGTGGACAGGATAGCTGGGACACCCTGTATAGAGAACAACAGCGGTCCTGTCACAGTTCCCTGGGACACTCCCGACGACAACCTTGTACCTGATGAACACTCGCCGTAGATGACAACGTACTGGATTCTATTACTTAAGAAGTCTTCGAGCCACTAACATATCTGTGAACTTATTCCATATGCTCGTAGCTTCGTTGATAGCCTACAATAGGGCACCCTGTCAAATACTTTCCGGAAATCTAGAAATATGGAATCTGCCTGTTACCATTCATCCATAGTTTGAAGTATATCACATGAGAAAAGGGTTAGCTGTTCTCACGAGCGATGCTTTCAATAAACATACTTATTCTTAGACATAAGCTTTTCTGTCTCTAGGAAATTTATTGTATTCAAACTCAGAATATGTTCTAGAATTATGCAGCAAATCACTGTTAAGAGTGTTGGTCAGTTCTCTGATCCTCCGTATGTACAGGAATCACCTGCGCTTTTTTCAGTCTCTTTGGACTTCGTGCTGGGCGAGAGATTCCCGATAAATGCAAGCTAGGTAAGTGTCGAATGCCATAGAGTACTCTCTGTAAAACAGACATGGAATTCCATTCGGATCTGGAGATTTGTTTTCAGCTCTTTCGTTGTTCTCTATGCCAGTGATGCTTACTACCATGTCGTCCATACGGGAGTCTATGCGATGGTCAAACGACTATATGTTTGTGCGGTTCTCCTGCATGGACGATTTATTAAACATCAAATGTAAAACTTGGGCTTCCGTTCTGCTGTCTTCTATTGCCACACCAGACAGGACAACAAAGAACTGATTGGAAGCCTGAGACCTGCTTAACGATTTTACATATGGCGAAAGTTTTCTCGTGTTCTCGACCAGATCTTTTGCCAAGGTATGAAGGTGGTAGTAGTTGTTGCATCCTTCACCCATACATGTTCCTCAGACGCACGAAACTCTACCGACCCTTGCTTGTCGTCATTTGCACGATCTCTTTTGTTTTCTCATTACTCTCCGAATTTCGTTATTAAACGACGCTGGGTCTTTTCTGTCCTTAATCCACTTACTGCGCTCATACTTGTCCACAGCATGATTTCTAATCTGTTTAAACTTTGCCCATAATTCCTCTATCTCATACTAGAAATAAATGATGTCAGTTCGCTAAGTGAGACGCTAACAACTACTTATTTGCTTTTTCTAGCAATAACACTCTTCTAGCCTTCTTGACTGATTTATTAACTTTTGTAATTATAGACTCTATTATGACATCGTGATCGCTGGTTCCCGTCTCTATACTGACGCCCTCGATAAGGTCCGGCCGGTTGGTAGCCCATAATATAGTATAGTTACATTCTGCAAATTTTTGTACAACTTCTGACCTGAGTGAAAAATAAAGAAGTAAAGGTGTAAATGAGTAAATAGTAACACGTCCTTCCCCTTCAGCCACACTCCACACTTACCCCCACCACCCTTTCACTCGTCCTGTATGGGGTTTTAGGTGTTCCATCATCTTCTCCGTAACTTTCACCTGATAATTATATTCGCTGGCTTCCAGCTGATAAAATATATTTTTATAGATGGTATTCCAATGATACACTTTGTTTATATTAAAGGTTATTTCGGAATAGACCCTGAGAGAACGGAATGGAACGGCAGACGACGTCACCGTCAAATCGTGGTTTGATCGTACTTTAAGGAACGTCAATTCAGCATCACTTTGCTTAGACCCTTGACATTATGAAACACTGCCAGTGCGACAAGTAGTAGGCAAATAGTACGAGAATTCGCCCTTCAAGTAAACTGAGTCTCACAGACCGGTCTGTGATTTTTATTAACTTCTCTCTTAGCAACCCTACATTTTATGATTGTGAAAAAAATGGTTCAAATGCCTCTGAGCACTATGGGACTTAACATCGGAGGTCATCAGTCCCCTAGATCTTAGAACTACTTAAACCTAACTAACCTAAGTACAACACCCATATCCATGCCCGAGGCAGGATTCGAACCTGCAACCGTAGCAGTCGCGCGGTTCCGAACTGAAGCGCCTAGAACCGCACGGCCACCACGGCCGGTTATGACTGTGAAATTTTAGCATTTTTCCTAATTTGTATTGTTAGTCAAAATTTTTAAAAATCATTATGAAAATATACGTGATGATGATGTTTGGTTTGTGGGGCGCTCAACTGCGTGGTTATCAGCGCCCGTACAGTTACCCAATCTTTGCTCAGTCCAATTTCGCCACTTTCCTGGATGATGATGAAATGATAAGGACAACACAAACACCCAGTCATTTCGAGGCAGGTGAAAATCCCTGACCCCGCCGGGAATCGAACCCGGGACCCCGTGCTCGGGAAGTGAGAACGCTACCGCGAGACCACGAGCGGCGGACGAAAATTTACGTATTGCCTTGTGTTTGAGTGTTTGTTCACGTTTTCTTCTCTACGGGCTTCGCAAGACGGTGCGGTTAGAAGTAATTTTTAAACAATCTGTTGTCTGTCTGGGCAACGTCTGTTACGTGATTTTCTACTGTTGACTCGCATTATTATTCTTTCAGTGTTCAACAGTCCTTGTGATAAGCACGTGTTTATTTTAGTTTCGATGCATTATTTCCTAACAGTTGTCTGTTCCGGAAGCTGAAACTGTTACGGAGAAGAGGACTACCAAATGAGAAGGTAAAGGAATTGTTGGAGCAGTCTTCTGATTCCTGAAAACACAACTAGTAAATTTTCCGATAGTGATGTACATGAGTTAACGTCCTGAACACACAGATCAACACGAAGACGGTCATGATATTGAAAGATCCCTTTACGAAGAACGAGAAGAACATTTTAGTGCAAATTTGTTAAGTGTGATCATGTTTTCTCGTAATGGGAATGAAATATGAGGTACAGCCACTCAGGCTGGAATTTCTGGTGGGCAGAACAAAAAGAATGTACTGAAAGAACACCAGGGACCTACAAGATATTCGATTAGCAAATGTGATAATGATTAGTCTTGTTTCATGCTGTTCTCTCGTGTACCCTTCACTGAGAAAGTGCGTATGTGGACCAACAAGGAATACAAGGAGTGAGTGGATACAAATTTGCATGAAAGGAGGGAGTATCTGGTGTTCTGATTCTGACAGGTTTTTAAAAGTCAAGCAATTACTATGTCAGTCAGTTTTGGAGTGTTTTGAATGGCCGACCGCTGTTCAATGGAATTATGTCTCGCAACCACTTCCATGCTACTCAGGGTGTTGTGCTTCGACACTGCAACAGCACGACTTGAACATCGGTCAAATGACAAACTGGAACCAATCAGAGAGGTTTATGAGGTATAGGAAACTACCATAAGAGTAGCTATCTCTTTATATACCTTGTACCTTCTCGAGCCCTCTTCACTCTGAACTAAACCATATAGGATATTGTTTCTTCTTTTCCTCAACCACTTCCAACAACCCAGTGGTCATCCATTCAGCTCATACTCCTATCTCCCTTTTCCTTCCTAAAGCACACTCCCCTGCTTCCTTAATTACATTACATTTATATTATAAAAACATTTCGTGTAGAATGAGAGTCAGCTATGTATCCTTAAAAAGCCACCAGTAAAAGTATACAAACTGCGTTTCCAATGTAAACTTTCAATAAATAAAATTATTTTAAAAGTATTTATACCCAGTGATGGTTCACGTCGTATGTAGACAAAATAGTGTCCATTTAATGTTAATTTAAACAACACGGGTCTGAGAGTCCCGACTGATAGGTAAGTTATACAGATTTTCTGGCAAGCAGAGGGTTAAGGCACTAGCAACGAAAAGGTTTATTAGCGACCAAAGCAAACTTCAAAACGGTTCTTGTCGATAAAATTTCAATGGTGACCTATCAAAAAGTGGAACAACAGTAAAACTATCATTCAAACATTCCAAAACATTCACAGTTTTTGCTAGCGAAAATATAACGAGTAAAAACACATTAAACAATGTTTATAAGGTAATGCATATAATCTCTTTCTCTTAATCATTCCGCTTTTTCGCGTTAAGTACCCAACAGCATCAGAAACAGCTGTATTTTTCACCTTCAACAGAGCTGAATTTTTCACTGTAAGTGAAAAGTTTATTTAACCAAATTTTCGTTTAGAATTTATGTTCTTTATGTCTTCCAAAGTATTGTAGAATCTAAAACATTTTTCGCTTTCAGACATTTAGCTTTTCCTGTGAAAGAACATTCAACGGAACACGTATCCACGTCGTCATGAAACATACGCATTGCGTCACGAAAGAAAATTAATGAATACTGAGAAGACGCAAAAGTAGCAAATAAACTACTAAAACATGAGTCTGACGCTTAGAAAATGTATGTTAACTTCCGATGTTAGCATTCGATGACATCAAACCCCGAACCCCGCCACCGAAGTCAACGTCGAATGTTTCTTACCGATAATCTTTCTCTCTGACATCCCTTCCCGTACCGTTGACGGCCTGAGTGAATTTCGCCATTTGACATGCATTGTGGAACGTTTTGACGGCCCGTTCAAGTGTGAATCGACTTTAACTCTAACCTATGACGATAACAGACCTCACATCAACAGCTTGGTTGTATACAGGAATGAGGGCTGAACCTAGTCATGAAAAGAAATAAAAGATAAAAACGTAATATGAAAACTTGGTGTTGCTCTGGAATTCATGAAACCAGAACTGTCGTGACCAGACGGAACAAAATTCGTCCGGCCACACTATCTAAATATCTGGAGATACTGACTTCCTCGGCCCAGTGTCTAGTGGACGTAGGTGGATTCGTCTCAGTATTTAAAACCAGGACTTTGAAGTCAAGGGTCTCCTACCGTGTTATAGGAAAAAATGGTTCAAATGGCTCTGAGCCATGCAGTAAATGAAGCAGGCAAAAAGGAATACAAACGTCTCAAAAATTAGATCGACAGGAAGTGCAAAATCGCTAAGCAGGGATGGCTAGAGAACAAATGTAAGGATGTAGAGGCTTATCTCACGAGGGGTAAGATAGATACTGCCTACAAGAAAATTAAAGACACCTTTGGAGAAAAGAGAACCACTTGCATGAATATCAAGAGCTCAAATGGAAACCCAGTTCTAAGCAAAGAAGGGAAAGCAGAAAAGTGGAAGTAGTATATAGAGAGTCTATACAAGGGTGATATACTTGAGGACAATATTATGGAAATGGAAGATAATGTAGATGAAGATAAAATGCGAAATATGAACCTGCGTGAAGAGTTCGATAGAGCACTGAAAGACCTGAGTCGAAACAAGGCCCCGGAGTAGACAACATAGAGCCAGTTCTGACAAAACTCTACCATCTCTTGAGCAAGATGTATGAGACAGGCGAAATACCCTCAGACATCAAGAAGAATATAATAATTCCAATCCCAAAGAAAGCAGGTGTTGCCAGATGTGAAAATTACCGAACTATCAGTTTAATAAGTCACAGCTGTAAAATACTAACGCGAATTCTTTACAGACAAATGGAAAAACTAGTAGAATCAGACTTCGGGGAAGATCAGTTTGTATACCGTAGAAATGTTGGAACACGTGAGGCAATACTGACCCTACGACTTATCTTAGAAGAAAGATTAAGGAAAGGCAAACCGACATTTCTAGCATTTGTAGACTTAGAGAAAGCTTTTGACAATGTTGACTGGAATACTCTCTTTCAAATTCTGAAGGTGGCAGGGGTAAAATACAGGGAGCGAAAGGCTATTTACAATTTGTTCAGAAACCAGATGGCAGTTATAAGAGTCGAGGGACATGAAAGGGAAGCAGTGGTTGGGAAGGGAGTAAGACAGGGTTGTAGCCTCTTCCCGATGCTATTCAATCTGTATATTGAGTAAGCAGTAAAGGAAACAAAAGAAAAGTTCGGAGTAAGTCTTAAAATCCACGGAGAATAAATAAAAACTTTGAGGTTCGCCGATGACATTGTAATTCTGTCAGAGACAGCACAGGACTTGCAAGAGCCGTTGAAGGGAATGGACAGTGTCTTGAAAGGAGAGTATAAGATGAACATCAACAAAAGCAAAACGAGGATAATGGAATGTAATCCAATTAATTCGGGTGATGCTGAGGGAATTAGATTAGGAAATGAGACGCTTAAAGTAGTAAAGGAGTTTTGCTATTTGGGGAGCAAAATAACTGATGATGGTCGAAGTAGACAGGATATAAAATGTAGACTGGCAATGGCAAGGAAAGCGTATCTGAAGAAGAGAAATTTGCTAACATCGAGTATTGATGTAAGTGTCGGGAAATCGTTTCTGAAAGTATTTCTATGGAGTGTAGCCATGTATGGAAGTGAAACATGGACGATAAATAGTTTAGACAAGAAGGGAATAGAAGCTTTCGAAATGTGGTGCTACAGAAGAATGCTGAAGATTAGGTGGGTAGATCACATAACTAATGAGGAAGTATTGGATTGAATTGGAGAGAAGAGGAGTTTGTGGCACAACTTGACTAGAAGAAGGGATCGGTTGGTAGGGCATGTTCTAAGGAATCAAGGGATCGCCAATTTATTACTGGAGGGCAGCGTGGAGAGTAAAAATCGTAGAGGGAGACCAAGAAATGAAAACACTAAGCAGATTCAGAAGGATGTGGGCTGCAGTAGGTACTGGGAGATGGAGCTTGAACAAGATAGAGTAGCATGGAGAGCTGCATCAAACCAGTCTCAGGACTGAAGACCACAACAACAACAACATGGCTCTGAGCACTGTGGGACTTAACTTCTGAGATCATCAGTCCCCTACAACTTAGGACTTCTTAAACCTAACTAACCTGAGGACATCACACACACCCATGCCCGAGGCAGGATTCGAACCTGCGACCGTAGCGGTCGGGCTGTTCCAGACTGTAGCGCCTAGAATCCCGGCCTGCTGTTATCGGAGTCTTTCGAAGGCGAGATGGTATGACTCCATCTAATCACAGCAGTGGTAAAAAGGTAATAACAAGTGGGAAACTTGAGAAGCGTAAACGCGGAATCCTAGAATCTGTTTAAAAAGGGTAATAGCCTGGTATGTATGAACAGTACAACCCATTTATTCAGTAAAATCTTAGAATGAGCTGGGGAAGCATCCAGCAAAACAGTCAATATCTGGGATCATAGATAAAAATTCAACATGACAGTTGTTCCAAATACAGCAAAGAAATATTACTTAGCATTATTCTACAGGCTCTTTCTCGGTAGCAGATGTGTCATAGATTCAGTCAAAGCGCTGTCACCTTACTAAGAATGTTCTGGCAATGCTGTCGCTGCATCCGGCAGACGAAAATTCTGAGTATCAGTCATTGCTGTGATCATAACCGAATAGAATAGCATCTGGATCGATTCTAAATGTGACGAATAATCTTCTTATGTGGTGGTACGCAGTATCGAAATATTGATTACGTGATCCTGCACCTATTGGTCGACATTAATATGTCCAGTATCGCCTTTGTGTCGGCTTGATGTCGGCTGGAGACACTTTCAGTCAGATGTTTGAATGTCTGTGGAGGAATGGCAGCCTATTTTATCTTAAGAGCAGAAAGCAGAGGAGATAGTGATGTTGGACGCTGTAGTCTGCAGCTAAATCGACGTCGTAACTTATCGCAAAGGTGCTCCATTGGATTCAAGTAGCGACTCGGGGTAGGCCAGTCCACAAACCCTTGCCTTGCAGGTGACACTTTATGACAAGTTGCGTCATCACGCTGATACCGTAATTGTTCCCGAACTGATCGTCTACTGTACGCAGAACACAATTCTGTAAAATATGTTCATATCTTTCCGCATCCAGCGTTTTCTTAAGGGTAATGAGGCGGCCACAACCTAACCACGGAAAACATCACCTCCTGTGTACTTCATTGTTGGCACTACAAAAGATGCCAGGTAACGTTATCCATGAATTCGCCGAACCCAAAGTCTTCCATTGGATTGCAACAAGGTATAGGATGATTTGTTGCACCAAATGACTCGTTTCCGGTCATTCACTGTTCACTGCCCTCCTCCTTTACAGCACCCCAAGAAATGTGTGGGCCAACGGCCTCACCGCAGTGGTGACACCGAAGTTAAGCGGTGTCGGGTTGGGCTAGCACTTGGATAGGTTACCATCCGGTCTACCGAGCGCTGTTGGCAAACTGGGTGCACTCAGCCCTTGTGAGGCAAACTGAGGAGCTACTTGATTTAGATGTAGTGGCTCGGTGGTCACGGAAACGGTCATACGGCATGGAGAGCGGTGTGCTGACCACATGCCGCTCGACATCCGCATCCAGTGACGCCTATGGGCTGAGGATGACACGGCGGCCAGTCGGTACCGTTGGGCCTTCATGGGCTGTTTGGGAGGAGTTTTAAGAAATGTTTGGATTATGAGGAACTGCTCGACCACTGTAACCGGTTCTCTTTAACCCTTTATGCACAGTCATTATGCTGGCTAGACTGCTGGTAGCACTTCGGAATTTACGAATGATTGCCTCCGCTGATTTCAGGCGATTTAAAGTAATCATCTTCTGCAATGTCCAACGGTCCCTGTCCGTCAGAAAATGACGTAATTTTTTTAGGAACATTGTTCCAGAAAGAGGGATCTAATAACACAATAATTTATTTAGCAAACACAGTGTGTGGAGGAGGCCCGTCTGTGCTGGCGTTGTGTTCTCCACACCACCGATTCCTACGAACACCAAGGAATGAAGATCTGATGATGATCGCTGTAGCAAATCGAAACCAGTCAGCTACGAATAAAAAGTAACAACTTGTACGCTACGACGACTGTGTTCACTAAATAAATTAGAATATGGTGTCTTCCTGGTCTTGGTTGCTCCTTAGCGTTACTACTTCACAGTCACATCACCAACAGCGGTCTTGGGGAACTCGAATAACATCGAATCAGTCGCCTTTAGAAGTGCTGATTGACCTACTGCTTCTCTTCTGACAATACAGTATTCCCTGATTTCATTTATATCAGGAGGCCCGCTTCTCGTGGTCTTCTCCGCACCACGCAGGACTGTCCGGATTCTTTCGACTAGAGCTTGAAAGCGCCCGCCCAGCGCTGTGAATGACATTCACCGGTCAAAGCTTGTGCCTGTCCTTAAGAAATGTCTGCCGGGCTCTTGACAATGACGCTTCGGTCCAGCACACGAAGTCGGCTAGCGTCGAATCGTTTTTGAGCTGACAAGTGATTCACGCATGGTGTGCGAGTACACGATTTCAAAGAGGTTACCGCGAAGGCAGATATGTTTCAAGTTATTTAACTACAGAGTGATTACAAACTTTCAGCGATGGTGGAGAAGGGCAAATACATCAATTTGAAGCAATAAATGAAACAAATGGGTGTTGCATCACGGCCTGTTGCAAGTCTTCCGACTGGACCCCAGTACGGGAGCCTGTTCCGGAAACGACCGAGTCGAAAGTCATACGCGAAAATCGTTGGACGTATGCTATGGCCAGCTTTTTGCCTCACATGTTTTGATAGTATGGAGCAAAACAAGAAAAAAATGTTCTCCTTTGATAGGTCCCTAGTATGAAATACATCTTTTCTACTGAACAAGTGCTCATAGCTCTTATGGTATGCCTTTTAGAGCCCATGTTTACTTGACAATTTTTTCTTGTTTTGGTCCAGTCCATACATCTCCAAAAATATGAAATCAAGGAGCTTGCAGCAGAAGAAATCCACTGTCAGAAATGCGAGAACGATTTTCGCTTATGGATTTCGATACATCTACATCTATCTACATCTACATGGATACTATGCAAATCACATTTAAGTGCCTGGCAGAGGGTTCATCTAACCACCTTCACAAGTCTCTATTATTCCAATTCTTATAGCGCGTGGAAAGAATGAACACCTGTATCTTTCCGTACGAGCTCTGATTTCCCTTATTTTATCATGGTGATCGTTCCTCCTTACGTAGGTGCGTGTCAACAAAATATTTTCGCAATAGGAGGAGAAAGTTGGTGATTGGAATTTCGTGAGAAGATTCCGTCGCAACGAAAAACGCCTTTCTTTTAATGATGGCCATCCCAAATCCTGGATCATTTCTGTGACACTCTCTCCCATATGTCACGATAATACAGAACGTGCTGTCTTTCTTTGAATTTTTTTCGATGTACTCCGTAAGTCCTATCTGGTAAGGATCCCACACCGCGCAGCAGTATTCTAAAAGAGGACGGACAAGCGTAGTGTAGGCTATCTCCTTAGTAGGTCTGTTACATTTTCTAAGTGTCCTGCCAATAAAACGCAGTCTTTCATTAGCCTTCCCCACAACATTTTCTATGTGTTCCTTCCAATTTAAGTTGTTTCCACTCATGTGGATGACCTCACACTTTTCGCACCTTTCGGATAGATACTTTTTCTAAATCGTTTTGCAGCTTGTTTTGGTCTTCTGATGACTTTATTAGTCGATAAACTAAATCGTCATCTGCAAACAACCTAAGACGGCTGCTCAGATTGTCTCGAAAATCGTTTATATAGATAAGGAACAGCAAACGACCTATAACACTACTTTGGGGAACGACAGAAATCACTTCTGTTTCACTCGAAGACTTTCGGTCAGTTACTACGAACTCTGACCTCTCTGACAGGAAATAACAAATCCATTCACATAACTGCGACGATATTCCATAAGCACGCATTTTCACTACGAGCCGCTTGTGTGGTACAGTGTCAAAAGCCTTCCGGAAATCCATAAATACGAAATCGATCTGAAATCTCTTGTCAATAGCACTCAACACTTCATGAGAAGCAAGGGATAGTTGTGTTTCAGAGGAACGATGTTTTCTAAACCCATGTTGACCTTTTTTCTTCGAGGTAGTTACCACCCTACATCGTCCATGAAAGTATGTAACATCATCACGGAATACCCTATATATCTTTGTGACATAAACCAGGGTGCCAGGCAGGGATTCATTACGTCTCCGTTGGCAATCATCTTCCTGCGGTTGGAGACCTCTGCAGCTTTTTAACAAGTGCGTGCGCGGCTTGATAGTAACCTGCAAACAGAACAGTGGGGATGAAATTAGAAGTCTGAAATTAAGTAAACACTTTACTTTTTCCTGAATGTTCCGTATTGATTCAAGAAAATGAACGAACTGCAGCAACATCTCTTCAGCTCTGTAGATCTCAACATCTAAAACTGGGATACTGGCTTTCCCAGGAGGGAGGAAGTGAGTTCTGTCTCGATGGTGAAACACTGGAACATTTGTATTTCCAGTATTTTGCCTGAAATATTACCTGTTAAATTGATAAAAACGTGAATATTAAATGTTACCTGTCAGAGAATACGTGGGACATTTGCAAAATCTTTAAGGGGAAAGTGAGTGAAGAGACTCAAATGAAAGTATACAAAGCAGCAACACTTCCCATCGTATTCTGTGGAGAGTAATGTTGGTTTCCCAGAGAGAAATATCTTAGGCTACTGGAGGTCACAGGTATGAAATCCAACAAATCTGTAACAGTATTCAAGAGGCAGAGAAACATGATTACTTCTCTGGACAGTTTCTAACTTTCTTTCTCAAGAGCACAAGTAGATGTGGACTAATCATCCCAGCAAGCATATATCAAAGTATACCACAGTTTTCTAGCCATGTACATTTACACATGCGGTGATCGTAATTGGACACACCAACAAGGAGACACTACAACAATGTGTCTACATCCGTTGGTGAAACCCGAGCCTAATTTGAAACTGGTCAGTAATACTACATGAATTATTTGTTTTAACGAAATAATATGGCGTAACGATTCTTTTTCTTTGAGAGGTTAAGATCTGGAACAAGTAAATGCTGCCAGAATGAGGCGTGAAATTTACAACAGAGAAATGTGAAGACTAGAACAAAGGAATGAATGGAACATAGTACGTTGAGATCAGGATCCCAAAGCAAGTTTTCGGTAAGCATAAGATGTTGAAAGCCGAATAGCCATATAATAGAATAAACAGGAGTAACCAAAGGAATAAAAAGTGTTTTATAGCTCCAGTCGTCTGTGGCCTTTCATCTACAAAAGATTTTACGACATTAGAATTATGAAGGAGACTTCGTGGCATGTTATCTGGGAGCTTGCAACAAAACTTCGAAACTCTGTAGTGAAATTTTACACTATAATACTAATCACTGCCAGAAAATCGTTTTCTTAGCGTACGGGCACGTAGAATCTTTTTTGTTTTAAAATCTATTCCACTTAAAAGGACGGCCAGTTCATAATTCATTCAGAGGAAACCTCATGAAGAGGAGCACTGGTAACGAGGGAGAATCGAGTTCTGGCTAAACGAGGAGGGTGAAACGTGGCACCTCGAATTTCAGTCCGACCACCCACTCTCACGTATCGGGTGATTGCGGACGAGTTCCAAATTGGTGCCCTCAAAACCCTCAAAACAGCACTCCCTCCTTTCCCACCTGCTTTCAATACAAGCCGTCTTTCTTCCTACACACCCATACAAGCCGTCTTTCTCCTTACTCACTCACACGCACACACACACACACACACACACACACACACACACACACACACACACACACACACACGAACACGCGCGCGCAAACAAATACTTACGGACATATTTGGCTAATGTTGCAGACACACAAAAAGCCTCCATCCTCCTTATCTTACGCGTAAGCATGTATGACTGCCATCTGAAGGACTTCGTTTCGATTCCCGGTACTGCAATTGGTTTTGTCTTGGTGGATGGACTGGAACGGAGTGCACTGAGCCCCGTAATACAGTGTCAGCTAAGGATCTACTGGAGTGAGCAGCTGAGTTCTGCGAAGCTGACACTGGTGGGGGAAGATGCATATTGACACCACATCCATCCATATCGCATCGGAAAGAGACCATTAGCTGCAGATAACACAAAGGCTTGCCGGTGATGATTAGTCGTCAGGGATCCTTAGCTGAAATTAATTTGAGTTCTCAATTTGTATGAAACCGTAACGAATTGAAAGTGGTGCAGTACTGGGAATAAGGTTTGCTGTGACACGTCACGTATTTTCTTGAGCAGAAAAAAAAAAATCATATCAGCTGTACCTATAAGGTACTGAATCCGGAGAGGAATCGTGACCGCATATAATTTCTGAGGCTCCTTTGCTCGAGATCGTTAAACTGAGGTGACAGAAGTCATGGGATAGCTATATGCGCATATAGAGATAGCGGTAATATCGCGTACACAAAGTATAAAATGACAGTGCATTTGCGGAGTTCTCATTTGAACTCGGCTGATTCAGTGAAAATGTGTCCGACGTGATTATGGCCGCACTGCGGGAATTAAACATCTTGGAATGGTACTTGCAGCTAGACGCATGGGACATTACATTTCGGAAATCGTTAGGTAACACAATATTCAGAGATCAACTGCGTCAAGATTGTGCTGAGAATACCGAATTTCAGACACCAGAAATGCACCTGTACAGTACAAAATGTCGAATATGTGCTGGGCTGAATTAGGGATGTAAAAGAAGGGAACTGGGTTTTCGACTTACGTTGGAGTTTTACAGATGTTTCAATCAAAATACCCTGATATTTCCACGCCTTTTTACGGGTTAACCCGGCTTCCCCAGCGCAGTGGGCTCCCTTAGCTGCAACGTGTCTGCTCACCTGCACCTTGCAATTTGTAGGCTAAAGTACCTGGTCTTGTGCCCAAAATTGAAAAGGTTCATCAGCCATATTAAACGTGACATGACGGCATGTGACACGACGTGACATCTCGACGTGATGCATTATATTACATAGCATAGCTACTAACACCTACAAATAAAAAAAGCGTGAATATGTCAAGATGTTTTGAATTAAATGTCTTTGAAGCTGCCACATAAGTCAAAAAGCTACTTCTCTCCTTTTACGTCCGTTATCCTGCCCAGGACATTTTTGTGCTATGATAGGAGAATTTTTCATTCTGGTATAAACAATGAGAGAACTGCCGGGTCTCAATACGGACTTTAAATGAAGGCGAATTAATGTGATCCCGAAAAAATATATACTATGCTAATTAATAACGATGATTTTGTAAACAACTGTTGTGGATTATTTCATATTTTGTAACAAATACACCGATGAAGCATTCCTCATTCATGAAAATCAACTGCTGACAGACCTCGTTTTATACGCACATAATAACAGGAATGAAAACATAACAACTGTTATGAACGCAAACCATTTACGCAATTAATCAATTGCAGTCAGTCAGTCTGACAGGCTAATCAAGTTGCATTTCTGCGGAACAATGATTTGTTCAACGAAGTAAAAATACCTTCAGAAAAACTTGATTCAGCTTTTTGTAAACGTTCCAGTTCGTTGGTAAACTGTAATTAGCAGCCATACCTGGAGCACACGTGGATAACACACTTTTCCGGCATCACCTCTTCACCGACACCTTGCGTTGAATGAAACATCACTTTAACAGCAAATCACATGAAGACATTCCGATGTAATACAGGAATGTCAAATATTATAATCATTTGTAATATTATCACTTTGTTCATGATTAAATGGTTTCTGAATAATGCTGAAACCTTGTGAAGACGAGATGATAACCCGTTGGTAATAAACTTTTCTCTCATTGGCACAGATGAATGTGTGTTGTGCTAATCATGAATGATTTCGTGCATTGATTCCCATTTTCAGTTTTTCGAGGACGTACAGTTTCACAATAGGTCAGTGATTGGTACTTTCTCACGAACAGAGTATAATGTGGTACTCGTAAACTACCTAAAAAGCAAGATCAGTTTAGTACTCCATCTCGGGCAGTCGGAGTAACTATTTCGGCTCTGATCACGTCGATGTTGGTATGTAGTACTGAAACCTGTTTTTCTTCCAATCCTTCCCTAGCCGACTCCACTATCGTAGACGACAATAGAACTGCTCCACATAGAGGTAGTTGGTTCTAATGTTGGTGATTACAAAAATTTTCAATATCTTACGGCAAAAAAATGGTTCAAATGGCTCTGAGCACTATGGGACTCAACTGCTGTGGTCATAAATCCCCTAGAACTTAGAACTACTTAAACCTAACTAACCTAAGGACAGCACACAACACCCAGCCATCACGAGGCAGAGAAAATCCCTGACCCCGCCGGGAATCGAACCCGGGAACCCGGGCGTGGGAAGCGAGAACGCTACCGCACGACCACGAGATGCGGGCTCTGACGGCAAAAAGAGGATATATTTCTGCAAAGTACACTGCTAATCCGTTCATCGAATGGAAGAGTTATGGAGGTTGGATGCATTTCTGCCATTTAAGAAGATTCACTTCCTTTTATTTCCAGGGTCAACAGAACGACAGAAACAGAACTCTACGCTACTCAAGTTCCCTACAATACAAATACACACTTAAGATGCAGACATAAATTTGTGGAGGTGACTATCATAGTGCCTCAGCATTGCACACGATCTTGCAGCACGAACTAATGTTACGTTAATAAATATATTTTACATTAATATAATCTTTCACTGCAGTTTGAAAATGAAGGCTGATCACTAAAAAGAACAGGTCCGAGAGGGCAGATAAAATTTAGGACATCAGGGTTTAAGAAGAATGATCCATTTGTTTGTGATAACTACAGAGGAATTGCCTTACTGGATGTCACCTACAAAATCTTATCGAGCTGCCTATTAAACAGGCTGATACCAGTAACAGAAGAACTGATTGGGGACTACCAATGCGGTTTCCGCAGAAACAGATCCACTTTAGATCACTTGTTCACCCTAAGACAAGTAACTGAGAAGGCGTGGGAATTCAATGTAGATGTCCACATATTATTTGTAGATTTTAAAAAGGCCTATGATAGCATACACCGACAGACAATCCTAAATATAATGAAGGAATTTAAAATACCATCAAAATCAATCAGATTAGTTAAAATGTGTATTGATGAAACTTTATGTCGCATAAAGACACCGGTAGGAGAAACTGAAGATTTTAAGGTGTGCACTGGATTGAGACAAGGGGATGCCATTTCATCTATTTTATTTAACCCTGTCTTAGAGAAGATCGATAGATAATTTTCTAAAACCATTCCACAGTGATCCAGCTACAGGATGTGAACATTAGTAGACTTGCCCATGCAGATGATGTAGCACTAATAAGTAGTTCCAAAAGAGAATTAATCAGAATGATGCAAAATTACTACAAAATTGCTGAGAAAACAGGATTGTAGGTTAATGAAGAAAAGACAGAATACCTGCCCATAAATAAGAAAACCAGAAAAGATGCACCTCTGACTGTAGATGGATCCAATTTCAAGACTTGACCACTTCAAGTACCTAGGAAGTCTTTTTAATAATAACAACAGAACAGATATAGAAATAGATGCCCGTTTATCAACAGCAAACAAGACACTTTTCAGTTTCATCAAAATTCTAAGAAAAGATCACTTAGCAGTAACTTCAAAATCCGCTTATATAAGTCGACCATTATACCTGTGATGTTATATGCATGTGAAACATCAATATCTGGAAAGAAATATGAGGAAAAACTGTTAATATTCGAAAGAAAAGTACTAAGGAAAATTTTTGGACCTGTATACGACGAAAATAACATGGAATGGAGAATAAGAAGAAATGAAGAATTAAGAGGGCTGTACAAACATCGTAACATCATCGAAGTGCTCAAGAGAAGAAGGTTGAATTGAGCAGGCCATATAGCAAGGATGACAGAGAATAGACTACCTGGAATGGCATTCAGCAGAACAATAGATGGAACGAGAGGAAGAGGGAGACCCAGAATCAGATGGCGGGATAACATTCGGGAGGACACAACTAGGATGAACAGCAACAGCAACTGGACAAACAGTGCATTGGACAGGCAGAAGTGGAAGGGGCTCATAGAGCGGGCGTATGGTCTATAAGGCCCTTGCCACATGTAAAGTGAAGTAAAGTAAGGGTTTCTCATGAGGGAAATATACTATTTGTTTTATCCAAACTATCCCAATGTGAGGCAAGACATCTTGACGCATCAATGATTAGCAAATCTCGGAATGGAGAGTGTGAACACTGTAGAGGTTGTTGCAGTAGTTACGCAGGTAGGGAGAGTCCTGCTCAAGATAGAATGGTGTGGAGAGATGCATCAAACCAATGTTCTTGGCATGTTGTTGTAGTTGTTGTCTTCATTCTGAAGACTGATTTGATGCAGCTCTCCACGCTACTCTATCCCTTCCAAATCTCTTCATCTCCGGATATCTGTGGCAATCTACATTCTTCTGAAACTACTTTCTGTATTCATCTCTTGGTCTTCCTCTACAATTTTTACCCTCCCCCCCCCCCTCCACACGCATACATACATTACCCTCCAATAGTAAATTGGTGATCAGTTGATGTCTCAGAACATGCCTTATGAAGCGATTCCTTTCCTTTCATTTAGTCAAGTTGTGCCACAAATTTCTTTTCTTCCCAATTCTACTCTGTACCTCCTCATTAACTAAGTGATTTACCCATCTAATCGTCAGCAGTCTTCTGTAGCACCACATTTCAACATCCTCTATTCTCTTCCTATCTACACAGTCATCTTTTATATTTCACTACCAAACAAGGCTACATTCGATGTTAACGAATTTCTTTTCTTTAGCAACGCTTTTCTTGCCTTTGCCAGTTTACAGTCTGAATCCTCTCTGCTTCGACTATCATCCGTTATTTTACTGCCTGAATAGCAAAAAGATTCTACTATTTTTAGCTCCTTGTATGCTCATCTAATTCTCTCAGGATGACCTGATTTAATTCGACTAAATTCCACTATCCTTGTCTTGCTTTTCTTGATGTTCATCTTATATTCTCCTGTCAAGACGCTGTCCATTTTTCTCCTTCAACTCTAATTCTTACTCCAACTGTTTCTTTGGTTTCCTTTACTACTTGCTCCTGTGAAACACTACTAGCTAGCCGGCCGCGGTGGTATAGCGGCTCTGGCGCTGCAGTCTGGAACCGCGGGACTGCTACGGTCGCAGGTTCGAATCCTGCCTCGAGCATGGGTGTGTGTGATGTCCTTAGGTTAGTTAGGTTTAAGTAGTTCTAAGTTCTAGGGGACTTATGACCTAAGATGTTGAGTCCCATAGTGCTCAGAGCCAGTACTAGCTCTTTATTCACATGAAGCGCTGTGTGCTGTTGACAAGGGATTTCAGATCGATTCCGTATTCATGTATTTACGGAAGGCTTTTGACACGGTACCACACAAGCGGCTCGTAGTAAATTGCGTGCTTATGGAATATCGTCTCAGTTATGTGACTGGATTTGCGATTTCCTGTCAGAGAGGTCACAGTTCGTAATAATTGACGGAAAGTCATTGAGTAAAACACAAGTGATTTCAGGCGTTCCCCGAGGCAGTGTTATAGGCCCTTATCTATATAAGCGATTTGGGAGACAATATGAGCAGCCGTCTTCGGTTGTTTGCAGATGACGCTGTCGTTTATCGACTAATAAAGTCATCAGAAGATCAAAACAAAATGCAAAACGATTTAGAAAAAATATCTGAATGGTGCGAAAAGTGGCAGTTGACCCTAAATAACGAAAAGAGTGAGGTCGTCCACATGAGTGCTAAAAGGAACTCGTTAAACTTCTATTGCACGATAAATCAGTATAATCTAAAAGCCGTAAATTCAACTAAATACATAGGTATTACAATTACGAACCACTTAAATTGGAAAGAACATATAGAAAATGTTGTGGGAAAGGCTAAGCAAAGGCTGTGTTTTATTGGCAGGACACTAAGAAAATGTAACAGCCCTACTAAGGAGACTGCCTACACTACACTTGTCCGTCCTCTTTTAGAATACTGCTACGCGGTGTGGGATCCTTACCAGGTAGGACTGACGGAGTACATCGAAAAAGTTCAAAGAAATGCAGCACGTTTTGTATTATCCCAAAATATGGGACAGAGTGTCACAGAAATGATCCACGATTTGGGATGGACATCATTAAAAGAAAGGCGTTTTTCGCTGGGACGGAAATACGAATCACCAACTTTCTCCTCCGAATGCGACAATATTTTGTTGACACCGACCTACATAGGGCGGAATGATCACCACGATAAAATAAGGAAAATCAGAGCTCGTATGGAAAGATATAAAGGGTTATTACAAATGATTGAAGCGATTTCACAGCTCTACAGTAACTTTATTATTTGAGATATTTTCACAATGCTTTGCACACACATACAAAAACTCAAAAAGTTTTTTTAGGCATTCACAAATGTTTGATATGTGCCCCTTTAGTGATTCGGCAGACATCAAGCCGATAATCAAGTTCCTCCCACACTCGGCGCAGCATGTCCCCATCAATGAGTTCGAAAGCATCGTTGATGCGAGCTCGCAGTTCTGGCACGTTACTTGGTAGAGGAGATTTAAACACTGAATCACATAACCCCACAGAAAGAAATCTCATGGGGTTAAGTCGGGAGAGCGTGGAGGCCATGACATGAATTGCTGATCATGATCTCCACCACGACCGATCCATCGGTTTTCGAATCTCCTGTTTAAGAAATGCCGAACATCATGATGGAAGTGCGGTGGAGCACCATCCTGTTGAAAGATGAAGTCGGCGCTGTCGGTCTCCAGTTGTGGCATGAGCCACACGTGAAACTTGCCCGCACGCGTTCAACCGTTTCTTCGCTCAATGCAGGCCGACCCGTTGATTTCCCCTTACAGCGGCATCCAGAAGCTTTAAACTGCGCATACCATCACCGAATGGAGTTAGCAGTTGGTGGATCTTTGTTGAACTTCGTCCTGAAGTGTCGTTGCACTGTTATGACTGCCTGATGTGAGTGCATTTCAAGCACGACATACGCTTTCTCAGCTCCTGTCGCCATTTTGTCTCACTGCGCTCTCGAGCGCTCTGGCGGCAGAAACCTGAAGTGCGGCTTCAGCCGAACAAAACTTTATGAGTTTTTCTACGTATCTGTAGTGTATAGTGACCATATATTAATGAATGGAGCTACAGTGAATTTATGAAATCGCTTCAATCATTTGTAATAGCCGAACATCATTCTTTCCGCGCGCTATACGAGATTGGAATAATAGAGAATTGTGAAGGTGGTTCGATTAACCCTCTGCCAGGCACTTAAATGTGATTTTCAGAGCATCCATGTAGATGTAGATGAATGTACAGATTGAATAACGTCGGGGCTAGGATACAATCTTGTCTGAGACCCTTCTGAACCATAACTTATACTGTTTTAATTTCCGTGTGTAGCCGGTAGTCGCTCGTGTCCTTGTTGGTGTAGGCGATAGTGCTACGACGCTCATTTCGGCGAGAGCGTGGACATCAGCGCCTCCGGAGACAATGGGGAGCAGCGGGCGCGGGAAAAACTGAGGCGCCTCCCCGGCGGTGCGGAGCGGTGTGCCTGGACGCTTATTAGCGGCCGGGCGAGGCGGTGATTGCGAGCAGAGCAGAGTAGAGAGCAGGGCCGCAAAAACAAGAAGAAATAGGGGGGGAGGGGGGGGGAGGACCAGCCCGGCCGCCACATCCGGCGGTGGCGGCGGCGGCTGCGCATGGGTCCGTCACGCCGCCCGCCCACACTTCCTGCCAGCGGCTGCAGGTGCACGAGTAGGCGGCGCCAGCGCCGCGCCGCGGCCGGCGGGCCGAACTACCGCCGGGGCCTGCTGCTGTCCAAACGTGTAAACACGCGACAAAGCGTCAGCGTCAGCTGCTGCAGATGTAGTCAGTTCGTGGAAGCCGGCGAGATTCCCCTTGACCCCAGACACTCGTTACTGAATGGTTTTCTTGTGTTTATTACGAAAGGCGTTTCTGAAGCACATGAATTTGTTGACTTACTTGAAGAAGAGTTGAGAGGAATGGATAGTGTCTTGAAAGGAGGATATACGATGAACATCAACAAAAGCAAAACGAGGATAATGGAATGTAGTCGGATTAACTCGGGTGACGCTGAGGGACTTAGATTAGGAAATGAGACACTTAAAGTAGTAAAGGAGTTTTGCTATTTGGGGAGCAAAATAACTGATGATGGACGAAGTAGAGGTGATATAATATGTAGACTGGCAAAGCGTTTCTGAAGAAGTGAAATTTGTTAACATCGAGTATAGATTTAAGTGTCAGGAAGCCTTTTCTGAAAGTATTTGTATGGAGTGTAGCCATGTATGGAAGTGAAACATGGACGATAAACAGTTTAGACAAGAAGAGAATAGAAGCTTTCGAAATGTGGTGCTACAGAAGAATGCTGAAGATTAGATGGGTAGATCACATAACTAATGAGGAAGTATTGAATAGGATTGGGGAGAAGAGAAGTTTGTGGCACAACTTGACTAGAAGAAGGGATCGGTTGGTAGGACATGTTCTGAGGCAGCAAGGGATCACCAGTTTAGTATTGGAGGGCAGCGTGGAGGGTAAAAATCGTAGAGGGAGAACAAGAGATGATGGTTGGTTTGTGGGGCGCTCAACAGCGTGGTTATCAGCGAAGAGATGAATACACCAAGCAGATTCAGAAGGATGAAGGTGCAGTAGGTACTGGGAGATGAAGAAGCTTGCACAGAGTAGCATGGAGAGCTGCATCAAACCAGTCTCAGAGCTGAAGACCAATACAACAACAACTTTATTCACGCGATCGGACACAGAGGACCAGGCGACATCACTTTAAAGTCTTCATCTCTTTCTGTCTTCTGCTACCTGTCTCCAGTTCTCCAACACTCCCTGCTGCAGCAAGTCTTATTTTATCCCATCTACTCACCCCTTCTTAGGTCTTCCCTCTGGTGTGCTGTCTGATGGGATCTAGGCCAACGCAATTTGAGGCCGTCTCGTTTCTGTCATTAACTTCGAATGCAAAGTTAAGTATGAGTACTACTCTGTCTTTTCTGAAGATATTAGTCTGGAATTTAGCCTTGTACGAAAGTGAAACATGATCGATAAGTAATTCAAGTGACAAGAGGTAAAAGGCCATTGAAATTTGGTATTACAGAAGAATACTGAAGTTCAGGTGACTAAACTGTATGACTACAGAATATGTACTGAGTAGAATTTTGGAGAAACCAAATTTATGCCGCGAAAAGCCTGAAAGAAGGAATCTGAGGCATTGAAGTATCGTCAGTCAAGTACTATACATAAATGTCCGGGAGGGGGGGGGGGGGGGTGAATTATGGAATTATAGAGGAAGACCAAGAGATGAATACAGAGATCAGTTTCAGATGGTTGTAGGCTACAGTAATTATTCAGACATGGGGAGTCTTCCACAGGATAGAGTAGAATGGAGAGCTGCATCAAACGAGTCATCCGAGTGAAGACCAATAACAACGACAGTTGTCAAGAATTGGAACGCTGAACAGAAGCCAACCTCGTGAAAGATCGTTTAGCGTCCCAGAGAAATGTACGAAACTGCTCGGCGCCTACTGACCCTACGATTTATCTTAGAAAGTCGACTGAATAGGGGAAACCTACGTTGCCGGCCAGTATGGCCGATCGGTTCTAGGCGCTTGAGTCTGGAACCGCGCGACCGCTGCCGTCGCAGGTTCGAATCCTGCCTCGTGCATGGATGTGTGTGACGTCCTTAGGTTAGTTCGGTTAAAGTAGTTCTAAGTTTGTAGCATTTGTAGATGTAAACAAAGCTTTCAGCAGTGTTCTTGAAACGTCCCCATTGAAAAACATCCATTCTTACAAATCTACTGTTTCTGATGGACACATCTCCAGATTATCCATTCTCAAACATCCGCCATCTCACTTCCCCACATCCAACACTGCTGGCGGCTGACCTCCAACTGCGCAACGCTATGCGCTGTTAACATCCAGCTGCCCAACATTACAATGGCAGACAACAATGCAAACTAGCCACAGACTGCACACAGCACAGCCAGTGATTTTCATACAGAGCGCTACGTGGCGTTACAAATATAAAAACCTAAACAGCCTACTTACTCTCTAACCTAACTCTTTGAATTCCCAAGGTAGGAGGGCTAAAACACAAGCAATAAAAAATTACAGAGAGATAGTGCAGAAGCACAACTGCAGATGAGAAAGTCGAAGGGCACGAAAAGAAAGTAAAAACTGAGAAGGATTTGAGACGGTTTTGTAGGCTGTCCCTGACGTTATTCAGTCTGTGCATTAAGCAAGTATAAGGGGACCCATGGACAAATTTGGAAATCGAATGAAGGCTAAACAAGAAGAACTAAAAGCAAATAAATCGGAAGATCAGTTGAGTGGTACGGGTAACGGCTTGAAGAGAGATCATAAGATGAACAAATAAAAAGTTAAACAAAGTTAATGAAATGTAGTCGAATTAAATTAGGCGATAGAACCACATTGCGAAATAACATACCACAAGCAGAAAATGAGTTTTGCTCTTTGCGCAGTAAAATCAACCGACGACAGCCGAAATGGAAAGGATATAAAATGCAGACTGGCAATGGCAAGAAAAACGTTTCTAAACAAAAACATATTCTTTAGCATCGAACGTAAACTTAAGTGTCAGCATGTCTTTTCTGAAGGCACTTGTATGGAGTATAGCACTGTACAGAAGTAAAACTTAAGTGGCAAGTAGTTCTAGGGGTAAAAATCGTAGAGAGTCGTCAAGCACTGTCTACAGTAATTAGTCTCACAATCCGGAACATAAATGGATTGCACATTATAAGCTGCTCTGGTGTAACGAAAACCAAGCTTTAGACGAGGAACCGCCCCCTTCCCCTGCCCCCCTCGAATGGATGAACCACATGAGGAGGCAGTAAACAACACAAAAAAACTGGAAAGCAGCAGGCCCTGACAGAATAAACTCCGAGTTACAGGGGATTATTTTAAAACTTAGACTTCTTCCTTTACACAATATGTGTTGACAGAGACATCCTGAAACCATGAACAATTGCAGATGTTATTTCAATCTTTAAGGAAAAGTAAACGAAATAAATGCAATAATTATTGTGGTATAGCATTGCAGTTTGATTTGAATGACTACAGGCGACTGCAAGTTTACTCACTAGCAGCAATAGTTTTAAATTTTAAGCCTTCCACTTGTCTACCTGGCCATGCGTCTGCTAAATTAAACTTGCTCTACATCTGCATCTACATCTACATCGATACTCTGCAAATCACACTTAAGTGCCTGGCAGAGGGTTCATCGAACCACCTTCACAATTCTCTATTATTCCAATCTCGTATAGCGACAGTGGTTGTTATTGCTAGCCTGCATTAGAGGTTATCACTTTTATCAGAATCTTAAAGAAAAACTGAATGCTGAAAAAAATTAATAAAATGGTGACCCTCGCGTTACTGCACTGAATTAGTGATGCGTGATTAATATACCATTGTAGAGTTGTAATCTTTTATAAAAATGTCAAGAGTTTATTAATCATAAAATAGAACAACACAAATAAAAGCAAGAAACATTTAGCACTCCTCTGGGTGGCGTTTGGTTGGCAGAGACTAGGGATTATCTACATAATCTATGTACCCTGGCACAAAACATGGATAATGCAATGTGAAATTATCTAATGCCGAATGGACTTTGATGGAAATTTTCTACACAGAAGTTACACTACGTTGTTGCAGCTGAGAACAAGTGACGAGACTATCATTTTCTTTGCCCTAACAAGCTGGAGCAGCAGCACTATAGTACCCCTTTCTCGATGCATAGCACTGTCTCAGGTGACAGTCATGATGCAAGTGTCAGCAAATGGGCGATGTGCGGCGCCGGTAATTCTTTATTGCAGGCACAAAATATACGTAGTTGTGGGAAGGTGATCTGTCAGATGGATCGCAGTTACCTTCTAAAGAAGTTATTAAACACGGTTTTCCGAAACTCCTCCACCAAAGAAGACGAAGTAAATATTCCAGAATTCCAATCAAAAATAACTGCCAAGATGAGAAAAATAGAAGTAGACATCCTTGGTGTCGCAAAGCAGCTTAATAAAGGCAAGGCTTCCGGTCGAGTTTGTATACCAGTCAGGTTCCTATCAGAGTATGCTGATACAATAGCTCCGTATTTAGCGTATATACAACCGCTCGCTCATAGAAAGATCCGTACCTAAAGATTGGAAAATTGCTCAAGTCACATCAATAACCAAAAATTTAAGGAGGAGTAATGCGTTGAATTACAGGCCCATATCACTAACGTCGATTTTCAGTAGGGTTTTGGAACATATACTGTATTAGAATTTTGAAGTACCTCGAAGGAAACGATCTATTGACACATAGTCAGCACAGATTCAGGAAATATCGTTCTTGTGAAACACGACTGGCTCTTTATACTCATGAAGTAATGATTGCTATCGACAGGGGATGTCAAATTCATTCCCTGTTTTTGTATGTCCACAAGGCTTTCGACACCGTTCCTCACAAGCGTCTTCTAACCGAACTGCGTGCCTGTGCAATATAGTCTCAGTTGTGCGACTGGATTCGTGATATCCTGCCAGAAAGATAACAGTTCATAGTAATAGACAGAAAGTCATCGAGAAAAACAATAGTAATGGTTCAAATGGCTCTGAGCACTATGCGACTTAACTTCTGAGGCCTAGAACTTAGAACTAATTAAATCTAACTAACCTAAGGACATCACACACATCCATGCCCGAGGCAGGATTCGAACCTGGGACCGTAGCGGTCGCTCAGCTCCAGACTGTAGCGCCTAGAACCGCACGGCCACTCCGGTCGGCAAAACAGAAGTAATATCCGCTGTTTCCCAAACAAGTGTTACAGGCCGTATATTGTTCCTGATCTATATTAACGATATAGGAAACAATCTTCGTGACCGTCTTAGATTGTTTGCAGATGATACTGTCATTTACCATCTTTTAAACTCATCAGATAACCAATACGAATTTCAAAATGATTTATATATGTGAATGGTGCGAAAAGTGGCAATCGACACTGCATAAAGAAAGGTGTGAAGTTATTCACATGAGAACTAAATGAAATTCACTACATTCTACGCGATAAGTCACACAAATCTAAAGGCTGTAAATTGAACCACATACTTACGGATTACAATTACAAATAACCTAAGTTGGAACGTTCACATATATGATGTTGTGGGTAGAGCAAACCAAAGACTGCGATTCATTGGCAGAACACTTAGGACAACAGGTCTACTAAAGAGACTGCTCACACCACGCTTGTCCGCCATATTCTGGAGTATTGCTGTGCTGTTTGGGATCCGCATCAGGTGGGACTGACGGATGACATCGAAAAAGTTCAAAGAAGGGCAGCTGGTTTTGTATTATCGCGAAATAGGGGAGATAGTGCCACAGACATGATACGTGAATTGGAGTGGCAATCATTAAAACAAAGGCATTTTTCGTTGCGACGAGATCTTCTCAAGAAATTTCAATCACCAGTATTCTCCCCCGATTGCGAAAACATTCTGCTGGCACCCACTTGCATAGGGAGAAATTATCATCACTATAAAATAAGAGAAATTTTGGCTCGCACAGAAAAATTTAAGTGCTCGTATTTCCCGCTCGCCCCCTTCGAGAGTGGAACGGTAAAGAGATGTTTGAAGGTGGTTCATTGAACCCTCTGCCAGGCGGGTGAATATCAGAGTAATCATGTAGATGTAGATGTAAAAATCTCAGCAAATAGCAGCGTGGGACACTCCCATTCATCGGCCATACCGTGGCCCTATTTGTCTCACTTATACGGGGGTGTGCACAAGGAGATCAAACGTCAAGGCAGCAGAACTGATAGGAACAAAATTGTCCTTAGCACAGTAAGTTGTCTGAGATGATAGAGGTCCAAACTGCTGGTACAGCTAAGAGTACCATAGGATCCCCTGTCGAGACCAGTGCCAGCGAAAGTCATGCTCAGAACCAGTGTCCCAAGTGCAACCAACTCATAACAAGGATCAAAGACCGGAGTCTGAATCAAAAACACATTTCGCCCTCATCCATTTCCATCAAAACTCGGTAAATTCGAAAGGTGCACCAACGCAACCACCTCCACAAGGGATTTGTGACAATCACAAGACTCAATGTACGCCATCTCTCCCCACTAGCTCATCTGCTCCACCTCCCAAACAATCCTAACTAAATACTATTCTTTTCCCTGCTGGGGAAGCACCCTACCGCTGACTCGTAAAATTCCACATATGGAGGAGAACACGTTATGGTTTCAAACTGTTTTTCCCATGGCTATTTTGGGCAGAGTGTGTTGTTGGTTTCGTTGAGATCTAAAGTGAACAACACATTTATCGAAGAGATTATTACTGTGATGGGCCAAATGGTACAGCTAAATTGCTAAGAGAAGTCCTTTTGTGTCCCAACTTAGTCCATTTCAGAGCCACTATAAATGTTGCGTTCCATCCTAAAAATTTTTCAAAGGCCTGAGGCTGCCCAAACAACTCGCCAGGCAGAACAGCACCACCTGATAGCTCCGTCTACAGCGTCCACTCGAAGGCGAACATGGAAACTTGAGGATGCTTATGGACGCGAGCTCTACGCAATGGGCCCTTGGCGAAACGCCACGGTCAGACAACCTGTTTTCTCTCTTGCACCCTTGTCCCTGCCGTCGCCACAAACGCCTAACAGGTGAATCCAGATGAGCTATTTTTCGTCTCTTCTACCAAAAGCATTGTCTGCATACCGGTGGAAGAAATTTTGGGGACCAGTATTCTGTCCTCAGTAAGTGCTTTAAGATGTTCCTCTCCCTAACAGCTGCACGTGGCTTCCCAACATGAATGTCCATAGTTTTACCGTTGAATAAAAAAACCGCGTGCTTGTTCTCAACTCCAGAGAATATCATTCGAAGGAGAGGTACCATACAGATCCCGCATGCATAATCAATGTACATCATCCCATCATCGCCATCATGCTAAAAGTTTGCCTTTTTCAAACTCACGTCCGCAGCTCGTGGTCGTGCGGTAGCGCTCTCGCTTCCCACGCCCGGGTTCTCGGGTTCGATTCCCGGCGGGGTCAGGGATTTTCTCTGCCTCGTGATGACTGGGTGTTGTGTGATGTCCTTTAGGTTAGTTAGGTTTAAGTAGTTCTAAGTTCTAGGGGACTGATGACCATAGATGTTAAGTCCCATAGTGCTCAGAGCCATTTGAACCATTTTTTCAAACTCACGATAAATTACATGCGAGCAAGTACTGCCACCACAGGGTTATCTGATTATCTGAGTATCTCCACACTTTTCAAATCAGAATTTACAAAATCATATTTCCAAAAAGCAACAACCTATGTGTGCCTGTCTGTGTTATGCTAGTTATTTACAGACCACTCAGCAGCTTGAGCAACACCCGATTCTCTCACTTACCTCTCAAGACCGGAGTCTGTAACGTATGTTACTGGCAATGACAATACTACCGACAACCAAAGACCACATCGCTTGTACTAAGAATCTCTGCGCCGTAACATATCGGCTATTGAAAACTTCTGTTTGAAATAGATCCAGTGAAAATGTATCAAGTATGCCACACCAAATAAAAAGAGAGCTCACAACACTGTCATAGATACCAAACATAAGCTACTAAATATTTTATTAGCTTAACGTCATTTGGTGTTTTCAAATGTTTTTTCTCCTTTCCTTATTGTTTATGTTACCTCTTATATTTTGTTAGCTTTATTAATTAGCCCTTAAATTTCAGTATTCTGTTCTTATTGTTCCTAGAAGTTTCGTCACAATTCTCCTAATACCTAATTTATTATTACAAGGAAATTATTTGGATAAATAAAGCAAGCAGTAACTTTTCTTTACAGCTTTATGCCACGACGTGTTTCTTCTTGAGTTAGCGTAACAGAGTTACATATTAATTTTCTCTCGATAACGTTTTGAAAGCAGCAGATGTCTTTTGAAAAATAACAGTTCTTTACGGATCCTGTCTTCTTGGTAATCGACTTTTATGTCTAATATATAACAATAAGTAAAAATTGGATCTACCATTCAGAAATTAGATCAGTAGTATCGAGAGGATTGTCTCAAAATGCGTTACATTTTATGGATAGCATACATTTCAAAGATGGTAAACCTTCTAAAAGCACCAAAAATTACTTCTGTAAATTGTAAAATTAGCTTTAAGGGGATGAAGGGTTCCATAATACAGCACAGAAATACTGCATTTCGTTGCTCAGTTCTAATTTCTGTCAAACATCAGCATGAATGCAACGTACTGTAATTCAGTAAGAGAATGAAAAAGATAATTACGTAACTTTTTTAATTGGTTAACGCACTCAACGAAAGCACACGCCTTGCTGTGTTTGAAAGTCTTTCATTTCATTCGTTTGAGCAGGATAAGCAGAAAAGCGTACTCGGTTTGTTTAAACACGCCAAGTAAAAGATAAGTGTCCTTGTGTGTTCAGCTTTTTTCTTTTTTTTTCATCTCCTTTTCAAACCGACTCCGAAACCGCGAATGCTATATCCTGTAAAGCACTTGAAAGGCTCTCCATTAAATACAGCTACGAAGTCTGCGAACGGCGTGTTGCCTTTATGTAGACCATCATGTGACGGGTACCTCACAATCGTTTCGAAATTCATTGAGTAAGAATTAGTGCATGCCAAACTGTTTTGACGCCAAAACCCTCAAGATTAATAAACCGGAGTTTTATGTTGAGAGCTACACACTCGATCATGCTGTCGTGGTAGAAAGACAATGCAAATTATTGGTGTTTCTGAGTAACGGCTAAAAACGAAGAAGTTTATATAACCTGTGATTGCGTGGCGTTACCAACACATTATTACGCTGAAGATGTAACGACCCTTAAATTCAGTTAGTGGAATATGAAGCGTTTTGCATTGTTATTTTCACCTTTAGCGAGTTGTGTATTATTCACAACAGTTTCACCTTACGTTTGATGAATATTGATAAGAGTACGAAGAATACTTAGTGATAAGGGAAACTACACTTTCTTGTTTATAAACTCTTAATATAAATATTTATCACTGCCTCACATAGGCACAAGAACATGCGGCAAGTGTGTTGTCATTTTCTTATTCACTCTTAAGCAACTGTAACGCTGTAACGTATGTTAAAACCATTAAATTATGTTAATACATTTACATGCGTAGTGTAGATGATCAGCGCCCGGTGTTATGATAATGGAATTTTAAGCCCTGTTTCCGTGATTGCGGAAAATTATAAAGAATTAAAGAGGGTCCGCCTACTTGTAAGAACACAGCTTTTTGTTTAATTTTCAAACACGTTTCACCATAGTTGCGGCACTCTCAGTGAGTTTTTTTCTTTTACAGTTTCTGAAATACATACATACAAATTTTAGGTAATTTACGGATATACTGACATCAGATTTAGTTGCTCTGTGGATTAAACGAATATCCACTTTCCTTTTTTGCCTTATTTGTGGCACCGAGCGAGGTGGCGCAGTGGTTAGACACTGGACTCGCATTCGGGAGGACGACGGTTCAATCCCGCGTCCGGCCATCCTGATTTAGGTTTTCCGTGATTTCCCTAAATCACTGCAGGCAAATGCCGGGATGGTGTAACGCTACTGCCCGCTCGGGCGTACGTTAGCTCTTTAAAGCCTGTACTGTAATAAGTTCACGGGCATCACCTTATAAACAAGGATTTTAGTACATAAGTTGACCGCGTGTACCTAATTGAAAGCAATTCGGACTTATATCCAGTCAGTAACTACAGTGATGCGTCAAGCAAATGTAAAGTATAATTACTCGTTCGCATGGACAAGAAGTACACACAGTAGATACTACCAATGATTAATAATACGGTCGCCAGCCTAATTAGCCATTGAGTGAGTTTTTCCTTGTACAAGTGGGTGCATGTACAAGCATAATAACACGTAGTAATGTTGCGTTTTATGGCAAAATTTGGAACCAGAAAGCATCTACTGAACTAAGGTTTTCTTCCTTTGTACTAAGTTGGACGAGCTAAAATTACACAACACCACACAGCAATAATTACTACTAACTGCATTTTGTATATTGATCAGACTGAAATCGGGCATAGATTACCCTAGAATTAGCAATCTTGAAAGTACACATACAATGTCACTATTAAGGATGGATAAACACTAATACACTTACGTTTAATATGGAACTTAACTTTGCTGGTCAAATCTGATCAGTACACTTCAAGGTTTGAAAGAATGGACAAGAGAAGGGGGGCCCTGAAACTGTTATGGTCGTTATACTGAAACTATTAAGTACTGAAGGTAAATTAACGCTCAGAATTATTAACCTATGGATTACTACTCTTTTGTCTCACTTCTGGATTATTTAACTATCATTCTTTCTGTCTCAAATTAATTAAGTGTCATTGCTAGCTCAATTCAAAAAATTATCTTCCAATTTAATCAAACTGTTGTTCTTTACTAACATTTGCATTAATACACAGAACTTTAAACTTCTTTATAGCATAGATTTGTCTGCTGATAATTCTCATTAACACTAACTTTAAACTTTCAGTTCGGGATACTTGGGTTGCACAATATGTGGTAAGGACCCTGTCTAGGTCAGTGATCAGGATAAGTAATGGCTGAGGCAATTCTGGTAAGAGTCACGTTATTATTGAACAGTTAGAAACAGTTTCGACACTGGTCCACACAGATACAATTCTAAAGATGAAATAAATGTTTGACCTGTGCACCTCGGTGCGGCGGATGGCGGGCAGCGAGATAGCGAGAAGCACAGCACACATGCAAGCACGGTTAAGGCTCTCACTGCATCGGCACTTTCCTTCTTCTTAGCGTCATAATCTTTCCAATTTTGTGCCTAAGAATATAGCCATGCCAGGTAGTCGTCGGGATCGGCACATCCGAGGCTCAATGGAATCCACTTTTCCTAGATAGCCTCCTCGGTACAGTACATGTTCCTCTGACCGATGCCCAACTCCGACTGTTTTACTGAGCCCGTTGTGCCGAACCGCGCCAGTGTGCGTTTTCCCGCGCTCGCCTGCCTCCACCTTTTCCCGCTCCCCTACAGGTAGGGTATTCACCACAGGTTTTCTGCTACACATATATTAATACCTTTCCTACGTATGGACCAAGCGTATAAATACAATTTTCACATCTTACATTAGTTTTAACATTAAATACACTTCCTTTTGATTACCACATTACTTGAAATCTAACATAAATAATAATATTCATTTCGAAAGTTGCTCACAGTTTCTTTAACATGACATGAAAAGAAAAAGAAATTCAAAACATTGCTTACATTAATTTATCAACATTCAGAAAGAAAACAAATTTATCATATGTACAGTTGTTGTTGTTACAATGGTTCCTCTGAAAGGGCACGGCCGACTTCCTTCCCCATCCTTCCCTAATCTGATGAGACTGATGACCATGCTGTCTGGTCTCCTTCCCCAAACCAACCAACCAACCTTATTTGTGCTCTGTGGCTGGCAACAGAAATAAGTAACGAGTGTATATTAATACAGCAAGTCATCTGCAACACAGGAATGTTAAGACAAAGTTTGAAATGAACTTTTTCTTAGAATATAGCCGCAAAACTAAGTCTTCTGGTAAAGCAGTGGCATATGCCCCTCTCCGACGCTTACCGTTGCTGCAGTTGACTTGTCCTGAGCTGTACTTCAATATTTTTTGCCTGCTAAGCATGCTGTAAAAGAGTCATCACTGATCTGACAGTACTCTGCAACAGAACGTAATTCAAAACTAAGCGACATATCAAACAACACACAATAAACTCGTACGTGCAGACACACGCACACACACACACACACACACACACACACACACACATGCAAACTAAATGAAATCACATCAGAACAAATTTAAACTTCGGGGCCGCTCCTCAAAAACAAAGCAGTGGCACAAACAACTGTAAACAGTGTATGTCAAACATAAATGTGCGGTGAAAAGCGCGTGGGCCTCACAGCAACATGGTAACATCCAGAACTCGCCAGTGAACATGAGAAGACGTAATTAAACAGTGATAAACCCACGATCTATAAATAGCCGACCACCAAATAATTTTCCAAACCGAAACCTCACCTAATTTTACCGATGCCCACAAGTCATTTTAAACATAAAAACAGAAACAACAGCACATTTATCAGGCAAAAAATAATAAAGTTCATCTCAGAACAGGTCAACCGCAGCAGTGGTAAGCTTCATAAAAGGACACGTGCCAATAATTTGGCGGAATACAATGTTTATAGTTTATTCTAATAAGAAATTCAGTCCACACGTTGCCTTAACACCCTTGAGTTGCAGGTGACATGCTTCATTAATAAAGATTGTGGCTGATTTCCGTTGGTAGACAGACGGCAGACATAATGTAAAAACAGGTAAAGTGCATGTGTAATCCAAACAAACAACAAAATCTGATGTCAACATATTCTTAACCTGCACAAACTTTCTACATATATGTTTCGGAAATATTAAAAGAAAAAGATCGTTGTAGATGGCAAAACTGCGATGAAATATGCTTGGTGATTAAAAAATTGCGCTCTTGCGCTCATTATAATTAAACGTAGGCTAATATAAAGTGTGGAAGAAAGACGGAATATCCATTATCGCTCCACTAGGTGATTGACGATGAGTCAGTGCAATCAGTGACGAACTTCAAGTATCTAGGAGTGTCTGTCCGGAAAGATCATAAGGCGGAATATCCACATGAATGCAGCACAGGGGAAAGTATATGCTGAATAGTTTTATTGGAATAATCCTGAGGAAGTATGATTAAGGAAGGAAAGAAGGCGTTTAAAAGACCTTGGAGCTATTCCTGAGCAGGCTTTCATCAGTCTCGGATCTTACCTAGTTGGATTATCGGACAAAAATTCAAGCAAGAGTTGCACAATTCGATACAGATTTGTTTGGTCAGTGTGTTACTTTTTCAGAAATGCTCAAAGAAGTGCAGTGGAAGGCGTTGAAAGAATAACGTCATCTGTGGCTGAGAGACTTAAAGAAGCCCAACAGTCCACGTTCCATAACTCTTCTTCTTCTTCTTCTTCCTCTATGTGATTAGGCCCAGTGGACCGCACGCAAATACAAGTTTCCTCCTCCATTATGTTCTGTCCATTGCTGATATCTCACATCCATCCACATCTACTAATGCTTGGTTTAAATCTTCATGGAGGCCATCCCTCCAACTCTTCTTGGGTCTCCCTGGCGGTCTCTTTCCTGTAGGTGTGAAATCCTGGAGCTTCCGAGGCCATCTGTGATCTTCCATCCGGGCCACATGGCCAGCCCACTGCATTCATTTGGCTTTGACAGTTCCTGCTATTTTGGGCTGCTGGTACAGTTTCTCTAGCTTTGGTTGTGTCTGTTCCTCCATTCCCCTGTGTCTGCATCCAGAACTGGACCGAAGATCTTCCGAAGCACTCTTCTCTCAAATGAGGAGCTCCTGGAAGTCCTGTTTCCTGATACTGCATGTATCACAGTCACATACAGCAACAGGATGGATCAGGGTTTTGTATAGTCGAATACTGAACTGTCTGGGTAGATATCTGGACCGAAGCAGTTGTGTCAGGCCGTGGTAAGATCGGTTCCCTGCTTGTATTCTGGCACTGATCTCTGCTTCGCAAGCCGAGTTCTCAGTGAGAAGTGCCCCTAGGTATTAAAATTCATGCACTCTCTTGTAGAACTGGTCACCCACCTGCAGTGATTGTAGATGAGCAGCAGTCTGACTTTGACCACGCGTCATAGCGAGGTACTCTGTCTTGGCTTCGTTTATGTTTAGCCCAAATTTGCTGGCAGCCTTCTTTAGTGCTCTGGTTATTTGCTCCAACTTCTCTTCAGACCTAGAGAGTAAACAGATGTCGTCTGCATAGGCTAAGTATGCCAGTCTCTTTCCTTCGATGTCAGTCCCTTCGTTCTCTTCGAAGGTCTCGCATACGATCTTCTCGACAGCAAAGTTGGACAGGATAGGGAACAAACCATCTCCTTGCCTGAGTCCTCTCACAATTTCGAATTCCTCAGTTACACGATTCCCATCTTCACCTTTGCACGAGATTCTCTCAGACAGATTGATGAGTTTCTCTGCCATGCCAAACTCCCTTAAACAGCTGAGCAGGCTCTTGAGATGTATACAATCATAGTCTTTCTTAAAAGCAACGAATAAAGTATGCAGATCTTTACCATATTCACCCAGTTTCTCAGTGAACTACCGGAGATTGAAGATGTGATCTACTATTGACGGCCCTGACCGGAAACCTCCCTTGTACTCCCCTGTCACCGATTCTGCCACTGGCTGAATTCTATGTATGAGGCAATTGGACAGGATAAGGCAGACGTTAAGAAGGGCGATTCCTCGTTGGTTGTCAAATTTCAGTTTGTCGCCCTTCTTATGTACTGGACAAATCAGAGCTGTTTTCCATTCTGCTGGTAGTTCCATGACGCATCAAGAAACTCAACACTTCCACCATCAAGTATTTCGCATAATGAATACCGCGCTACAATTGAATTCAAACCTTTACGGAACAGTATCCACAGTTCCTCACAACTGTCATCTGTGACTGGAACAGAAGACGGAGCAGCGCGCGCGCAATGTCTGTGTGTGTGTGTGTGTTGTGTGTTGTGTGATGTAGATGTAGCTCTGTATAATGAAAATTACTATTTTCTACGTGCTACTAAAGGGAGACATTTTGTGCCTCTCTCTCTCTCTCTCTCTCTCTCTCTCTCTCTCTCTCTCTCTCTCTCTCCAAGCATTAATCCCGACTTGTAGGGTCTGCTGTTATGGTTAGCCGGTGTTGGCGTGTTAATTTTTAAGGGGTGGCTGGATGCCCTTCCTGTCGTCACACCGTACCCCCCCCCCCACCCTCCCCAGGATGGAATGTGTGTACCCCAACTGCCTGCATCTAGTGTAGTCCGCAGAAGAATGCGAACGTGTTTCAAATGTCTGCGAGTCGTGTAACTGAGGCGAAATGTGGGGACCAGCCTGGTATTCACCTAGAGGGATATGGAAAACTGCATAAAAACCACATCCAGGCTGGCCAGCACACCGACCCTCATCGCCAGGCGGATTCGATCCGGGGGCGGCGCGCCTACCTGAGTCCACGAAGCAACGCATTAGCACTCTCGGCTACCCTGGCAGGTGGAGACATTTTATGCCTCTTACTATAAAAGCTATTCATAACCTCATCCCCAGTTAGCCAACTACAAATCCTATCACTAATGCTTTTGCTAACTACTACAACAACTATAATCCTTCTTTTACGAAGCATACATTCTGTAGTTCTCTTCTTTGCCAATCAGGTCTCTATGTAGGCTTCACAGACAAAATATTCCCTAATTTTGCATAAGTCATAAGCATAGACGTTATTCTTCCTTACAATGAGATTACAAAAGTCAGCTGATACCGATATGCACAAATACAGATGGCGGTAGTATCGCGTATACAAGGTATAAAAGAGCGGCTCATCGTCACAGCTGTCATCTGTACCGAGGTGATTCATGTGAAAAGACTTCCGACGTGATTATGGCTGCACGACGGGAATTAACAGACTTTGAACGCAGAATGATAGTTTGAGCTAGATGCAAGGAACACTCCATTTAGGAAATCGTTAGAGAATTCAATATTCCGAGATCCACAGTGTGAAGAGCGTACCTAGAATATCAAATTTCAGGCTTAATTGTGACTTTAGCAACGGCCTTGCCGCAGTGGATACACCGGTTCCCGTCGGATCACTGAAGTTAAACGCTGTCGGGCGTGGCCGGCACTTGGATGGGTGACCATCTGGGCAGCCATACACTGTTCCCATTTTTCGGGGTGGACTCAACCTCGTGAAGCCAATTGAGGAGCTACTCGACCGAATAGTAACGGCTGCAGTCAAAGAAAACCATCATAACTACCGGGATAGCGGTGTGCTGACCACACGCCTCTCCTATCCACATCCTCAGCTGAGAATGACACGGCGGTCGGATGGTCCCGATGGGCCACATGTGGCCTGAAGACGGAGTGATTTTTTGATCTCTGAATGTGGACTTCCGCAGCCGTTGTTACAGTCAATAAATTTCTCCTGGGTTTGGGACCCCATTGTCAACTATAAAATTCCGACGTTTCGGCGACTATTGCAGTCAGCAATACACCCTGAGGAAGGAGACTTGCAATAATCGCCGAAACGTCGGAATTTTATAGTTGACGATGCGGTCCGAAACCCAGAAGAATTTTATTGACTATTATCTCTGAACATGGACAACACAGTGTACGACAGCCTTCGCTTAACGACCGAGAGCTGTGGCGTTTACGTAGAGTTGTCACTGTTAAGAGGTTAGCAACAGTGCCTGAACTAACAGCAAAAATCAATATGGGACGCACAACGTAGGACAGTGCGGCGAAATTTGGCGTTAATAGGCTATGGCAACAGACGATCGATGCGAGTGCCTTTGCTGACAACGCGTCATTGCCTGCAGTGACACTCCTGTGCTCATGACCATATCGGTTGGACCCTAGTCCAATGGAAAACCGTGTCTCAGTCATATGAGTGCCTATTTCAATGGGTAAGAGCTGTTGGTAGAAGAGTTCGAGTCTGGCCCAAGTCCCACGGAGCCATGGGGCCAAGTTGCCATGCTGGTGGTGGCACCATAATGATGTGGGCTGTGCTTTCATGCCACGGAATGGGTCCTCTGGTCCAGCTCAGCAGATCATTGACTGGAAATGGTTATGCTCGGATATCTGGAGACCAATTTCACCCATTCATGGTCTTAATGTTCGCAAAAAACGATGGAATTATTATAGAATACAATGCGCCATGACACTGGGCCAGAATTGTTCGCAGTTGGTTTGAAGAAATTTCAGACAGTTCGAGCGAACGATCTGACCACTCGTCGAATATTTATGGGGCATAATCGAGAGGTCAGTTGGTGCACGAAATCCTGCACCGGCGACACTTCCACAATTATGGACAGCTATAGAGTCAGCATGGCTTAATACACTCCTGGAAATTGAAATAAGAACACCGTGAATTCATTGTCCCAGGAAGGGGAAACTTTATTGACACATTCCTGGGGTCAGATACATCACATGATCACACTGACAGAACCAATGGCACATAGACACAGGCAACAGAGCATGCACAATGTCGGCACTAGTACAGTGTATATCCACCTTTCGCAGCAATGCAGGCTACTATTCTCCCATGGAGACGATCGTAGAGATGCTGGATGTAGTCCTGTGGAACAGCTTGCCATGCCATTTCCACCTGGCGCCTCAGTTGGACCAGCGTTCGTGCTGGACGTGCAGACCGCGTGAGACGACGCTTCATCCAGTCCCAAACATGCTCAATGGGGGACAGATCCGGAGATCTTGCGGGCCAGGGTAGTTGACTTACACCTTCTAGAGCACGTTGGGTGGCACGGGATACATGCGGACGTGCATTGTCCTGTTGGAACAGCAAGTTCCCTTGCCGGTCTAGGAATGGTAGAACGATGGGTTCGATGACGGTTTGGATGTACCGTGCACTATTCAGTGTCCCCTCGACGATCACCAGTGGTGTACGGCCAGTGTAGGAGATCGCTCCCCACACCATGATGCCGGGTGTTGGCCCCGTGTGCCTCGGTCGTATGCAGTCCTGATTGTGGCGCTCACCTGCACGGCGCCAAACACGCATACGACCATCATTGGCACCAAGGCAGAAGCGACTCTCATCGCTGAAGACGACACGTCTCCATTCGTCCCTCCATTCACGCCTGTCGCGACACCACTGGAGGCGGGCTGCACGATCTTGGGGCGTGAGCGGAAGACGGCCTAACGGTGTGCGGAACCGTAGCCCAGCTTCATGGAGACGGTTGCGAATGGTCCTCGCCGATACCCCAGGAGCAACAGTGTCCCTAATTTGCTGGGAAGTGGCGGTGCGGTCCCCTACGGCACTGCGTAGGATCCTACGGTCTCGGCGTGCATCCGCGCGTCGCTGCGGTCCGGTCCCAGGTCGACGGGCACGTGCACCTTCCGCCGACCACTGGCGACAACATCGATGTACTGTGGAGACCTCACGCCCCACGTGTTGAGCAATTCGGCGGTACGTCCACCCGGCCTCCCGCATGCCCACTATACGCCCTCGCTCAAAGTCCGTCAACTGCACATACGGTTCACGTCCACGCTGTCGCGGCATGCTACCAGTGTTAAAGACTGCGATGGAGCTCCGTATGCCACGGCAAACTGGCTGACACTGACGGCGGCGGTGCACAAATGCTGCGCAGCTAGCGCCATTCGACGGCTAACACCGCGGTTCCTGGTGTGTCCGCTGTGCCGTGCGTGTGATCATTGCTTGTACAGCCCTCTCGCAGTGTCCGGAGCAAGTATGGTGGGTCTGACACACCGGTGTCAATGTGTTCTTTTTTCCATTTCCAGGAGTGTATTTCCGCAGGGGATTTACGGAGACCTGTTGAGTCCATGCCACGTCGAGTTCCTGCACTGCGTTGGGCAAAGCGAGGTCCGGCACGATATTAGGAGGCTATCTCGTGACTTCAGTCACTTCAGTGTAAGTTGTCTCTGCGTAATGAAGTTTCGCAGAGGCTGCTACAGATGTAAGCACTTCTTCCATCAACGGATCCACTTTACGTTTGTCCTACAAAGTCTTAGGAATTTTAAGTGGTCTACAGCGATTATTAACAGATTGCTTAGGTCGGTTGCGCAAACAATTCTTGTAGACTGTGCTTCTCATGATTAACATGCGCTCTATCTGCAAGCGACGACATCGACCTTCTGCAAAAGAGGGTTACAGCCGCCAATATGCAGATGGTAAAAATAATAATACAGCAACTGCGCAATGCGCAAATCAATCTCTTGAAAGAGCTGTGGAAAACGCTAGATAGAGTTTTTTTTAGAGAAGTCAGACTTCATAGCGAACATTAAAAGCGCTGCAAAGTTCCTGAGTACAAGATACAATAAAATCAACAGAGTGAATAAATTTGAGTATTTAGGGAAAACAGTACAGGCAAACTGTCTAGATAAATAGGCGGACAAAAATAGATCCGAGAAAACGGAAATGGCTTATCAGTTATCTGCTGACTATAAGGGGTTAGTCTGTGTTGTTGCCCCGGATGATGATTAGACGAATATTTTGTCAGGATTTGTAAGCGGTGGGTCGTTGAGGTACGGCAATACGCGAAAACGAGAAGTAAGTTTAAACAGTTTTATTAACAAAGGCGGATTATAAAACACGCACGTTACGCGCACCCTTCATCATTGTGTCTAAAATCCTTTTTTTTTTTTTGTCATCAGTCTACTGACTGGTTTGATGCGGCCCGCCACGAATTCCTTTTCTGTGCTAAACTCTTCATCTCAGAGTAGCACTTGCAACCTACGTCCTCAATTATTTGCTTGACGTATTCCAGTCTCTGTCTTCCTCTACAGTTTTTGCCCTCTACCGCTCCCTCTAGTACCATGGAAGTCATTCCCTCATGTCTTAGCAGATGTCCTATCATCCTGTCCCGTCTCCTTATCAGTGTTTTCCACATATTCCTTTCCTCTCCGATTCTGCGTAGAACCTCCTCATTCCTTACCTTATCAGTCCACCCAATTTTCAACATTCGTCTGTAGCACCACATCTCAAATGCTTCGATTCTCTTCTGTTCCGGTTTTCCCACAGTCCATGTTTCACTACCATACAATGCTGTACTCCAGACGTACATCCTCAGAAATTTCTTCCTCAAATTAAGGCCGGTATTTGATATTATTAGACTTCTCTTGGCCAGAAATGCCTTTTTTGCCACAGCGAGTCTGCTTTTGATGTCCTCCTTGCTCCGTCCGTCATTGGTTATTTTACTGCCTAGGTAGCAGAATTCCTTAACTTCATTGACTTCGTGACCATCAATCCTAATGTTAAGTTTCTCGCTGTTCTCATTTCTACTACTTCTCATTACCTTCGTCTTTCTCCGATTTACTCTCAAACCATACTGTGTACTCATTAGACTGTTAATTCCGTTCAGCAGATCATTGAATTCTTCTTCACTTTCACTCAGGACAGCAATGTCATCAGCGAATCGTATCATTGACATCCTCTCACCTTGTATTTTAATTCCACTCCTGAACCTTTCTTTTATTTCCATCATTGCTTCCTCGATGTACAGATTGACGAGTAGGGGCGAAAGGCTACAGCCTTGTCTTACACCCTTCTTAATACGAGCACTTCGTTCTTGATCGTCCACTCTTATTATTCGCTCTTGGTTGTTGTACATATTGTATATGACCCGTCTCTCCCTATAGCTTACCCCTACTTTTTTCAGAATCTCGAACAGCTTGCACCATTTTATATTGTCGAACGCTTTTTCCAGGTCGACAAATCGTAACAGTGGCTAATTACGGTCGTATCGAAAGGCTCCATGGTGAGCAAAGAAAAGAGACATATTCGCGCCCGAGGCCGCGCTAGTTAATACTGCCCGCTGCGTAGTGCAGCCGGACGCGCGTCTGCTGACCAAGCGAATTGTCAGCATTCCAGACAGGCCGGCTAGCGAGCGCGTGTTAACGCACCGTACGGCTGCGCGCAATCCGTAGACCCTTACATGACATAATAAAAGTCACTCTCGGTAAGAACAAATATCCAACACTAGAACACTGTCACAAAACTGAGGAATTGGAGAAAAAAGAAAGAAAGGAACTACGGAAAATACTCGGCCCATGAAAAGTTCGCGAAATGTGGGTGAGAAGAAGTAAAGAAGAAATATGCAACCAGCTCAGAAGCCATCTGAGACTCAGAAAAGGACAATAACTTTTTATGGTCACTTGCTTCGAATGAAGAGGAAAAGACTGACTAAACGTATTTGATCATTTCGACAAATTTCCCTAAACGCAAGAGAGCTGCTTGAGATGGAAAAGGACTTAGCAGGAATTAAAGTTGCGACAGCAGAAATTTTTTGACGGGCCAACTTATTGACACAGGATCAGGAGTTCGGAAGTTTTCAGGAAAAGGTGAGAAATAGCATCACTGTATGGGCAGACGAAAGAAGAAAATAACACAATGAAAGAATGAAAAAATGGTAGAAACACCTAAAATGAGGAATGAGACAAAATCATGAGGAAGTTACTTCACGTTGTGCGCAGATGGCTAAAATCGAAGGAAGAGACAATAAACAGAAACGAATGGGTAAACTACGTATGTGAGGGTATCATCGGTTTAGAGGTAAGCTAATACGTGCAAAAAGAGGGAACCATCCATCCATTCAGTTTCCAAGATGATATGAATTTTTCCCAGACTGGAACTGAAATGATCCAAAACGTGATGCACTCTGCAGAAGTACCAGAGTCTATCAGTAAAGCAATCAGTAGTAGCCAGCCTACAGACTGGCTGCTCTGGCGATGCTTGCCCCATCATGCTTGCTTTCCATCTGAGCTGACCGAACATAAGCGGACGATCACAGCGAACGAGATTTCTCTCTGCCGTAAAAGATAACCTAGCGAACAGCAGTCGGTTGCGCTAGGTTCGCATTTGCTGATGCTCGCTCGTGTTCCGCTGGTAGTCGGTGTTTCAGCGAACCATCGAAGGAAGTTCCAGACCTCTCCGCTTCGGCATTAGCAGTAGAGAGAACATTCGTCTCATTTTAAAAATGGATTAAAAAGTCTTGAATGCAATAAAATGTTTACTTACTGTGGTTATCGGTTTCGGTCAGAAAGTGACCTTCAGATCATTTATACCGTGATGGTAGGCGGTCGCAAGCCGAAGATCAAGAAGTAGAGAAATTGTTTGATGGTATTCAACGTGTAATGAAGTACGTAAAGGGAGATGAAAATTTATCAGTCGTGGGAGACTGGAATGCGTTTGTAGTGGATGGAGTACAGGAAAGAGTTACAGGAGAATATGGGCTCGGTACTAGTAATGAGAGAGGAGAGAGACTAATTTTCTAAAATAGATTTCAGCTAGTAAAAGCGGATACGTTGTTAAAGAATCACAAGAGGAGGAGGCACACTTCGGAAGAGCCGAGACATACGAGGAGATTTCAGTTAGATTACATCATGGTCATGCAGAGATTCCGAAATCAAATACTGGATTGTAAGGCGTACCCTGGAGCAGATATAGACTTAGAGTCAGAAGGGCAGGCTGCAGTTCGAGAGACTAGTCAGGAGGAATCAGAGTGCAAACAAGTGGGATACTGACGTCCTAAGGAATGAAGTTCTGCGATAATGAATAGCTCAGTAGGCAGTTCGGTTCAAGGCGAACGGACGTCTCTAAAAAGTGCAGTCACAGAAGTTGGTAAGAAAAAACGTGGGTACAAAGAAGGTAACCGCGAAGAAACCATGGGTAGTGAAATTGCGTCCTTCTGGAATATCGTCTCAGTTATGTGACTGGATTTGTGATTTCCTGTCAGAGAGGCCACAGTTCGTAGTAATTGACGGAAAGTCATCGAATATAACAGAAGTGATTTCCAGCGTTTCCCACGGTAGTGTTATAGGGCTGCTGTTCCTTATACAATATAGGAGACAATCAGTGTAGCCGTCTTAGGTTGTTTGCAGATGATCCTGTCGTTTAAGGTTTGGTAAACTCATCAGAAGATCATAACAAATTGCAAAACGATTTAGAAAAAATGCCCGAATGGCACGAAAATTGGCAGTTGACGCTAAATAATGAAAAGTGTGAAGTCATCCACATGGGTGCTAAAAGGAATCCGTTAAACTTCGGTTACATGATAAATCAGTCTAATCTAAAGGCCGTAAATTCAAGTGAAAACCTAGTATTTACAATTACGTACAATTTAAATTGAAGAGAACACATAGAAAATGTTGTCGGGGAGGCAAACCAAAGACTGCGTTTTATTGGTAGAACACTTAGAAAAAGTAACAGAGCTACTAAAGACACTGGCAGCACTACGCTTGTCCGTCCTCTTTTGGAGTACCGTTGCGTGACATGGGATCTTACCAGATGGGATTAACTGAGTACATTGAGAAAGTTCAACGAAGAGCAGCACGTTTTGTATTATCGCGAAATACGGGAGAGAGTATCACGGGCGTAATACATGATCTGAGATGGGCACCATTAAAACAAAGGCGTTTTTCGTTGCGGTGGAATCTTCTCACGAAATTTCAACTTTCTCCTCCGAATGCGAAAATATTTTGTTTACACCGACTTACATAGGAAGAAACGATCATGGCAATAAAATAATGGAAATCAGAGCTCGCACAGAAAGATACAGGTGTTCGTTTTTTACCCGCGCTCTTCGAGAGTGAAACAATAGAGAATTCTTGTGAAGATGGTTCGGTGAACCCTCTGTCAGGCATTTAAGTGTGATTTACAGAGTGTCCATGTAGATGTAGATATAGCTGATGAATTATCTTGTGTGACATGTGTGCATATTTCGCATTTGATTAATCGTATTATGTTAACATTATCTCCGTAAAACATTATTTAATAAAATCTTTTAAGTTTTGAGATGGCTCCAATATAAGTTGTCGATACCTGTAATCTCTTGGTATTCAACTGAATCGATAAGGTTTAAACTGTAGATTTGTTGCGACAACAAGCGCTCTGCCGATAAAGCAGTCTTTGGTTCACTTTGCCCCCACGTTGTACATGATGGTTCAAATTTAACTAGTTCGTAATTGTTTTCCTTGAGTATAGAACTGAATTGACAACTTTAATTTTTGGTGATTTATTGTGTAGCCGAAACTTAACATATGAGGAGCACATCACGCTATTTATTGCACCAGTTCCAATGCTTCTTTTCGCACTGATCAGATTCTTGTCTAAATAATTTTGTAATTCGTTTTGATTTTCTGAGGACTTCACTAGATTGTGAAGCTGAGATTGTCTCTTAAATAACTTCACATATAACTTCAGTGTTTCACAGTGCAAACAGCTGTTGACATTCGCATCTCCCGCAAAAGACACGGCTAGTTCAAAAACGATGCGTGCAACGTTGCCCGTGCACATGCAGTGGCAGAACACACTCCTATGGACCACGACAGTGGCCAACTTTCTCATATCCACACCATCCTTCTCATATCTATTGAACCCTAGCTTACTGAATCTCGATGGACTTGTCGCATAAAATTATGGAATATTGCATTTTTGGTGGTCATCTCTCATAGTCTAAGACGCAGTGGCCATCTAGAGATTTCCAAGGATTGTTACCGGAGTTGGTGTCTTAGAAGACCACTACAGATGCTGTGCCGACAATTCACATCTGAACCGCCGTGAATTTCTTCAGCTGTCAGTGTTTGAGACCACAAGCCGTTTGGCGCAGTTCAGGGCCAATATTGTGTCAGATTACCAGCTCGGAAGTTTTTCAACCGAGATTTCTGGAGATGTCCTGAATTGCCCAGGCGCCTTTATATTTCCACCGGATACTCTGCCGTGTATGCATTGATTCCAACCGCCTATTATTATGGACGAATTCATTTTCCGTTCCTGTGATTTTCCGATAGTGATAGACGATCTTACATTTCTTTCCATGTTTATCCCAGATCCACGTATCCTTTGAACTTTTATCACCCTTTCATATCACGGTGACAGCTATAACGCGTAATACGTAAAACCTACGACACGCTTGTCGTTTAGTGTGGCAGTATACGTACAGCCCATAGATCTTAATTACGCTGTCGACAGCATCAGTTGCGCGTCTACACTTCTTGTATTATCGCTAGTGATTTTGAGTGGGAACTACAATTAAAATCGCTGTAAGAAACGAACCGGATGCATCTTGTGAAACTTTCTAACCATTATTGAATTTGCGGTCTAAAAGTAGTCTAATCATACCTTTACTCAATGCAAATTGCAAAATGGAAGTGTCAAGTGTCCTCTAATTAAAAGCGAAGGCCTCTAATATTTTATTACGGTACTGATTTTATTTATTTTTGGTTTATTTTTATTCGAGCAGACTCTAGCGTCTTTGGCATATGCTCGCATAACATCTCGTGACGTGTTCAGAATTGCTTTAAGGAAAAAGAATCGGGATCTGCAGCGACAGGTATTTACAAATACGTCTATCGCAAAGACAAGACAGAAACAATACATACTTTCACAGTCTGCACACAGAGCTTATTTTACTGTGGACGGTCAAAGCGTGTCAAGGCTGGAATGCAAATATGGTAAAATGTTTAACTGAAGCCTCAAAGATAATATTGTTTTGTTCAATTTAAATGCTATCTGAAAATGAGAGAAAATCATGCTCATCAGCACTCAAACCTGGTAATGACATTCCTATAAATATATGTTAAAACGCATTGCATGCTGGCATTTACTTCAGAAAGATGGTTCAAATGGCTCGGAGCACTATGGGACTTAACATCTGTGGTCATCAGTCCCCTAGAACTTAGAACTAATTAAACCTAACTAACCTAAGGACATCACACACATCCATGCCCGAGGCAGGATTCGAACCTGCGACCGGAGCGGTCACGCGGTTCCAGACGGAAGCGCCTTTAACCGCACGGCCACACCGGCCGGCCACTTCAGAAAGCAGGTGGCTATTTAACATTTGAGATAAACTTCAATTGTGTGGGTTGGATCACCATTTGTATGAGGATTCTGAATCGTCAGTTGTAGACCATTGTAATCCCAGAGGTTACTGCATTCTTTTGTGAGCAAAAAACCTAGGACCAGCTGAAAATGGCGGTTAGGTTGAAAATGACCCAAGTTGTGAATAAAGTATCTTATTCCAATTTTAGACAGCCTCAGGAAAACTGTGACTTCTTTTAATAGCAAAATACTCAATTGATGAGATTTAAATTGACAGACAAGTCCACCATGTTTCGTTTCACCGTATAAAAAAAATAAATAATAAATAAAAAACCCACCAGTACGGCTCTATTTCAAAATAATAACAAACTTTTGACATGCTTAGAAACACTGTAGAGATATGTAACGTACGTGAATCTTAGATTTCATTGCGTGATTCTGGTAAGAGATGCAGACTTCAGAGCCATTTTGTATCGCCCTGCAGAGCAGTTATCGCAAGAAAGTTGTTACTAACGCTCTCGAGGCTATAGGACACGTACGTCCCACTAAAATCGTATTCAGTTTTAAGCGCTGGTTGCCTATGGCTCATATCTGTTCAGTGTAGCCATCTAGCGAAAAGCATTCGGAACTGGGAGACGGACCATGGACTGACTATACAGAAGACCGTGAACGGTTAAATGGGGCGCCGTATGTTACTACTAGATACTGCGCATCTGTTATACGAAAAGTAATTCATATCACCGTCTTCTCCATTGCAAAAAAAAAAAAAAGTTCAAATGGCTCTGAGCACTATGGGACTTAACTTCTGCGGTCATCAGTCCCCTAGAACTTAGGACTAATTAAACCTAACTAACCTAAGGACATCACACACATGCATGCCCGAGGCAGGATTCGAACCTGTGACCGTAGCGGTCGCGCGGTTCCAGACTGTAGTGCCTAGAACCGCTCGGCCACTCCGGCCGGCCCATTGAAAGAATGTGTGAATTGAGTAACTGCGTTTCTCTCTAGGTTACAGACGTCGTTTTCAAATATTACTACACTCTCCAACAATTATGATGATTTGTGCCCCGTTTGTAATTACTGGTGCACATATGTCCGATTAACAATAAAATTAACTCCGTCCGAACAGTCACTGTAGGCTCAATGGTACCAACCGGCCATCGTGTCATCCTCAGCCCACAGGCGCCACTGCATGCGGGTATGGAGGGCCATGTGGTCAGGAAACCGCTCTCCCGGCTGTTGTCAGGTTTCGTGACCGGAGCCGCTGCTTCCCAGTCAAGTAGCTCCTCAAGTGACCTTACAAAGGGTGAGTGCACCCCTCTTGACAACAGCGCTCGGCAGACCGGTCGGTCACCCATCCAAGCTCTGGAGAAGCCCGCCAGAGCTAAACTTCGGTGATCTGAGGGGAACCGGTGTTACCACTGCGGCAAGGCAGCTGGCCCCATGAGCAATATATAATTTTTAAAAAAATCATTGTTACTACTATTTTATGCTCTAGCACATGAATTATCGTCATTTACCCTCTTGCTTCTGAGGACACTGTTATATTGTTGTACAGTCTTAATCACAATTAATTTTGTAGGATATGAGGTCCGCCAATTAAAAACACCGTTTTTTCTCAGTACCCAAACATGTTTCAGCACCACTGTGTCATCATCAGTGAGTTTCCGTTTTATTTATTCTGTAATGCGAACATTTTTATTCAATGATTACATAATTAATTTTGTTCACGATTTAAATATTCCCTAGAGCCACAGAACTGTAGTTGTCTTGTTCTTCTACTGTAGTGTTTTAACTACTTCTTGGAGTTCTTTAACTTGAACTATTTTTGGACCTTGTGCATTGATGACCTCTGGTGCTTCTGATCTGGAATAACAAAATTGTTCAACTGATTTACTATGATTTTGATGGCATGAAATCCACCTACAAAACTGACTCTTGAATTTTGTTGCTGTAGAATGACAGAAACAGAAAATGCAACTGTACACTGCTACGTCATAGTTTGCTTCAACGATCCATCTGTGAAGATTTACAGCCACTCACCTTAAGTGTATCTCAGGTTTATTGTTTCCAATGCTGTAGCTCTTATTATTAATTCGTCTGTTTCATTTTTTATAATAATTCATTACGCCTAGTTTGTATTGTAATTAACGAAGTGTAGCTGGAGAGAGAGGGAAAATGAATTCTTCAGTATCAGCTTCCTGAAGCTTATATCGTGATCTTACGTCTTCTACATTTTGGACGACTTCTGTCTGTGTTTTCAACAGCCAAAGCTATTTTCAATTTTTATGCTGAAAATTTGTACCTAGTTTCTCATGTTTTTCACTGGCGTGAGAATAAATGTATTTTCGTGCAATTTTTTTAAATTTTTTCCCTTGATTTTCAAAATCGGTTAACTGATGATTATTAATTATGACGAAAGGCAGTTTTTTACCTTTCATTTTTGAAATATGTGTAGATTGAGCTTTAAACATCAAAGGGGTAAGCGTCAGATGCTATTTAATTCAAAATTAGACTACAAAACTTCCACACCTACATATACATCTACATTTTGCAAATTACCGTGAAGTGCATGACAGAGGGTATGTTGCATCGTACCATTTATCAGAACCTCTTCCCGTTCCATTCAAGAATGGCGCGCGGGAAGAATGGTTGTTGAAACTCCTTTGTGTCCAGTTTAGTTAGCCCAGTCTTGACTTCGCGATCCTTATGGATGCGATATATAGACGGTTGTAATATATTCCTGGAATCGTCACTTACAGTTGGTTATATAAATTTTCTAAGTATGTTTTCACGTCATACTTGCGTCTGTCTTGAGGATTCTGCCATTTCAGTTCTTTCAGTATCTTTATGACCGTCCCCTGTGGATCAGAAAAACCTCATAAGTGCTGTCTTTCACTGCCTCCGTTCCGTATCCCCTGTTAGTCCTGTTTGGTATGAGTCCAACACGTCTGGGTAATATTCTATGATGTTGTTGTCTCCTTTGTAGACTGGTTGTATTTCCCTAGTATTCTAACAATGAAGCTGTGTCTGGCACCTTATCTACCTACTATTGAGATTGTCTGATAGGTTCCTACAAGTTATGGACACTGGGAGTTTGTATGAGCTGACGGAAATAACTGTGATCACTGTTGTTGTGGTCATGGCATACTTCACTTCTTCGTTTTATGAACATCAAACTGAAGTTACAGACTTTGTGCCACTTTGAAATAGTATCACTTTTGACTGAATATTTGTGCAGCTTCTTTCATACTGTAGTTCATTATACATAACTGCATCACCCGTGAAACGTCTCTTTACCATCGACATTGTATGCGAGATCTTTGATGTACAACATGAACCCGCAAGGGTCCCAACAAACCTTGGCACACCCGAAGTTATTTCTGCGTCTGTCTGTGACTCTCCATCCCAGATAGCTTACTGCGTGACCGGTTTCAAAACATCCCCGAACCACCCACAAAACATGCGATCGTACATTTGATACTAAGGGTAAACATTTTCGGAAATCGAGAAATGCTCATCTGCCTGATTCCCTTGATGCATGCCTTTCAGTGAGCAATGAGAGAAAAGTATAAATCCGGTTTCGTATGGCTAACGCTTTCGGAATCTATGCCGGTTGGCGTGATTGATTGATTTGGGGGAGGGGATTTCCGGAAGGCTTTTGACACTGTACCACACAAGCGGCTCGTAGTAAAATTACGTGCTTATGGAATATTGTCTCAGTTATGTGACTGGATTTGCGATTTCCTGTCAGAGAGGTCACAGTTCGTAGTGATTGACGAAAAGCCATCGAGTAAAACAGAAGTGATTTCAGGCGTTCCCCAAGGTAGTGTTTTAGGCCCTTTGCTGTTCCTTATCTATATAAATGATTTGGGAGACAATCTGAGCCGTCTTCGGTTGTTTGCAGATGACGTTGTCGTTTATCGACTTATAAAGTCATCAGAAGATCAAAACAAACTGCAAAACGATTTAGAAAAAGTATCTGAATAGTGCGAAAAGTGGCAGTTGACCCTAAATAACGAAAAATAGTTCAAATGGCTCTGAGCACTATGGGACTTAACATCTGAGGTCATCAGTCCCCTAGAACTTAGAACTACTTAAACCTAATTAACCTAAGGACATCACACACACCCATGCCCGAGGCAGGATTCGAACCTGCGACCGTAGCAGTCCCGCGGTTCCGGACTGCAGCGCCAGAACCGCTAGACCACCGCGGCCGGCATAGGGCGGAACGATCACCACGGTAAATTAATGGAAATCAGAGCTCGTACGGAAAGTTATAGGTGTTCATTTTTCCGCGCGCTATACGAGATTGGAATAATAGAGAATTGTGATGGTGGTTCGCCGAACCCTCTGCCAGACACTAAAATGTGAGTTGCAGAGTGTCCATGTAGATGTAGATGTAGAACAGCGAGGTCATAGGTCCCTTGTGATTAGGGAAGGATGGGGAAGTCGGCCGGGCCCTTTCAGAGGAACCATCCCGGCTTTCACTAGAAGTAGTTTAGGGAAATCACGGAACACCTAAATGAGGATGACTGGACGCGGGTTTGAACCGTCGTCCTCCCGAATGAGAGTCCAGTCAGCTAACGACTGGGCCACCTCGCTCGGTGCTGACTGGCGTGGAGGAGGTCACTCTGTTCGAGACACCTCATTGCGTTTGAGCTGAGAATATATGTTCCGAGGTTCTAGAGCTGCTTCTCGTGTTGCGGGTGGACAAGTAATGCGCTGTCAGCTTTAGGCGAGGAAGCAGCTCGCTTGAGATGCATAGCGACGTCTCGTAGCCTCCCCTGACACTTGTTGGTCAAAGAGAAGCCGTTCTGTACGAATGCGCTGGCCTACTTGTGCCAATACGGAGGCGGCGTAGATCACGCCAGGTAGCGGGCAGCGACAAAGCGCCCTGTCCCCTTTCATCCCGCCCCCCCTCCCAACTTCCACCCCCAGTCAGCTCCACCCGTTTCTGCCGCCGGCTGGCGCGTCCTCACCGCGTGAGCGAGGAGGCACAAACTGCGGCTTATAAATCACCGGCCGCACGGTAGCGCGCCGGCCCTCCTTTGAGACGTGGACCACTTTTCACATTCCCGGCCGGTAGCTCCGGCTGTGCTCTGTCCGTCGCAACCCGCGCGGCGTTCGCGCTTTAAATTACTTCTGGAGGGGAGCGAGGGTTGCGGCAGAGGAAAGGAGGCGGCAGACGAGGAGTGCGTGCAAAGGACCCGAGGATAAGAAGAGAGAGAGAGAGAGAGAGAGAGAGACAGAAGAAGAAGAAGATAGGGGGAGGCACCGGCACCGCCCCCACTCATCATACGTCCCCTCCCCTGCATCCTCCCAACCGGCTACTCACACAGGGCTGCCCCCACCCCTCCCCCCCATTTCGGATCCGGCACGTGATCAAACAGCACCCTGGATGTTGGCGGGCTGTGCCGGCTTCGAAAGTAAATTCTGGTGCTAGCCCGTTCACGGGCGTGTAGCGTCGCCGCGGCCGTAGCCTTGAGAGACGCCCCGAGCTTCAGCCGTCCCGCTACTGGCTGCTGGCTGCCGGGAAGCAATATCGTCCCACCGCTGCTTTTCTTGCGGGGGCAGGGGGATGAGGCTCTGGGGCTGTCTCCGGCATTCGCCGTCTGCTCGCCCACACCAGTACCACAAATCTCCTCTCCACTCTGCTCCCGACTCCAAGAAACAACGTTCACCAGAGTGTGCGAATGTGGGGGCCTTGCCCGCGCGTCACCAGTGAGGCTCCCATAAGTAAGTATAGAGTGCGGTAGTTATTCTAGCGCCCTCGGTAAGTTCTGTAACGTGTGTTGCATCCCGTCAAGGTTTACCTCATGTGTTGTTGTTGTCGTTGTTGTTGTGGTCTCCAGTCCTGAGAATGGTTTGATGCAGCTCTCCATGCTACTCTATCCTGTGCAAGCTTCTTCGTCTCCCAGTACCTACTGCCGCCTACATCCTTCTGAATCTTCTTAGTGTATTCATCTCTTGGTCTCCCTCTACAATTTTACCCTCCACCCTGCCCTCCAGTACTAAATTGGTGATCCCTTGATACCTCAGAACATGTCCTACCAACCGATCCCGTCTTCTATTCGAGTTGTACAACAAACTCCTCTTCTCTCCAGTTCTATTCAATACCTCCTCATTAGTTATGTGATCTACCCATCTGATCTTCAGCATTCTTCTGTAGCACCACATTTCGAAAGCTTCTATTCTCTTCTTGTCCAAACTATTTATCGTCCACGTTTCACTTCCATACATGGCTACACTCCATACAAATACATTCAGAAACGACTTTCTGACATTTAAATCTGTACTCGATGTTAACAAATTTTTCTTCTTCAGAAATGCTTTCCTTGCCATTGCCAATCTACATTTTATATCACCTCCACTTCGTCGATCATCAGTTATTTTTCTCCCCAAATAGCAAAACTCCTTTACTACTTTAAGTGTCTCATTTCCTAATCTAATTCCCTCAGCATCACCTGACTTAATTCGACTACATTCCATTATCCTCGTTTTGCTTTTGTTGATGTTCATCTTATACCCTCCTTTCAAGACACAGTCCATTCCGTTCAACTGCTCTTCCAAGTCCTTTGCAATCAAGTTTTTATTTCTTCTCCATGGATTTTAATACCTACTCCGAACTTTTCTTTTGTTTCCTTTATTGCTTGCTCAATATACAGATTGAATAACATCTGGGATAGGCTACAGCCCGGTGTCACTCCCTTCCCAACCACTGCTTCCCTTTCATGTCCCTCGACTCTTATTACTGCCATCTGGTTTCTGTACAAATTGTAAATAGCCTTTCGGTCCCTGTATTTTACCTCTGCCACCTTCAGAATTTGAAAGAGAGTATTCCAGTCAACATTGTCAAAAGCTTTCTCTAAGTCTACAAATGCTAGAAATGTCAGTTTGCCTTTCCTTAATCTTTCTTCTAAGATAAGTCGTATTGCCTCACGTGTTCCAACATTTCTTCGGAATCCAAACTGATCTTCCCTGAGGTCGGCTTCTATCAGTTTTTCCATTCGTCTGTAAAGAATTCGCGTTAGTATTTTGCAGCTGTGCGTTATTAAACTGATAGTTCGGTAATTTTCACATCTGTCAGCACCTGCATTCTTTGGGATTGGAATTATTATATTCTTCTTGAAGTCTGACGGTATTTCGCTTGTCTCATACATCTTGCTCACCAGATTGTAGAGTTTTGTCGGGACTGGCTCTCCCAAGGCTGTCAGTAGTTCTAATGGAATGTTGTCTACTGCCGGGGCCTTGTTTCGACTCCTGTCTTTCAGTGCTGTTTCCCTCCTATCACTTTCTGTACGTATGCGGTCAGTGTACGAGGGCCGTTAGGAAAGTAAGGTCCGATCGGTCGCGAAACGGAAACCACTGTGAAATTCAGAAATGTTTTATTTGAAACAGTTAGCTAGACCTTCCGTCTACTTTTCAACACAGTCTCCGCTCAGACTTTGTCGTAGCATGGTACCAACTTTCCAATGCTCTCGTCATACAAGGCAGCCGCATGTGCTTTCCGCCAAATCCCTACGCTGGTCTACAGCTCGTGTTCTGTGCCAAAATGTTGTCTCCATAGCCAGCAGTTCATGTGAGCAGAAGCGCAACTCAGTGGGAGCCAATTTCTGGCTGTATTGTTGGTAATCAAAAGCTTCCCATCGGTAACGTTGCAGGAGCAACTCTATTGTCCCTGCAGAGTGCAGGCGAGTATATTTTCATGAAGAAGGATTCGGGAAAAACGACATTTTGTCTATGGAGTGCGTGACTGATTCTTTTGTAATTTTTTTTTGTTGGTATTTTTATGATTCTAAAGGCGGCATACACTGAACACAGCATGCGTCTGACTACGCAAAAACGTAAAATAATTTTTTTACAATAAGGATTCGCATGACAGTTATGTTATGATGGTTGTATAGGTTAAGGCGATATCTCTTGCCAGACCCTCACACTTGATGAGAGACACTATTTTGTAGGCATCTTTACGTAATCACTGCGCGCTCAGACTGAAAACAGCGACGTAACATGATCGATGGACATACACATCTGTGCAAAGCCTAGTCGCGCTTTCGCTGTCGTTTCCATTTCGCGATGATAGGACCTTACTTTCCGAATGGCCCTTATGTTTCTAGATTCCCCTAAAAACGGAAACTCGCAACTGTCTAGAAACTAAGTGAGGAGATATAACGAGCCGCGTAAACTACGGAACATCACTGTTCTACATAATTACCCTCCTGTCTATTACTTAAATATAAACGGTATTTATAGTAAAATTGAACTGATGGGTGTTTAATTGAGGTTTTATTCGAAAATTGTTGATTTGTAACGTGAAACCGACGGATGATGTAGTAAATTTAAAGAAAACAATAGAGATTTATCATATAGCGCTAGAGACGGCAATTTCACCAACAAAAGTATAAAATAAAAAGGCAAAACAAAAATGTATCAAACATAGCTCTAAAATACTTCGTCGAACTTTTATACAACATGTTTCTGTTATTCATAAACAACTCTAGCATTTATCATTAATAACAGGGAACGCTTCCCTTTGATCATGATGAAGAACGGCCTGTTGAGAGCAAAATAACAACTATAATTGTACACTGGAGCGACAAAGAAACTGTATAGCGTGCGTATTCAAATAGAGATACGTAAACAGACAAAGTACGGCGCTGCTGTCAGCAACGCCTACATAAGACAACAAGTGTCGGTCGCGGTTGTTAGATCAGTTACTGCTGCTACTGAAACGTCCCCTTAGAAAAATTATACAAGACTGTGCTTAAACTGACACACAATATTTTTAGCGCAACGCAATCTGACTTTCAAAATTCCCTACAAAAGAATGTCCCTGACTAACATTAACCTATACCTTTCACAAATCACTTACCTCACAAAAATCTTCGTTACTCGAACTACTGCAATACAGCGAGTGCCACTATTGCCAGCTAAATAAAAGATTCAAACTACAGAAGGCACTAACTACTGATACCGATAGTTAGCAAATGAAAGATTTTAATAGAGAACAAACAATGTATTTACCTTAATAGTCATAATATATGCAGCAGTTCATAACATCCATTCTTACAAATATCAAAACTCCGCCATTTCTCTCCCCACATCCACCACTGCTGGCGGCTCACCTCCAACTGCACAACGCTACGCGCTGTTCACATCCAGCTGCCGCTGCCCAACACTACAATGGCAGACAACAATGCAAACTAGCCACAGACTGCACACAGCACAGCCAGTGATTTTCATACAGAGCGCTACGTAACGTTGCCAATAAGAAAACATAAACAGCCTACTTACATAAAGAAAACATAAACAGCCTACTTACACTACAATGCCATGTTATCAAGTTTTAAGTGAGTTTGAACGTGGTGTTATAGTCTGCACGAGCGATGGGACACAGCATCTCCGAGGTCGCGGTGAAGCGGGAATTTTCCCGTACGACCACTTCACGAGTGTGCCGCGAATATCAGGAATCCAGCGAAACATCATATCTCCGACATCACTGCGGCCTGAAAAAGATCCTGCAAGAACGGAACCAACGAGGACTGAAGAGAATGGTTCAGCGTGACAGAAGTACAACTGTTCCGCAAATTGCTGCAGATACCAATGCAGGGCCATCAACAAGTGTGAGCGTGCGAACCATTCAACGAAATATCATCGTAATGGAATTTTGGAGCTGAATGCCTATCTGTGTACCCTTGATGACTGCACTACCAAAAGCTTACGCTTCGCCTGGGCCCGTCAACAACGACATTGGACTGTTGATGACTGGAAAGATGTTGCCAGGTCGGACGAGTCTCGTTTCATATTGTATCAAGAGGATGGGTATGGAGAAATGAATCCATGGACACTGCATGTCAGCAGAGGACTGTTAAAAATGATGGAGGCTCTGTAATAGTGTGGAAGGTGTGGAGTTCGAACGAAATGCGACCCTTAATGCGTCTAGATACGACTCTGACAGGTGAGACGTACGCAAGCATCCTGTCTAATCACCTGCACTCATTCATGTACATCGTGCATTCCGACGGACTTCGGCGATTCCGGCAGGACAATGCAACACCACAAATGTCCAGACCCGCTACAGAGTGGCTCCAGAAACACTCTTCTGAGTTTAAACACTTCCGCTGGCCGCCAAACTGCCGAAACATGAACATTATTGAGTATATGTGGGATCCCTTGCAATGTGCCGTTCAGAAGAGACCTCCACCCCTTCATACTCTGATTTATAGACTGCCATGCAGGATTCGTGGTGTCAGTTTCCTCCAGCAGTACTTCAGACATCAGTCGGGTTCATGCCAAGTTGTGTTGTTGCACTTCTTTGTGCTCGCGGGAGCCCTACACGATATTAGGCAGCTGTATCATTTTCTTTTGCTCATATGTTTGTGCATGTAAATTGTACTTCCATACAAAGTAATTGCTTCCTCTGACCATATAAAAGCGCAGGAGCTACGTGATCAAACAAATTTTGTTGTTTAGAAACTGTAATTTATATTCTGTAGGAAAAGGGAGAGAAGGAAACATAGTAGGTGAATATGGATTGGGGGGAAGGAATGAAAGAGGAAGCCGCCTTGTAGAATTTTGCAAAGAGCATAACTTAATCATAGCCAACACTTGGTTCAAGAATCATAAAAGAAGGTTGTATACCTGGAAGAATCCTGGAGATACTAAAAGGTATCAGATAGATTATATAATGGTAAGACAGAGATTTAGAACCAGGTTTTAAATTGTAAGACATTTCCTGGGGCAGATGTGGATTCTGACCACAATCTGTTGGTTATGAACTGCAGATTGAAACTGAAGAAACTGCAAAAAGGTGGGAATTTAAGGAGATGGGACCTGGATAAACTGAAAGAACCAGAGGTTGCAGAGAGTTTCAGGGAGAGCATAAGGGAACAATTGACAGGAATGGGGGAAAGAAATACAGTAGAAGAAAAATGGGTAGCTCTGAGGGATGAAGTAGTGAAGGCAGCAGAGGATCAAGTAGGTACAAAGACGAGGGCTAGTAGAAATCCTTGGGTAACATAAGAAATATCGAATTTAATTGATGAAAGGAGAAAATATAAAAATGCAGTAAATAAAGCCGGCAAAAAGGAATACAAACGTCTCAAAAATGATATCGACAGGAAGTGCAAAATGGCTAAGCAGGGGTGGCTAGAGGACAAATGTAAGGATGTAGAGGCTTGTCTCACTAGGGGTAAGATAGATACTGCCTACAGGAAAATTAAAGAGACCTTTGGGGAGAAGAGAACCACTTGTATGAATATCAAGAGCTCAGATGGCAACCCAGTTCTAAACAAAGAAGAGAAGGCAGAAAGGTGGAAGGAGTATATAGAGGGTTTATACAAGGGCGATGTACTTGAGGACAATATTATGGAAATGGAAGAGGATGTAGATGAAGACGAAATGGGAGATAAGATACTGCGTGAAGAGTCTGACAGAGCACTGGAAGACCTGAGTCGAAACAAGGCCCCGGGAGTAGACAACATTCCGTTTGAACTACAGATGGCCTCGGGAGAGCCAGTCATGACAAAACTCTACCATCTGGTGAGCACGATGTATGAGACAGGCAAAATAACCTCAGACTTCAAGAAGAATATAATAATTCCAATCCCAAAGAAAGCAGGTGTTGACAGTTGTGAAAATTACCGAACTATCAGTTTAATAAGTCACACCTGCAAAATACAGACGAATGGAAAAACTGGTAGAAGCCGACCTCGAGGAAGATCAGTTTGGATTCCGTAGAAATGTTGGAACACGTGAGGCAATACTGACCTTACGACTTATCTTAGAAGAAAGATTAAGAAAAGGCAAACAGACGTTTCTAGCATTTGTAGACTTAGAGAAAGCTTTTGACAATGTTAACTGGAATACTCTCTTTCAAATTCTGAAGGTGGCAGGGGTAAAATACAGGGAGCGAAAGGCTATTTACAGTTTGTGCAGAAACCAGATGGCAGTTATAAGAGTCGAGGGGCATGAAAGGGAAGCAGTTGTTGGGAAAGGAGTAAGACAGGGTTGTAGCCTCTCCCCGATGTTATTCAATCTGTATATTGAGCAAGCAGTAAAGGAAACAAAAGAAAAATTCGGAGTAGGTATTAAAATTCATGGAGAAGAAGTAAAAACTTTGAGGTTCGCCGATGACATTGTAATTCTGTCAGAGACAGCAAAGGGCTTGGAAGAGCAGTTGAACGGAATTGACAGTGTCTTGAAAGGAGGATATAAGATGAACATCAACAAAAGCAAAACGAGGATAATGGAATGTAGTCAAATTAAGTCGGGTGATGCTGAGGGAATTAGATTAGGAAATGAGACACTTAAAGTAGTAAAGGAGTTTTGCTATTTAGGGAGTAAAATAACCGATGATGGTCGAAGTAGAGAGGATATAAAATGTAGACTGGCAATGGCAAGGAAAGCGTTTCTCAAGAAGCGGAATTTGTTAACATCGAGTATAGATTTAAGTGTCAGGAAGTCGTTTCTGAAAGTATTTGTATGGAGTGTAGCCATGTATGGAAGTGAAACATGGACGATAACTAGTTTGGACAAGAAGAGAATAGAAGCTTTTGAAATGTGGTGCTACAGAAGAATGCTGAAGATAAGGTGGGTAGATCACGTAACTAATGAGGAGGTATTGAATAGGATTGGGGAGAAGAGAAGTTTGTGGCACAACTTGACTAGAAGAAGGGATCGGTTGGTAGGACATGTTTTGAGGCATCAAGGGATCACAAATTTAGCATTGAAGGGCAGTGTGGAGGGTAAAAATGGTAGAGGGAGACCAAGAGATGAATACACTTAGCAGATTCAGAAGGATGTAGGTTGCAGTAGATACTGGGAGATGAAGAAGCTTGCACAGGATAGAGTAGCATGGAGAGCTGCATCAAACCAGTCTCAGGACTGAAGACCACAACAACAACATTCTGTAAGGATCAAAAATAAACGATGGAGTAACACTCAATGATGTGTCGTTCTAATACTATGTGCAAAACAAACAGGAAGCAAAGAGAAATCGTCGGCTGCTAGTTCTCTTACACATTCATGTCTTTCTCTACCAGTGCTACCAATAATACCGGTAATCCTACAGTTTACGACGTCAGTTACGTGATGTACCAAAACTACCGAACAATAGCGTTGGTACAGCATAACTCTACCCAGTAGTATTAATGTAATAGACTGTGTTAATACTGTACCGTACAATGGTTGGGAATAATCATCTGGAACGACTTAAAGTAACCAAGCGAGGCGGCACTGTGGCCAGCACACTGGACTCGCATTCGGGAAGACATTGGATCAAATACCCCTCCAGCTATCCAGTTTCAGGTTTCCCGTGATTATGCTAAATTGGAGGCCAGGTTCTCATTCAAAAAATAGGTAAAGTTTGGAATTTTTTTAAGAAAAAGAAAAGACATACAAAGGATCTGTTTGGGAATCATGATTGATTTTACTTTCAACTTTACTTTCCAAAAAAAAAAAGAAAAAAAAGAATAAAATAAACATAATGGTGCCCGTAATTACGGTTTTATCAAGGGCCTGCGAGTTTGAAGTTCGCAGACTGCTTGCAGTTTTGTCCCTCAGGAGTTATCTGACATCAAAAATGGAAGACATCAGTCGATACTACATTAAATTTATGGGAGCTTGTACTTAACCACAATGTAATAACTTTAAATTTAACGATTGGTACTAACTGTAAGTTCGATTTTTCGTTTTTTTCTCACTCTTTATGGGTTTACAAAAGATAGTTAATAATAAAAAGTTTCTTATATTACAGGTATAATCTCCCAAGCTCTGAGCCCAAAGGTAGAATTTAGGTTGGACCCTTTTTATTTTACGCTGCACGTAGTTTTGGAAAATCGTTTCTGGAGGAAAAATGAAACAATGGAAAATCCAGAATGGAATGTAGCAATATTATGAAAAGGGAATTTGTCACTCACCATACAGCAGAGATGCTGAGTCGCAGATAGGCGCAACAAAAAGACTGTCACAATTAAGCTTTCGACCAAGTGTGGTTTCAGCTGCCGGAGGCTGCAGTCGTGTGTGTGTGAGTTGCGTTTGCGCGAGTGTGTGTACATGTGTGCTGTGTGTGTGTGTGTGTGTGTGTGTGTGTGTGTGTGTGTCTTCTGTTCTCGAGGAGACCCTATTTAAATTTTAGGGAAAACTTTTATATGTATTATTAGTTCAATTTGTATAAAAAATACATGTTATTATACACAGGGTGTTACAAAAAGGTACGGCCAAACTTTCAGGAAACATTCCTCACACACAAAGAAAGAAAATATGTTGAGAGGCACCCACATGCCTTGCTCATACTGTGGCATCAAGCAGTCAGGCCTGCAAGATGAGTGGTCTGCCAAGCGAGTGGATTCATTCTTATTTATCGAGTAACATGAACTCTCGTACTCACAATTAAGTTACAAATTATCCTCCTGTATGAATAATACGCAACGGAAACGCACATCTGGCTATCGGTGATTCACAGAACTCAGACTGTTCACTACGCACTGGCAATACCACATTTTCTTTATGTCTTTTATTTAACGGCTTTTATCAACACGTGGCCACCGCACTGAATATGAATGGCGCACACATTATAAATTCGGGACATCATGACAACATACAATTCGAAGGAAAAGTCCACCAATCTTTTTCTTTTCACTATCTTATTTATTCCGATAAATTCTATAACCTAAACACACAAATTCTATAACCTACAACAATAACACATGAGAAATTCCGCCCAGTGGGCATGGCTTTACATTGGTGAATCTCTATACTATGGTCTCGTAATTATTTAACGCTACAGTGCACTTTCTGGATAGGATGGTGGAACTTTTATTATTTCTCACACTTCGACTCTCACAATCATCATCACGAAACTTTCCTCCAGACCGAGCGGTACAGAAGGAACAAGCGTAACCCACTAATCTTTTGAAACTACCTCGCTACTCTCCCATGCAAACCACACATACCCAAATTACATGACATACACCACACTACAATATGAAATACTGCACAGGTAATAGTCACAACATTATCACTTTCAGCTTTCCCACTTCAATTAATATTTATCCCAGTTTCACACGACACTGCCCCACTTCGTAATTCTACTTTCCTACTATGAACTCTGGAGATATATGCACGTCTTCCTGTGCAATGCAAGCCAAGTGGCGTTGCTGGATAGACGGCCGACTCACCTTGTATCTCTCTCAGAGTTTGAATCTAGCGTCACACGGAATCATATCACGCAAAGTAATATTAAGAACGTATTCATCACACACGCGAGTCCTCAACTGATACCATGGACGAGTACTTCTCTTTATCCTTTGTCTCATACACAGTTTGAGACTCACCCAGTACTCACCACGTGGAAGTACTCGTCTCTAATTTTAAGTCCTGCACACGCCATTTCTTAAATATTTCAACTTATGGTACACACGCTATTTCTTAAATATTTCAACTTATTGTACACACGCTAGTAATTCAGCTTAACTTAAGCACTCGGAAGTATTTCAACTTATTGCTACACGTGGTTTCATTGTGACCGTTGGTCACTTCCTAAGATTACTACAATCCCATTAATATTACCTGCCTGACATTTAATTCTCCCCACAAAAGTTCCTGAAATAGAGAAATTATTATTTCAAACTACTTTTAAATATTCCATATGCATACCATGTCTCCACTCTTTCGTCATTACAGAGCACAACTAAAACAGGTCGTAACAGCACAAGATCCAGCGGCAGAGTGCTGAAACATGGCCGTTCTCGAGGTCCTCTCGCACCTCTGCTGAAGTGGGGGAGCACCTTGCTACTGTATTGGTCAGCCACATTTCAGGCGCTCGAAGCTCAGGTAAGTTTCATCTCTTCGGTCCCACCAAAGGATCGTCTCAAAGATGATCATATATTCACATTCACTATCTGCGGTTAGCAGACGACCATACATTCATTCATTTCACAGATCTCACCTAACTGGATGTAGGGATTTATTTTGTGGGAGTGCACATGTGATCAATTAAATAAATAAATTGTCATTCTTTCCCACACTGGTATCCAGCTTCGCTGTATTAATTGAAATTGAGTTATTTTACAAAAAAAATGTGTTGTTCTGACAAAAATAATGAAGTATGTTGTACCTCTTTTCAATGTCGGGCGGTGCTGTACCCTTTCAATGTTATGTGGACATGTGTCCGGAAACGCTTACTTTTCATGTTAGAGCTCATTTTATTACTTCTCTTCAAATCACATTAATCATGGAATGGAAACACACAGCAACAGAACGTACCAGCGTGACTTCAAACACTTTGTTACAGGAAATGTTCAAAATGTCCTCCGTTAGCGAAGATACATGCATCCACCCTCCGTCGCATGGAATCCCTGATGCGCTGATACAACGCTGGAGAATGGCGTATTGTATCACAGCCGTCCGCAATACGAGCACGAAGAGTCTCTACATTTGGTACCAGGGTTGCGTAGACAAGAGCTTTCAAATGCCCCCATAAATGAAAGTCAAGAGGGTTGAGGTCAGGAAAGCGTGGAGGCCATGGAATTGGTCCGCCTCTACCAATCCATCGGTCACCGAATCTGTTGTTGAGAAGCGTACGAACACTTCGACTGAAATGTGCAGGATCTCCATCGTGCATGAACCACATGTTGTGTCGTACTTGTAAAGGCACATGTTCTAGCAGCACAGGTAGAGTATCCCGTATGAAATCATGATAACGTGCTCCATTGAGAGTAGGTGGAGGAACATGGGGCCCAATCAAGACATCACCAACAATGCCTGCCCAAACGTTCACAGAAAATCTGTGTTGATGACGTGATTGCACAATTGCGTGCTGATTCTCGTCAGCCCACACATGTTGACTGTGAAAATGTACAATTTGATCAGTACATACTGACGAAACTAAAATGAGCTCTAACATGGAAATTTTCCGGACACATGTCCACATAACATCTTTTCTTTATTTGTGTGTGAGGAATGTTTCCTAAAAGTTTGGCCGTACCTTTTTGTAACACCCTGTATATTTGCTGTCGCTGAACACGAATCTGAAGTTCGATTTTCAAAATTGGAAATGGGTAATCCAATATAGCGGGTAAAAAATTATGTTTTGACCCATTTTGACTAAAATTTGATCAAAAGAAAGTGTTTTAGCTACGCTAAATTCCAGGACCGTATATCGACCCTTCCTCTGCCTCAAATTGTTCCTGGAGAACAATCCTCTTGTCCTTCTCGGCGAGAAAAACTGATCTGGGTGAGCTAGATATGGTGGTGTGTTCGGCAGCCTGAACACATCGTTCGCCAACTTTTTCAGTGAATATGTTTGCATGCGTACTGAAGTATAAATCATTTTGTGAACGTACACAAGTTTTCTACCTCAGCCGAGCGTCTCCGGCTGCGGGCGTCCCACGACGGCAGTGACACTGCTTCGAACAATTGACTGTAGAAACTTTTGTAACTCACGCGTTAAAGAACATTTTCGTCCCAATATTGTAGAAACATATACTTTTGAAAAAATGAATTGAAAAAAACGAATTTACGACCATTTTGATTGAGAACTTGGCCTTAAGGCAATTATTGGGATTGTTTCCTTCAAAATGGCACAGTCCCCTTAGAAACATTCCTTAATCCGAGCGTGTGCTCAGTCTCTAATTACCTCGTTGTTACAAGACATTAAGCTGTAATATTCCTTCTTTTTTGCCTGTCTGAAGTGGAATGTCAACATAAAACAATAGGAAAAGCAGAGGTCAGGCTGAGATTCACTGGAAGAATGTTAACATAACACAGAGTCCCACTCTCAGGGGATGAGTCTGGAGGATGCGATGCAGGTGCCTTGTTAGGCCGTCCTCGGCAATTTCGTGGTGCAGGTTGTTTGCGGTTCCCATCCTCCGACGTGTAATGAAGCGTCAAGAGTGCACCTGAGTTGTGTGGGTGACTGTGATGAATGATTGTACAGTTTAGTGCCGGGTTCGTGTTGCTGTGGACGAAGGAAAGGGCTTGCACATAGCGTACTCCTCTTAAACAGCACCAAGGGGGTCGGCAAAACTAACGTCCCATTAACAGAGTCACATGCCGTCACTTCACGAGAGGCTGCGGAGAGTTTTGGACTTTTATCCTGGACGTTGGTGGAAGGACTGGTGATCACAAATTTTACACCCCCACTGTTTCTCCCCTTGCCGACGAAATATGGCGTGAAAATTTTCCACCACCAGGATTCAAGCCGGTTTGCTTCGAAGTCGAATGCCACCGCCAAAGTGTGCGTTTATCGACGTCGCCTATGGAGACAGGCTGGAAGAAATGCAATTCATCAAAGAAAAAGTGGCTCACAAAGCACTTCTTCAACTGATTCATGAGTATTCCTGTAAAGCATGTGACCCGGATTCATAGAAGGGTCTCTAATGACCTCCGTGTCGACGGGTTGCTAAACCCAGTGCGTGGAATAGGCAGAGAAGTTCCAACGAAGGAGTTCCCAATTTTGTTCATGTATCAGTGAGGACTATCCAACATGCTTACAAGGAATGGTATACAACTAGTACCCAAGTAACATGGCGTAATAACAGTGATCGTAAAATGATGTTAATCGATTGCGAATGGAGACGTGTGTTACGCGTTGTCAGTGACAGTCGGTTTCCAGCCCGACAGGAACTGCTGCTGTCAGCGAACGTACGTCTGTCTCATCCAGGTACGAGCTCTAAATGCGAATGGAATTGCATGCAATGGACATTTTCAGTCGGGTACCTCGCAAAGACCGTTACTCACAGGAGTACATACTACTGCTGCACGTCTTAAATCTGCCAAACAACACAGAAACTAGACGGTGACTGGAGACGTGTAGGTCGTCCCGGCGAGACGCGATTATGCCTCTTTCCAGATTATCGAAAGTCTTCAGTGTAGCGACGGGTCAGTGATGCGTATAATACTCACTGGATAGTTCGAGCCGGAGATGATTCTGTGATGTTTCCGGTACGTTTCTCGTACCATGACTTGAGTTCACATATTCCTGGAGACCATCTCCTAGCCTTTCTTCCATACATTCATGACTATACCGTGGACACTCTCATCTTACAAGATGACAACACACGTGTTTACAATGCTATGTGCACACATTACTGGCACGACGAACACTCAGGAACCCTACTGCAATTCGACTGATCCACAAAACCACTCGAACTTAATGTCAGGGACTATTTTGGACCAATGGATGGAAAGGAGTAATCACCATTCCTGTATTTTTGGTAGTTCTACGAGAGCTAATTATCAACCAGTGGCTTCAGCTGGAAATGGAAAACCCTGAACATACATAGCGATTCTCCTTCCCTCACAATATTATTGAATGAAATTTTCACTTTGCAGCTGAGTGTGCGCTGACGTCAAACTTCCTGGTGGATTAAAACTGTATGGCAGACCAAGACTCGGGATCTTTGCCTTTCGCGGACAAGTGCTCTACCATCCGAGCTACCCTAGCAAGGAGTGCTGGTTCTGCAAGGTTCGCAGGAGAGCTTCTGTAAAGTTTGGAAGGTAGGAGACGAGGTACTGGCAGAAGTGAAGCTGTGAGGAGAGGGCGTGAGTCGTGCTTGGGTAGCTCAGTTGGTAGAGCACTTGCCTACGAAAAGCAAAGGTGTCGAGTTCGAGTCTCGGTCCGGCACACAGTTTTAATCCACAAGGAAGTTTCAAGTGATACTACTATTGGGGCAGTAGGTGGTACTACGTGGCATTACCAGCTGTTTTCTAGTGTGGTAACCTTATGGCACTTAAACGAAAGCAGACCGACGGTGTCCGTGAAAGGTATCTTGTGTGCACAATAGAGTATCTTGTCCTTCTCTCAAAAGTAAAGATGATATAAATTCACATTATTACAACAAACTTGCCACGATCAAAGTAATCATCTTTTGTAACTCATATAAGTAAGTGGAACAGAAAGTTGCCTGTTCATTTTCACTAGTATAATAAGTACTAAACTCGGAACTCACTTTGAAAATCTGGTAGGTAGAGAACAAAAAAAAGAGTTTCAATTGAAAGGAGATGTTCTCATGGCTTTTGTACTGTGAAATATTAGTACTAAAGCACCAAAAATTAAGAAAGAAACACGTATTGCTTTTATCGTTCTGAAGAAATCGTTTGATCGTGAGGATAGGAACAGACTTATTTACATTTTAGGAGATAATGACGATGGTTATGTCAGACATATGTTAGACTTAAAGTACACAATTACGAGCATGGTAGTACTATCACAAAAATGATACTTTTTAGAGATAAATACAATCCAAAAGTTCAGAAATCATCAATCCAGAGTTGTCATCATCACTTATTGCAACTCAGATAAACTGCTTCCTCCATGATAGCTGTGATGCAGTGTGTCCTGTCCTCCATATTCCTGCTTCAACACTGCAAATCATTTGCTGCTGCTTAGTTCTGACGCTGCTGAATGTCATTTGGCGATTGAACATCTAAAGGCATTACCAGTTTTTGTCGAATCCGAGATGCAAAACGGATAATACAATTTTAGTAATCAGCTACATGCCAGTTGCTGGCAGTTTAACATATTGCTCCACAGTGTTCTCTTATTAGGTGAAGAAGGCCCCCGGAAATCTCCAAAGCGCGATGTCCGTACTGTCCTCTCTCGGACCCTTCCTTTCTCCTGTACCGGCCGCATAAGCCCGCGTGAAATCCAGTAATCCACCCTTTCATTTTCCTCTGGTGGTCCCCTCTCCAGTAAGGGATCCATCCCAGGCCCCAGTGGGGCGGTGACCCTCGCCAATTCCAGAGCCCTTAAGCCTTTAAGCTTTCTGGCTCCTACAAGTGTGTACTCGCCGGTTGCAGCACCGAGGGTGCATAACACTCCTTGCCCGACGAATGTGTCATGTGAATGTTGGAAGTATACCAAGTTATTGAACAGGAATAACATACGGGAAATGGATAAGCATTTGAGGCTAGTGGGATTGAAATTCTAATTAAGTCAACCTGACGTAGGCCTCGAACCTCACTGCCCCTCGCAGTTGACAAAATAACACAAAATCAATAAAAATAAAAACGACTAGAGAGAGATGGTTTAGTGGGCTGGGCCAAATTAACGAAGAGGTTACACCTTTCATTACACATTTATTTTCAAATGCACAAATTACATCAGTCACAACATACACATTATTAATAATTCATTAAAATCAGCCACCAAACAGCTATCAGGCACAGACTCATTTAAACATAACATCAACAACATTTAATAGTGTGCACTTTTAACACAACAAACTTAAACCACCGAATAAAATCTTTTCGGGCTTCCAGCCACATCAAATGGTTAAAAATCTACTTAAATACAATAACTAAAACTCTTTAAGAACTGCAGGTCATGAAACCATTCCAGAAATGCCAGACGTGCTCCGACGTCTGCACTGTGGCCTCCATATAAATAAATATAAACAAATTCTGGCCACTACCTATATAGTGTGCAGTCTTGAATAGCATTCAGTTCCCTCATTCATGCATAGCAAAGGCAAGCAGTTTGACATGCAGATGGCAATCTCAATATGAACAAGTATTAATACGCATTAACATTTACACCACTGAGATTTTATCGTTTAAATCCCCCATAACATGACAGAATACGACCGCTGTACCAGGGCGCCCATCTGCCGTTAAAAACAGCTAACAACGCTGTGAAGATCAACAGCGAGAGTGTGATAGCGGTCGTACCAGAATATCCTACACCCGTAGCAACTATGAAGAAATCACTCCTGTGTCTTAAGATACGTCCAGGAAGGAAACCAAAAGCTCCAAATAACCAGTAGCAGGGCACACCGAGTCTGTAATGTCTCACCACCGGCAGTATGGAATATCAAACTTCTGACGACAGCCATCCGCCTCCGTTATACGGAATAGCGTTCAGCGGCCTCAATTAAAGAGAACAAAGTTCAGTTTCAGTTCAGCATCCTGTAATTTATACGCAAAACCACAGGACATGCCCCATATTCCTCACAGTACCAGCCACAAACATTTACCGGCCTTCACTACGTCCGACTACAGCTCCGAATGCTACGAATCATCCAGCCAACATTATGTAACCAGAAGCTTCTTCCTCCCCATACACTGGGCGCTCCCACAACTCTGGTACTAGTATTGGTTTCTACCAGACGTGCCGGCCGCTAATGGCCGTACGGTTCTAGGCACTTCAGTCTGGAACCGCGTGACCGATACGGTCGCAGGTTCGAATCCTGCCTCGGGTATGGATGTGTGTGATGTCCTTAGGTTAGTTAGGTTTAAGTAGTTCTAAGTTCTAGGGGACTGATGACGTCAGATGTTAAGCCCCATAGTGCTCAGAGCCATTTCAACCAATCTACCAGACGTAATCTCTCTTGCCAAACTCAAAACAGGATTGCATTATTGCGTGCAGCAAAACCTCCTCTTTCGCAAACCACGGTACACTCGTTGAGCCCTGCTGGACTCCAAAACGCGGTATGAGTGTCTGCATACTCCGCACCTATCTGCGACCAGCGCGTACTGTGAATTCGTGGCAGGTGGCGTGGTATCAGTTTCCTTCTGACTGAAAAAGGAGTGGTCGAGTCAGCCTCCTTAGGCGAGTGGTCATGGAGTCTGACCGACATTCATTGGGTCCGTGGTTCGATTCCTGACTGGGTCGGGGATTTTCTCCTCTCGGTTACTGGGTATTGTATTGTCCTCATCATCGACATCCAGGTCACCTGGTGTGGGGTCGACTCAAAAGACTTGCAACTCGACGCCCGAAATTCTCCAGGTGGGGGCTGCCGACCATCAATGCCACAGGATCATTTCATTTCACCAGTGGCAGATTTGAAATATACGGGCAACTGGCACAGTTTTCGCCGCTTTTCCTAAGTGATTAACCCAAACGCTGGAGTTTTCCACTTTAAATGACATGAATCTTTTATTTTCTCTGTCCTTGTTCTATATGAGACTGTGTCATAGCTCTTTCAGACTTGTCAGCGACGAAATGTTCTACCGTAATCTTATTTCCCTCCTTCCTTACAGCTGAATCGTCAGTGTAGGAGCCTTACCAGAAAAGAACTAAGAATGAGCCCCACGTGTTCCTTGGTAGCAAGACTGAAAAAGTTACGGACCTGCGAATCAAATTCCAGTGGCAGAAGCGTTTCGCTCCACAGGTGGATTTACTGGCACCATTCCGAGAGTGTACGTTCCAACAAGTGTAAGAAAAGTATTACTCTTCTCCACATACGTGTGCGGAAATGAGCACACGACAAAGAAATCAGATAAATCAGAGAGCTCATACGGACGGAATCTTTAGCCCTCCTCACACGGGACGAGGCGTCTAACGTTGATGTGGACGCGGACGGGAAGTCCAGCCTCACGCGCCACAGCGCCCGCGTCACACGGTGTGTGCTGGTTAACGTGATTTGCGACTCTAACGATCGCCAGTGGCAGGTGTCGGCTGATTTGGCCCCCAAGCCACGCAGTTTGTTTACGAAAAGGGCCCCGCGTAAAATTTCTGCTTTATCTCTAGTAAAACGCACTTTTCATCTACTGTCTATGTGGTAGTCACGTTGTTCTGCCTGTAATATATAAATAAAAGCCTCATCTACATGAACATATGAACATGTTATAAGACAAAAAAAAATAGACTTCCGTGTCCCATCAGTATAGATATCACCTTATGTAACTCACAAAATGGAACAAACTGATTCTCGAGAGAAAGCGCTCTTATACGAGGGCTGTGCAATAAGGAATGATCATAATTTTTTTGGCAACATACCTTTACTCATCCTCATAATTTTGATGGTCATTCTCAAAGTAGTCTCCCATGAATGCGATGCACTTGTACCAGCGTTTCTGCTAGTTTTCAAATACATGCTGGAAACCATTTTTTGAGAGGCCCTTCAAAATCGCCTCTGCAGCCTTCACCACTGTTTCTCATGATTGATAATGCCTCCTACGAAGGCGTTTCTTCATGTTAGGGAATAGAGAAAGGTCAAATGGGGCTAAATCCGGATTATAGGAAGGGCGAGGGATGGACTTCACGTTGATTTTTGCAAGATATTCAACAACAACATTGGCAGTATGCGGCCGCGCATTATAGTGGTGCAGCATCCAGCCTCCTTCGCGGAAATGTGGTCTTTTGCGCCTAATATGGATTTGCAATGTTTTCAAGGACATCCCTGCAGTATTTTCCAGTTACTGATGTGTGTGTAGGTATAACATGCTGATAAACCATTCCATGACTATCAAAGAATGAGATGACCATAACTTTTCCAGCAGAAGCAACCACTTTTGCTTTTTTGGGGGTTGATGATGAAGGAGATTTCCACACTGAGCTTTGTTGTTTGCTCTCGAGCTCATAAAGGTGTAGCCAAGTTTCATCAGCAGAGATTACATTTGAAAGAAACTCCGTACCTTCCTCTAACATCAACTTTAACTGCATGCAGACGTGACGGTGAATTTCGTGTAATTTTTCGCACAAACGTGTGGGTGGCACCCAATAAAATGTTCAGTATTTCAGAAAGTGATCTTAAGGTAATTCCTCCATTCTTTCCGCCAGTGTTGATGTTTTCTTCCGTAAGAGCAGTAGCTGTAGCACCGAGTCCACCTTCCTTTGAAATTGATTGTCTCCCCGCTTTAAAAATTTTAAACCACCTTCGAAATGTGCTGTAGGGAAAAATAGACTCTCCATAGGCCTGCTGTAACATTATATAGGCCCCAGCTACAGATTTGTTGAGACAAAAGCAGAATTTCAAAGCCTTATTGTTCCTTGCGTGTTACCTTCATTGCAGCGGTAGGCGGTACTAAACATATATGACCTTGCCTGCCTCTCACAGGCGAGAACCTGGAGTCCCAACAATGAATCTACTTCGTCGTGTTTGTTACACATTAAGCTAACAGAATATCATAAGATTAAACTTTAGCGCGAGAAATTATAACTATAAAAAATTATGTTCGTTCTTTCATGACCAGCCCTCGCATTTACGTGGGCATGCTGAGAAGTAATGCCTCCGATTTTTTTTACGTGAAAACTCTTAAAGCTTTCTTAATAAAACGAATGTCTTTAACATTCTGCACCTTCACTCTCTTTGTCTGCAAAAAAATTATGTTCGTTCTTTCACGACCAGCCCTCGCATTTACGAGGGCATGCTGAAAAGTAATGCCTCCGAATTATTTTACGTGAAAACTCTTAAAGCTTTCTTAATAAAACGAATGTCTTTAACATTCTGCACCTTCATTCTCTTTGTCTGCATACTTACTGCCCTCTGCCAATAGGTGGTTCCGAATTGTAGCGTGTAATATGGCGATGTGTAAACTTCTGTCGGAGCGTTTTATAATCCAGTTTCGAAATCGAACAGATTTTCCACTCTTGGATTACCCTATCCTTCAGAATGACTATCCAGACCACGAACGAGTGTTGCAATATCTGCAAAAAATTGACGTCATAAATTCATAGTCATCGATCATCCTCCATAAAGTCCCGACTTGGGCCATTTGATTTTCATCTGTTTCCAAAAATTAAAGAAGACCTCGGAGGACTTCACTTTGATAGTACAGGTAATGAAGCAGTGCAAGCAGAGGCGAGGCTGTTGCTCCATCAATATTCTAAAGGTTTTTGCTCTTTAAAAAAGACGCACTGTAAGATGCGTGTGTATAGGGTGACTCAAAAGAAGCTGTACTCACTTTTACATCTACATCTACATCTACATTTATACTCCGCAAGCCACTCAACGGTGTGTGGCGGAGGGCACTTTACGTACCACTGTCATTACCTCCCTTTCCTGTTCCAGTCGCGTATCGTTCGCGGGAAGAACGACTGCCGGAAAGCCTCCGTGCGCGCTCGAATCTCTCTAATTTTACATTCGTGATCTCCTCGGGAGGTATAAATAGGGGGAAGCGATGTATTCGATACGTCATCCAGAAACGCACCCTCTCGAAACCTGGACAGCAAACTACACTGCGATGCAAGTAAACTACACTGCGATGCAAATCTTGCAGATTCTGCCACTTGAGTTTGCTAAACATCTCCGTAACACTATCACGCTTACCACATAACCCTGTGACGAAACGCGCCGCTCTTCTTTGGATATTCTCTTCTCTATCTCCTCTGTCAACCCGACCTGGTACGGATCCCACACTGATGAGCAATACTCAAGTATACTTCGAACGAGTGTTTCGTAAGTCACCTGCTTTGTTGATGGACTACACGTTCTAAGGACTCTCCAAATGAATCTCAACCTGGTACCCGCCTTACCAACAATTAACTTTATATGATCATTTCACTTCAAATCGTTTCGTACGCATACTCCCAGATATTTTACAGAAGTAATTGCTACCAGTGTTTGTTCCGCTATCATATAATCATGCAATGAAGCATCCTCCTTTCTATGTATTCACAATAAATTACATTTGTCTATGTTAAAGGTCAGTTACCACTCGCTGCAGCAAGTGCCTATCCGCTGCAGATCTTCCTGCATTTCGCTGCAATTTTCTAATGCTGCAACTTCTCTGTATACTACAGCGTCGTCCGCGAAAAGCCGCATGGAACTTCCGACACCATCTACTAGGTCATTTATATATATTGTGAAAAGCAATGGTCCCATATCACTCCCCTGTGGCACGCCAGAGGTTACTTTAACGTCTGTAGACGTCTCTCCATTGAGAACAATATGCTGTGTTCTGTTTGCTAAAAACTTTTTAATCTAGCCACACAGCTGGTCTGATATTCCGTAGGCTCTTACTTTATCAGGAGACAGTGCGGAACTGTATCGAACGCCTTCCGGAAGTCAATGAAAATGGCATCTACCTGTGAGCCTGTATCTAATATTTTCTGGGTCTCATGAACAAATAGAGCGAGTTGGGTCTCACACGATCGCTTTATCTGGAATCCATGTTGATTCCTACAGAGTAGATTCTGAGTTTCCAGAAATGACATGATACGCGAGCAAAAAACTTGTTCTAAAATTCTACAACAGATCGATGTCAGAGATACAGGCCTCCAGTTTTGCACATCTGCTCGACGACCCTTCTTGAAAACTGGAACTACCTGTGCTCTTTTCCAGTCATTTAGAACCTTCCGTTCCTCTAGAGACTTGCGGTACACGGCTGTTAGAAGGGGGGCAAGTTCTTTCGCGTTCTCTGTGTACTTCGTGGGTGTAATGCATGGGTCTAAATTAGATTAAAATGTTAAATAAAGTTCTGTCTGGAACTGTTTCATTTCGGCGGTATGGTGCATAGTGTCATTTGTGGTAGGCATTATTTCATGGGCCAGTACAGGCTTTTGGCGTGTTGTGTTCCTCTGTGTATCTATCGATGTTGCTTTGTAGACGGCCCCCCTGCAAGTTCCAGTCGGGAGTCAAGAGAGTATGTCAGCGTTGCTTATCCCGGTAAGCGGACAACGGGTAGTGCAGAACCAGTTGCTTGTGCCGCAAAACTCAGGATCGTAAGCCCCCTAGACTCCTACCTACGCAGTTCGCCTCAGGGAGCTCGCGTGTGACGTTGGAATTGAAAATGCAGCACAACTACAAGAGCGAACTGAAAATAGCTGTGCAAGTGTGCAGAGTGAGATGAACGATGCCTGCAACATTCTGAGAGCGCTAAGAAGTCGAGCGCCTCACTGTCTTCGCCTACATGGACACCATTCCTAACGTGTCCTGGGATAACTATGCAGTATGTAGTTGAGCTCAAGTTCGGGTCCCTTCATGTCGTTGCTTTCGGAGAAGAATTAATCTTGTGTTGTTTCTGTTGCACTTGTGATACCTATTCTACTGCATAGCTCTGAAATAAGGCAATTTCAGACAAAATTTTATTTAACGCTTCACTCTTTTTCTGAGGGCTACATTACACATACGAAGTGTATACAGTTACTATTGAATCACCCTGTAGAATGAAAATAGGATAAAATGTGAAATTTACGAAATTATATTATCAAAAAGAACCATAAGGTAGCTCCTACCGTAATACAACATTAATCGCAAAATAGTAAGTCTACGATTTTTAAAAAACTGAAATAATCTTTAATGAAAAGGCATCCACCAACCAGAGGGACTAGCGGCGCAGTGTGGCCAAGTAGTACCACGCACCTGTCAGTGGACGATCTTCGGCTGTCTTGTAGTGTCGTACTTATAGCGGCAGTGCCTGTGTTTGTACGCTGGAGGTCACGGCAGCGCCGAGTCGCACTTCCTCCACACCGTGGCGCAGTTTATTAATCCACCGCGGCT